>NW_019174290.1:1937746-2519152 GCF_002260705.1 Seriola dumerili
CATAGTATAGTAAGGCATAAAAAGTCATAGTATAGTAAGGCATAAAGAGTCATGAAAACGATATAGTATAGTAAGGCATAAAAAGTCATAGTATAGTAAGGCATAAAAAGTCATAAAAACGACATAGTATAGTAAGGCATAAAAAGTTATAGAATAGTAAGGCATAAAAAGTCATAGTATAGTAAGGTATAAAAAGTAATAAAAATGTCATAGTATAGTAAGGCATAAAAAGGTCATAGGATAGTAAGGCATAAAAACATCATAGTATAGTAAGGCATAAAAAGTCATAAAAACATAATAGTATGGTAATGCATAAAAATTTCACAGAGTGGAATGATCGAACATGATCTCACTCCTGACATAGTGTGAATGAGTTCACTCGGATATTGGTAGGGACAATTCTGTCCTCCCAAAATATTGGTAGGGACAAGTCCCGCTGTCCATTTGCAAACCAATGTAGTTGATTGTAATCAAGTACATTTAAGTAAATTTACTTTTACTTTCACGTACTGAAACTAATCCAATAAAATATGTCTAACTTCATAAAACATGAACTTTTTTTCTCTTATTTACTGCTGACAGGTGTTTGAAATAATTTTTCATAATTTATTATACACATCCTTTAGATTTGAAAAAGTAGACAAAACATTAAATCATGTCTGCATTTTGATATTTAATATCACACATTAAAAGTTCCCTAAATTAACATTATTTGGACCATCAATCTGCTTTTTTTGCCTCATGTCCGGTTCCATGGGGCCAGACATGACAAATGTGTCATTATAAGGTGGTGAAGCTCGGTGCTGGTCGGAGCCTGTGCTGTACACTTTGTCCAGCGACCCAGGCAAGAAGAGGCTTTAAAAAGGTCTTCTGGCACCTGAGCTTACAGCTCTGTGGTGCCCCCTGGCGGCAAACCAACCACCCTGCTCCCACGGAGGACACATTAAGAGCAGACGCTCTCTGCCAGTTTGAATCAAGAGGAATAATTACAACGACCAGTAACTCTACCCATGTAGGCTACACATTGGCATGACAGTATTATTTTAGAAGTCTTATAGTCATCGTCACGTCATCCATTTCTGCTGTTGAGGCAACCAGCTGATGGTATCAGCTGGTTCCATTATGCAACTGAAAGTCACATGACACGATTTCACCATTTTGATCAATGTTTCCCTTACAGCTGCAAAAAGCTAAAATACTTTCTAATGTACAAAGATGTCAGAACTACAACTGCAGAAAAACAAAACGAGAAACTGAGTGAGAATCTAAACAAGTTTTAAATTTTATTTGCAGTTTCACTGTTCAATCACAGAAAATGTATTTCTCTCACACCCAGCAAAAAGAAAACCACAAAAGAAATGCCCACATTCATACTGTATTTAAAAGCAACTGCATACAATTATCAGGCAACTTTAACCATAATTTAGATGGTTAGTTTACCCAAATAAGATTGGCAACAGACTGAAGACTAAAGACAAAAATGATTGCACACTTCAACCTTCAGTATGATAAAATACACACACTGAGTTAAATAAACCCAACTCAGATACACTGATAGTTTTGAATAAGTGCAGCAAAACCTGGTGGTTAACTGCAGGTTGTTATTTTTCTGCATAGTTAGAATATATTAAAGGAGATTTAGGAAAATGATGCAGAGCACAAACTCTATCAATTGGAGGATAACTTAAGCATTAAACTGTACTCCTCCCCTGCTTTTAATGTTTATACTGAACTCTGTGCGGCCATGTTGACCTCTGACTCCCTGTGAAAAATAATAATCACTCAAGCTTAAATACAGACTTGGCTCTGGTGTGTGTGGGGAGTTATGATCACGCACATCCCAAAGCATCATTTCAAACATTTTTTAACACTTCCTCAGCCCATCATCTCCTTTTCTCCGAGTGATTTTCTTAGCTTCATCATCACTTTCTCATCTGCAGCCTCCTTGTAACTTCCCGTCCTCCTCCAGTGCAGAGATCAGTTCATGGTGCCTGCCATTTTGTCATTGCAACTGTTCCCTTTTACCTTTCATCAGTGCGGGATAGAAAAGCTAAAGTGGGAGAGTAGGCAGTGGGAAGAATACATCTTTGCCTTGAACCAAACATCGTGGACGATAAAAGATTACTCCTTTGATCTGTTGATCCTTTGAGGTTGCCAAGTGAAGTGTCGTGTGTGCAGACATTTATATGAACAGTATTTCCGGCTCTGACACGGCACAGTAGAGCATGAAGCCCATCTGGTCCACCTGGTCCTCTGACAAGCCGCTCAGCAGATTGACAGCTGGTTTGAAGTAACTGTGTAACGCCCCTTGCTCGAGGTAGCCAATCAGCTCCGTGATACACTGCTGGAATCTTACATCCAGGCTGATCTCGGACCAGTCGCTCTCACTGTCACTGAGGTGCAGGATGAGATTGGCCAGCGGGGCAGCTTTGAGTGGTCGCAGGGCAGGGTTCAGTCTGCACACCGCCTTCAGGATTTTAAGCGTGTGTCTGCGGTATCCATCGTCAGCGGCGTCGAGTTGAGCTAGGCGTTGAGTTTCCCATGGGTAGAGCGACAGGTGCCAGGCGTTGACCCAGGGAGAGGTGAGCTCAGGCTGAGCAGTCAGAGCCACGTCCCCCTGCCTCAGCAGAGGCAACATGGAGATGAACAGGGGTTGGTCACTGCTCTCTGCTCCCTCTTTTTCATCTCGAGGCCTAAAGGATTAAAACAGAAAAGTCCATTAGAAAGGACAAGCACATCAAGTTTAAAAGACAGATCATATGGATTTACAACATTGGCTGGGCAATACTTGATTGTTTATTGAACTATGATCATTGAGTCTTTTGTCCAAATTAATTGGTTCAAATAAATGAAAATAAGTTTTTATTTACACAAGTTTCTTTTTTTGTTGTTGAAGAATTAACATTTTTATGTGATTGTATTCATTATTATTATTATTATTATTATTATTATTAATCATATTCACAACATTGAAAACAGCAGAGCATTATTCCAGCAGACGCACACACCGGATCTCCAGTCTCAGGTCTGGTCCTCCCAGTACAGGTCTGACGAGACAGTCCATAGTGCTGCTGATTGACGGCCAGTTTATAGTTTCCATGACAGCCTTATTAAACATGCTCACAACAGCTTCTGCAGACAGGTAACCACCCACCAGGTACCTACAAGACACAAAGAGAGACTGCTTTTAGAGAATGGCTGTATTTTCCAATCATGTTTCTGCTTCATACCTTCAGCCGCGATGCCCGGAAACCTCAAAATACAAAATCTATTACTGTTGCTTCAATATAATGTGCAAAGGCTGCTGTAAAAGGTTTGCATGGGTAGTATCACCCTTTATATTTACTCATTTAGCAGAAGCGTCTATCCAAAGTGACTTACAAGTGAGGGACAACACTCAACCTTTAGTACAGTATGAGACCTTGAAGTAAGCACTATGTACTAAATCTGTTCAATAAGACAAAGCGCAAGGAGATCAGGTAAAGAAGTGCACAGTAAATGCACAGGAAGTGTGAATTAGGCATGTTAGGGTGTTAGAGGTATTAGGAGAGGGGGTGCTCTCAGGAGAGATGAGTCCTCAAGAGAATCCACAATCAGGGAATCACAGACGAAAACAGTCTGGACTGAGATTGCCTTGTGTGCAGGGATGGCAATGCCAGATGACATTCCTTGGAGGAACGCAGTGGTGAATGAGCAGGACAGTGACATGTTTATCATTGTAAGATGAATATTTTTGAGCTTCTGAACTTCTGGTTGAACAGAAAAAGTCTTTTGAAGACTTTACCATCAGCTCTGTAAAGCTGTTATGGGTATTTTTTTGTCATTTTACAGAATATATGATTAATCGCTTGTTGCAGCCCCACTTACAAGCATCTAAAAGTGCAGGTTGACTGCCTGCATCTCTCTTATCTGTGTGTAATCACCTGTCCCAGTAGCTCCGTCCTTTGGGGAAATATTCCACATTGACCCGTCGGACCATCCAGTGCAGTGGGTGTGTGAGCAGTGTTTGTTCTCCGGGGATGAGACTCCACAAAGAAGCTTCCAGCTTTAGGGGCACCAACAGACACGCGTGATCCGCACTGACCACCTAAACATACACAGAAACACAAACCCAGGTGGCATTCATCTTATATCTTGCTGAAGAACATCACTGAGGTGCAAGGAAACATTGTTTGAAAATGTTTTACATCCCAGAAAATAAAGTGTTTGTACCTGCAAGTCGTCCAGCAGTGAACCTCCAAGGCTCATTTCTCCCAGTGGCATGTCGGGGTGACGGCTGTGCATAAAGCCCTGGATCTCAGTGCAGATGTCCAGAGCAAGAGACTGAGCCCTCTGGACCTCATGTGGAGCTAGTGCCGCCCTTGTATTATAGTACTGCTGCAGACGCTCCTACACACAGTTTATACAGTTTTCCAATGAGACAGAGCATGAGAAGTCAGTCACTGTTCAGATAGGCTTGTACTATACTAGATTCATGGATGTGCATCATTCAGAGACGCACAGAAACAGTGCTGCTAAAAGAACAACTCAAACATGAAGTGAACCAAATAGTTTTTACACTTCCACTGGGAATACACTCAGCTGTCTCGAGAGTAATATAACATTCAGAGTCATTTTGTGCCTCTGAGGAGACTTGAGAGCAGTGACAGGATGATGTTTGGCTTGTTCATTTGCTGCAAGGAGAAAAATTAGTAACCAGCAGAGGAACAATGGTGAGTCTATACTGCTGTTAAAGAAGCATTTACAAAGGTGAAAAATTGATCATAAAACAAGTGTGAGGAGCAGGGTGGTTTCTACATGACTGGAAGGAGTCTGTGTTTTCAAACCCAAAATGCTAACTCCAAAATTACTGTATAAACAGTTTTATTAAAGCCTTTCCCAAGGCAAAAGTGACAGGAGCTAAGAACCATCCGAAACAATGTACTCTGCTATAGAGGAATTTACCGCTGATTCTGTGTTGGCTGTTGGGCCAATCCCAAACATTAATTGTCTTCACAGAAGCACAAGTCATTTACATCATCAAGTTCTGGCCAAGAAAAATCTAATTTTCTGCTTTGTTTCAACTGTTCCTACTCTACCCAGTTCCAGAGAAGAAGAAAAGAAAAAATGAAGATGTGCAACTGTTCATAAAAGATACAATTTGCTTCAGCGTTCTTTAAAGGAAAATCCCATTATTTCAAATCCCATCATGTCCAGTCATGCGTTTTTTGCGACCGCTCTACTAACATTTACTGAACAAGTTATTTCATGTAGCTACAACAGAAAAAACCACAACCTTTCTGCTCATGTGAGTGTTCTGCACATGCACACTAGGACAAAGCTGTTTCATGCTTGTTTGATTTCTTCCACACAATACACTGTATTTTGATTATTCAGAGCTCTTGGGGCTCTCTGCAGCCTAACCAGTGAATAACAATGCGTAACCCCTAAGCAGTGTGCTTTACAAAACATGTTACACATGCATAAATGAATGAGCCAACACCGTGCAGAGCTCTTACAGCAGCTGGTAAGACTGCATGCATAATCTGTCTAACTTCAAGAGCTCAGAGCCGAATTGTAAGGGTTGTACCTGCAAACTGAGGACGCAGAGCTGGAGCCTCTTGGACTTTGACTCAGGCTTAGACACCTCCAGAGAGGACATCTGAGGTTGCTGGCACAGGTCAGCTGATTGAGACAGAGGTTAAAACAGCTGTCAAGTGGGGTTACAATGATGATTAGAATATATGCTTCAAAAAATTCTTTGGATTTGTGATATTTTTTGTGTGTCATAAGTCTGAACACTTTTGTTTGCCAAAATGTAGTCAATACCTTTCTGCTGTCTGGTTGCCTTGGCAACATGCTTCATCACCACTCCCTCTATGCCCCTCTTGATTAGTGTGGGGGAAGCTGAGACCAAACTCAACTCCTCCCAACTCTCAGCCATCTTCTGCTCCACCTTTTCATCGTCGGCTGCACGGCCCGCACGCTCTATCAACTGAACACAAACCCTCATCGTCACAGTCATGCAATCATACATGCACTGCATGACTGATAATGCACTGTCCAAGTACAGAGTGCAGCACACTGTCTTAGCCTGCAGGCAAACAAATTTAGGTTGAAGAGGCAGAAAGAAAGCACCAGCCTCAAGGAACTTCATACTGTATTTTAGTCCATTAACTACAAATTAATTATTTTATATTTCTGCTGACCATTTACAAAAGTTAACACTGATTTTCTGTGATCAGCAAGCAGCAGTATATCTCCATTCATTCCACTACAGCACAAAAACCAACTTACAGAAATGTACAACTTGTTGGAGATGCTTCAGGTACTTCATTACTGTGAGCATTTTGCTACCTTCATTTTATTCGTCCACTAAAGAATCATTTTAACACACAACATTGAAACTCTTATTGTGCTGCCCACAAGACAAACAGACAAATACAGGTGATTATTTGCCTGTAGTAGTGTGGTTGTTTCCGATGCTTGTGAAGTTGGCTTAAGTTGGTTTTGGACCATCTCTTCTGTTGCTGTCCAGAATTATTGATTGCTCAGCTGACAGTGCTGTCAAGAGAGACACTCCGTGGGGCACTTTGATTTAATTACTATATTATAACCAGGATGATCACTTCATTTCTTTGATTCAGTGTGGAAATCTGAGGTTTTCACACCACAAATGGTGAACAAAGACTTGCAGGTAAAACATAGGACTTGATATTTTGGCTGCTTTAGAAGTTTAGTGTGGGACAGATGCTCTGCAGGTGTACAGGACTGTAGTGTACATGGCCATGTTGTGTAACCTTATCGTAGGTAAGGTCTATGTAAGAAAACACATAAGTAATAATCTTGATTGATTATCTGTAAAAATGAAAAAAAATCTATAGATAAGGAGAAGCAGGACCGAGAAGCACATGACAAAAAAATGTGCAGGAACTTTTTCTTTCGAGTCAGATTTTTTGCAGTATCTTATAACTCCAAAACACTGATAAATTCGCCATATTCACAAGAAGAATGCATATGAACGACTCACTGATGTGGTACTAACAACCTCAAAAAACACTCACCCGTTTCACTGCCAGTGTAGCAATTCCGAGCAGGGCAGCCCCACCAACTCCCAGAACCAGCCGGGCATTAGACAGCAGGAAATCAATCACCATGGCAATGCCATCCTCTCCTCGCCTCCGACTACCCTGGAAGTTCATTGCTTCCTTTTCTTTGTGGTTAGCCTTGGGAAGAGAGAATGCATAAATTGAGGGGAGCAGAAAGTAACATAAGACATGACAGTCAGGTAGCAGTGAAATGACCTCTACCAGCAGCATACTTTATCTCTACAAATCATGGAAGGCAAATGCACTTCTGCAAGAGTGTTATAAAGTGAGAATAACTCATTAGAGAAACTGACATGGAATTTTTATTCCATTTAAAATCCAATTTACAAATTCAATAACACAATTTTCCCAGCAGCATAATTTAAAAACATGTACAGACAGGTGACAAAGCTGGATAAGTGGAGAAGTGCAACAAATGAAAAAATGCCTTTATACCGGGCAAAAGTTTTCATTGAACAGTTTGATTAGTGTGAAAATGATGTGAATCATTTGTTATGGCCTTCACTGTCACCTGCTCTAAACCCAGCTGAATACATACGAGGAGATTTGAATGATGAACCTTCTTTTTAAAAGCAAGAAGCTCACAGGATAATTTATTCCACTTTTAAAAACAGGGTTGGATACCATGCTGTTGGCTTGTTTCTTTTGGAAAAGGAAATTGTTCAAGTTTTAACAGCAGATATTCTGACATCATAGCAGGGAAATCACAGGTGTAATTAATATAATTGAAAACGACTCTGTTTCAGTGCTTCTCATTAAGCATTCAGCCAAATGGAAGGCAGCCATCATTTAATGTTATTAATTACACCTGTGATTCTGTTTCAGGGCCATGTCAAAATGTCTATGGTGACAAAGGCCTATTCATAGAACAGCTGCCTGCCTGACTAGAGGGCCTGTGATGAAGGGCAGTATGAAACTGCAGCAGCGGCGTACATTTCTCAAAACTAAAGCCTGATCTGAGCTGAAAACTGTGAACCTATTCTTTTAACTTCCTAATTTCTGCAGCAGACACAATGTGTGTGTATGTGCGATACCGGTTCTTTTATTTTTGCACAAAAGTGAATGTGTACGCTGTGCTTATCATATTTAGCTCCTGGCACCTGAGACCCAGAAACAGCCACAGGACATCTCTCCATGCCATTTCAAAAGAGTGCATGTCAGCTCTCCTTGCCAAAGGTACAGGGTCCCAAGAATGGAGATATGGTCTATTTATAGAGCCAATACATGCCTGAGTCACACTGGATGGGTCAAATATATAACAACCTTCCTCGTCAAGTTACAGCACAACAGCACGTACAGTACTAAGGTGACACGTTCAACATCATAGCAGAGTTCACTTTTCTGTTTCATGTTAGTTACATTACCATCAGGGAAAAGGCAACGAACATGTGATGTTGACAGATGTTACCCAACGTTGGTTGAGCTGATTGTAGCTACAAACAGAGCAACTGATAAACATATAGATCAGTCAGTCAATAATGCTATTACCTAATATGCTATTTGTTGTTTCCAATCTGCACAATGGTGCATTTCAAGCATGTGCTGATTTAGCTCAAAATATCCCAAATATTTCAGTACAGCAGTGATTTGTAGTATCAGCAGCATCATACACTACCAGGTTGTTACTGTCAATGAGGGGACAGGCAGCCTCTCTACATGGGATAGCAATAAAGGAATCATAAATAAAAATGTTCTGTTTAGACTATATTCTTTTGTGTTTGAGGTATACTGCACTGATGCTGAATCGATTAAATCAAAGCAAATCAAAGCAAATTTATTGTCACATTACAATTACATCAGTAAAATAGAGTGATGATCTTGGGTCCGAGCACCAGGCAAGGCAGGTTTAGCGTAATAAAATTAAAAAGAAAAAGAAAAAGAATATGGTGAAATTTTAATATAAATTCAAAATACAGAGTGTGTGCGAACAACACAAGAACTGTGTTGACCTCATCTTGGGCTCTGGGAAGTTTTTTTTGGGTAGTTATTTTACTATTTTATGACTTTATGACTATGATTACTGACCAAAGCTTACTGGTAGCACTGCGACACAACAACAAGGTCCTACTGAGACCTCAAACATAGGTATTTTTCAACCTATCTTGCAATATAAAAACATGTCATCTTCCTGACTGGACTGCTGTCATGCCAAGCTCCACAGATATATCTTAACATTCACCTGCTAACTATTTCCCTTGTGATGGTAACGCGTCCTCTCCTGTATTTCCATAGAGACTACAGCCTACAGAAGGCCAGGGATAAGTAACATGACAGTTAATGACGTAACACAACAGATGTGCATACAGCTAACCAACATGACCAATCTGGCAAATTTAATGTCAGGTATTTTAAGCATGAAGAGCAGCAGCTTCGGCAGCAAACAGATGAACGGCTGCCAGCACTTGCGAGCAGCTAACGTCAGCTAGTGAAGCTGTCCAGCTAGTTAGTTAGCTACATTAGCAGTCAGCTATAGCTTCACTCTGCTGTTAAATATACTTACCACACAGTGCGGAGAGAAGTATAGTAGTCTGACCCCAAACCATTAGCGTTTGTTTAAATACGTCTTTCGATCCTTTTTTTTTTTTTTAATCAACAAAGCGTACTATCTGTCGCTCACTGCCATAGGTTAAATATAACTCAGCCAGCTAGCTAACAGCTGCTGTTTTCTTCTTCTTCCTATTAATTGCGGTTGGCACTCAATGTTAAAGTGCAGCAGCGCCCCCAGCTACTACCTCAGGAGCTAAGAGAATAACTTTTTTTTTTTTCCAGATAAAGAAAGTTTCCAAAGAAAGTTTCCTGGAATGAACCATGCAGTTGCTAATCACAGAAAAAATAGAGGCAAAGTCTGAAGCTGTCGTGTTGAGTTTATTATTGGCTTCAAATTGAATTTCCAAAGCAGAATTACGGAATAGAACATTTAATACCCATTCATTTATCACTGGAAACTTTATTTCCCATTTATGCTGAATTGTATGTTTGTTTGTTGCATGTATAGCCCACCTGCTGTCCTCTGAATAACAGTCTCAATGTTGTGCTAGCTTAGCTTTTTCTTTTTCACTTTTTTCATTTGTCATATAAAACATCTTTGAGTATATCAAAATAAAAGATGTATTATCTGTGGGGAAACTCCATCTGCTGGTGAAGATCATACAGTGTGACCGAAAGCTGTGTGTGTGTGTGTGTGTTGTTGTTGTTTGTTTTTTGTTTTTTTTCAACTATTGTTTCCATGGTCAATAATAAACTATAAATTGCAACCACAGGAGCCCTTTTCCAAACATGCTGCCAATAAGATTGCCAGTCTCTCTATATATTTTTTCTTCTTACATAGCCAGGACCCAAGATATTATAATAGTTCAATGGGTAAAGCCAAATCTATCTATATTTAATATTTTATTATTGTTTAATTCAAAACTCAAAAGCAAAATAATGTGTTCAATATGAAAAAATGAATAGTAACGTGAAAGGGTTCTCTCCCTCCCCTTTATTTATTTCTATTATGTTGACTTTTCATTGTAAAATTGTAAAATTTAAAATTAAACTCTGAGATTTATACACTTGACTTTGACTTTGACTTTGATTGGGCAATTGAAAATATTTTTAAAAAGACAACACAATATACAAACTAATATACCACTGAGGGAATATCAGAACATTTAATAGCAAAGATCCCAACACAAACTGTATTCTCCACTCTTGTGGAAATTTAATAATACGATCCAAGAAACTTATTGATGGAACGTGCTGTAGTGAAGATAAATTCATCAATGAAAGAACAATGCTGTAGGTAGAAACTGTCCATGTGGATGAAAACCTGAGTGACACTGCTGTACTGCAAGTTCAGCAACTGCTCAAAATGGTTTGACAAAATATTTAGAGTTTATTTTGGGTCTCTGTTAAAAAAAAAAAAAAATTCAACTGTCAGAAAATACATGAAAACATTTTTTCACTCAGTGAAGTGTTTCTAAGCTGAGGCCATTGATTTGTGAAATCTGTGATCAATTTGGAGATCCAGGGGACCCAACGCCAGACAGAAAACCTGCAACATACCAGAGATAATATACAGTCTATACTGCGTTTGTTGCAGATATATTCTTGGGTTGTGGCCAGCTGGACACATTTTATAAACAAACTTGAACATTTCTTTATGGGAAATAATATTGTAATTGTGAACTAAAAGCATAACATACAACAAACCTGACACTGCTTAGTCTTTTAAAACAGGTTATAAAATGTGTCCACTTAATGTCATGTCTTACACACCGTCTAAATAAGCTATACTGGTCAGGTGAAGCCATTGCATTTATAAGCAATTGATGGAGCGACATTTGTGGCTTCCGGCAATAGAAGAAACACTGATGTGTTGTTCCTGTGCCTGATCCTTAAATAGCAAGCTTAGTAGATGGGTAACTGCTTTAATGAATGGCAAATCAACTCTGTAGAGACAATTTCAGCTTTATTCCAATCAGCCAGCACCATCTGAGTCAAAAATGTGACCACTGAAACCCATTAAACCACTTAACGCGCCACCACTGCCCACAAAGTCAGTGTACCATTCTCTGTCAGAAGAACTCCAGTGTTTGGTTCTTGCAGACCATTACTTTTAACTTTAAGATGTTCAAGTTCACAACTGTAGCGGAGCTTCAGAAAACCATGAACACCACTCTGTTTTTAGAAAGTTATTTCTCCTCTGAACAGAGGTTATTTTTGTTCATGTGCGACTCTAGACAAACCTAGTAGTCAGCTAATGAGTACCTCTGACTGGTAGCAAGAAACAAATTTATCTGTGTTTACACAGCAAACCACAAGGACAAATACATCTGGAAATTGAATTTCTTCCTAGTCACATGTTTAGACCAAAGTTAAACAAGACATAACAGGGTTGTTTTTACCCAAATTAAGTTCTGACTGACCCAAATATCACCCAATGTGAATGAGGAAAAATTAGATTTAATAGAGAACAGCAATAACAATGGTGTGTCACTATATAAGGTCAAGGAACTTCAGCCTGAAACAAGAGTGTAACACAAGGCCTGAGTATTTCATCACTCCATACAGCATCAGTTTAGTTGATACACCATATTGTGACCTTCACCAAGAGGAGCTACGTGGCTGAATCAAATCATAACACAGAAAGCATGATTGGACATCCGCCGGTTGTTGCAACTTAAATTGCAACAGAGAGGCTGAAGTGAACAAACAGCAAAGATCTGGGATGGCACAGTAAAATATGGATCAAAAATGTAGGTGCAACAAAAAAATAAAAGGTTTCATTCTGCATAAAAGTTCCCCCAATCAAAGACTATACAAACGTATTGTACATTATAACAAGTTAGATTACAGCTCAGGTTTTCTTTTGTACAAGTCCATACGTACATCTTCCTTTTAGCTCTTAAGGTCTGTACATCTTGGTTACAAAAAATACATGCCATTTTGAAGTATCTATGAACATGGAAACAAAAAATGTTTAATTTAAGGTAACTGAACAGTTTAACAACAGACTCTAACTGTAGTAAGTAACTTGAGGTTCTATAATGTGCAGCAGAGACTCCAGCTTCATCTGCCAAAAACAAATATACACTCAAACTGATCCAGACTCAAATCAAAATGCAGACGGCATGATGACTGTGCTCCTTGTGCCACACAGAAACTGGAGCGAGAAAATGATGTCTGATCAAAGAATGTTACAAGACTGAAATACATAAAAGAACGAGTATATCTATATGTGTACATGTGTGAGTGAGTAGTGCTCAATGACGTCTCATTTTGACTTTGCGTCCTGAACTCTCCCGGTGTTTGTCGTAGTCCTGACCACGCCTCCAGTAGTTCTCTGAGCTGCCGCTGTGACGACGATGACGGGAGAGTGAAGGATGTCTGTTCTCCTCTTTATCCATCTCCAGAACCCTCGGCCTGGTGGAGGGGAGAGAGACATCAAGTCAGATTTGGATCATCATTTATCACATGGCGACTGTACGCTGCTTCACTATTTTGTTGTTGGTAATGTTAATTATTTCAGGAGGTAAAATTTTGCCGTATGCTGTTGTTGTCATGGTCAATCGCTCTCAGTTAATGTTAATTAGTCTGGGGAGCAACGGAGTTTTTTGACCGAGTTGAGAACAGTGGGTTATGTTAACTTCACAGTAAACATTTAAAATGAGGTTTAAGCCTTTGAGGATTTATTGCGCGTCACATTCGTTGATTTTACGTGGACTACTTCGGTAGTGGTAATTTGGAAAACAGAAAAGACCGCAGCCACACATGTTTTTGTTACTTTACAGCTGTCTGATGTCATTTTTTCCGATCCTGTAAGTTGCTAAGATGATCTCCCACCATCCACTGAGTTTTTATTTTCAACTTGCTTCCCGCAACAAATTTCATGGACGGATTTGTGACTGAAGCTTTAAGACAGACTCACACTGGACCATGACTTGTGGTATGTGGACTTGGATCAGGGTGACTGGTAACCAACGACTCGCTGGATCCAAACTATATATATAACCTGGTCCAGGTAGTGTACCATTCTACTTCTGCAGGTTTTAGCTCTGTATGTCATTATGACAAATGCCAAATGTGGATCCAAGTGATGAGTCATAACCATCGATGGAGAAAATGTGTTTTTGGAGTGCGTGTGAAGTATGAAGTGCATCATTAATTAGTGGCGCATCATACTGCTACCAGTCTTGGTGTCCTGTCTCTATTTGTTGGATATCTATCTGCTTGTGTTGAACACTTTTTGGATAAGCCTAATTATCCTCAGGTCTATTCTGGACTGAGTCTGAGTGTCCTCAGTTCCTCTCCAGATCGCAGTTCTCTTTTAATTCAATTTATGCACATCAGGGAGGTTTTCCATGGTTATATTTTTATTGGACAAAAAGGGTGTAACGGATGCACATCCAAAAACCCTTCCACAAGTGCTGAATTAGACAAAGGATCCGCACACTGCTGGGCGCTGTCAGTACAGTGTGTAGATCATTTGATTCTTGCCTTTAGATTTCTATTGGACCCATGAATACAGACACACTGAACTGTCTGTATGTGGTGATTTATACCTGTGAGCAGCATCAGGGTCTGCTTTACGATGAGAGCGTTTGGCTTTCAGAGGAGTGGGTCTCTCTGCAGGGGAAGAGCTTAAAGGGCTGTCAGAGTCCAGTCGAGGAGCATCAGGTCTTGTCCTGCCAAACAGAGGAGGGACCACAAATGGAAACAAGTGGATTAGTACAAGACTTTATAAAACAGCCATATCTTTAGGATTACAGTATGCTGACTCACTTTCTAAGGATGATGACGGCACGCCGTTCCTTGATGTCTTGGGGCCGGATACAATGGGTGATGTCATCTGCAGCGTAGCCACTGAGTGAGAGAGAGAGAGAGAGAGAGAGAGAGAGAAAGAAAGCTCTTAATGACAAGAACTTCAGGCCTAAGCTGCTGCAGAACAAACAGTAATTCAATCAGTGCATGAGAGCAAGCAAACAGTCAAAATCACCTGAGCACTGTGACACTGCCTCTCCTCACAGGCAGCACAAACACTGGCTCTGACACCCGGATTGGTTTGAACTGGAAGCGGCAGCCGAAGCAGAGTGCACTGTCACTGAAGAAGGACACTGAGACAATGGGTCGTGCAAAGATGTGCAGAGGATCAACATGTGAAACAATGCAGCCACCTGGCTGATAATCATTGATGACTGCACTGTTGACAAACCCTTCTTGGATCACTCCATTAGACACCAGCCGCTTGATCACTAGCTCATGCACCCAGCTCGGGATCTCGTCCACCTCTCCTTTCCGGTACAACCTCTCCTGACCCGGTCCACGCTTCTCCAGCTGGGCTCCATACGTGTACCCCTCCCCGAAGAAGTACTTGTTACGGAGGGGTGCCCTGTCTACAGTATGCTCTCGGTAAAGTCCAGCCTCTCCGTTGGCGACCACCTCGTCGATCTTCTCCTCGATGAGGGCGCACTCCTCCGGTGTGAAGATGCTCTTCTGTAGGATGCTGCTCCTCACCCGGCGGGCCTCCTGCTCCCGGAGCTCCGCGCTGTCATCGCTGTACTCACATTCATCGTCGTCGGACTCCCGATTCTTGCGCTTTCGACCTTTCCCGCTGCCGTTACTCGTCCCGTCCACGTATTTATTTTTGTACTCGTCTCTGTGTGGTGTCATGGATTTCAGCTTCTCCCTCAGGTCAGAGTATCCGCTGGCTGCCATGTCAGCCAAAACAATATGACTGGTGTAGTGCGACGTGAGCTCCTAGCAAACAGAGAGCATGTATCAGCGCTGCATTTCAGCACCGGTTTTAACTGGGTCGGTTTAATGTGAACGGACCGGATGTCAAACTGATTATTTGATGGTGGATAGTGCTATTTTAAGGGACAAATCACTCTCATTCACAGCGGTGTACAGCGCACAAAAGTAGCTAACATTAGCCAAGTTGCCCCGCTGCCCTGTCTGTGCACTTAAACAGCACTCCGGTGTGAAACTTAGGAGGCTGTAGATGATATTACCGGACACTTACAAACAAGCAAAGCCGCGATAAACACTGCGTCAACACTACAACACGCTCAGCCAGCGGAGAGGCTAACGAGAGCTAGCCGAGCTGCTAGTTAGCTACACTAGCCTGGCTTGGTCTGTCCGTCGCCGCCTGGAAATACCGACAATCCACGCAGCAACATTTCACATGTCACCGCGAAATTCCAAACCTCGGTTCACCGGAGACGTTTCCACTGAGGTTTTAAGAGTCCAGGAAAAACATTGTTATCTTGGCACGAGGCTTGGTCACGGTTAGTTTACACCATCATGACCCGTCTCCAACAAAATCGCTGAAAATAAACTCGTGTAACCTGCCAGAGGTCTGCGCATGCTCAGTGGTGACCTACCAGTTTGGGGCGGGACTATCATGTGTCCTGGGCGTCCATAGGAGGACACAAAAACCTAGTTTGGGATTCTTGAGGGGACATGCCAGACTACTGCTAATTTTGTCCCACTAACCTCTTATTTACCTCCATAAAGTTCACACTTAATGGCCAACGAGTTTTACTGGTTGTGGTTATGCATATGTAATAACAATAATAATAATAATAATAATAATAATAAGTAATCATAAGAAATCAAATCAAGCTTTATTGTCATTTTAACCATATATTGTAACACATGGCAGAATGAAAAGGGCCAAGGTACGGGACAATAAAAAATGAATACATTTACACAAATTAAAAACACTAACAAATAAATACATGATAGACAGTTAACTGTAAATAAAGTACCCTGTGTGTGTGTGTGTGTGTGTGTGTGTGTGTGTGTGTTCTTAGCTGAGGATTGCTGTCTCTCCAGTCTGATTGACTCTTCATCATTAGAAAAAAATCGTTTGTAGGTGTATGTTTTTGTGAGCATGTATATACAGCATATGGCATGGTGTGTGTGTGTGTGTGTGTGCTTGTTGTATTTGCATTTGCACTTTATTTATATACTTAATATCTACAGTGTAGAGAAAATTATGCAAATAGTATATACATATTTTATAATAATTAAAAATGTAAATAAGGTCATCTACACTTGTATCTGAATATTTCTGGCATTTTATACATTTAGCGATTAGTTAGATTGTTAAATGAAAAAATAATCAATAATGAAAAAAAAAACTTACAGGCTGACCCAACTGGGACACTGTTCATTAAAATAATTATTTCATGAACTATGTTGATTTTAATTATTGATACCTATCAAAGCATTTAATACGTGCAATTTTATACGGATACAGCTGAAAATCAAATACTTGATTTTAACATTGTTTAATCATTTTAATAATTGAATGTAGAAGTGCTCATATCTCTCTTTAAATTGCTTATTTTATTTTGATAAAATGTTTTGTACAAAATAAGCAAGTTGATACGTTAACATTGGTTGAATACAACAATGGTTTACACTAACATCAAGTTTTACAGTCAACAGAAGTAATACAAAAATAAAAAAACATGTCAGTTATAAAACATTGTAATGACAAGGCACAGGCCTGTGAAGCTTCCTCAGGGTCCATTAACAGCTTCTACACAGATAAAAGCTATTTAATGTTAAATAAACTAAAAATACAGGAGTAAGTGCAATTATCAAAGTGTTAACCTGAAGAGAAAAAATAAATCAATATCAACATTCACGGTTTCTAGGTAGCACTTTGTTCAGTATATGCAGTACAGTACACTTATGTATTCACATATAATATTAATGTCTATGTGTGTGAGCTACACACAACAAACACCTGAAGGCAAGAAGAGGTAGGCTATTTTTACAGGTTTCATCTACATGTATGTGTGTGTATGTTTATACAAGTGTGTGCGTACAATGAAGCATGAGCATGTGTTATAACATGGTGATTTCACTGGGTGGCAGGGTGAGCCTCTTCTCCCGCACTGACATCATGTTTTCCACCTGCATGGCGATGACACGACACAACTCCAGGCCCTGTGGACAAACACAACCGGCATCAGCACAGAGACCGAAACACGCCGACTCCACTGAAAATGGTTACATGTGGCCTCTGAACTGTGTCCTTGTTTGTGTTGTTTGCGTAATACCTGCTCCAGCTGCAACTGAATGACCCGCTGTGTGTTCATGTCCCCCAGGCTGAGGTCTACATACGGGTAACTGGCTCCAGCAGTGGGCCTCTGGGTGCGGCTGGACTGCACCTCCACCAGGGGGACCACTGCCATCGTTTCCTGCGCCACAGAGTCCAAACATTACAACACACTTCTGTGTACTGCAGCTATGTAACTCTACTTCTGTGCTCATGTTTCAGTCACGATGAGCTGAGTCATATCATTGCCTGTCGATCGTGTGTGTGTGTGTGTGTCTGGCTCCTTACGTGTGTATTTTTGTGCAGGAAGTGGAGACCATGTTGATTGACAGCAACAATACAGGGGGCGTAGAAGGTGGTGGAGCTGCTGCTGTGGATGTAGAAGAACGAGGATCCGAACATGGGGAACGCACTGACCAGGCCTGCGCACACCCACCCATACACAGAATTTAAGAGTCAGCACAGATTGTCACTTTTTTACTGTGCGACAGGAAGCACTACATGAACAGGACAAAAAAACCTGACTTTATTAAAGGGACAGTCCAACAATTTTACACATCAAGTTCAGCACGACTCAGCCCGTACAGGGATATAATGTCTCCTGGTTATTGAGGAGCTTCCCAACATCCCTGACCAATAGTATCAAAACATTTCACAGAATAACAATGGCAGCCAATAAATCTATCATACTGTTTTAGAAAGTCCCTCTGCATCAGTGTGGTTCCGAGAATTGTTAACCTGTGTTCCTGTGTAATTTAAGGAAATGAATTTTATAGTTTAGAGTAACTTGTTGGATTTAATGGAAATAGCTGATTCAGTAGCTGAGAGAGTTTGCTGTATGTTGTTAAATCCTTTGTTTGTTTGTGTTGTTAATATATTTATCTTCATGTTTTATCAAATACCCTTGGAAACTTATTAATATGAATTTTTGAGTTAGTTATTGTTATTGAACAATACCTTTTTGTTGTTATTTTTGTTTGTTTGTTTGTTTGTTTTTTAAAAAATTAGAAAGAAGGACAATACTGGATTTTTTAAAATGATTTTTGCATTGATGAGATAAACTGCAGTTGTTGGGTATTTATTTTGTTTGACTAACTAAAAAAAACTTATAGTTTTTATCCTTTTCCTAAAATTTCAAAGAAATTCAATTATTTTTCTGAAAATATACCATATCACAATATATATATTGCAATATAAAAGTACATGTACAGTGTACTTTATCTATATTGTCCACTCATGGTGCAGAAGATACAGATGATCCGCATGAAGAATCCCCTTTTTTAACCTGCGTTGCTTCCTCTTAATGTGAACAGAGATCTCACCCAGAAACTGTGCTCTGGCCTGGTGCGGATTCAGGGTCTGTACTTGCTGCATGTGCTGCGTCACCATGGTAACCCACTGCTGGGGTGGCTGCTTTTTGAACAGAGGCGTGGCGATGTACTCCGATAATTCGTGTCTGGGGGAGAGGGCAACAGGAACACAATCTAAGATAAACACAAGTCTGCTTCGCTCAGTGATTTCCAGTTTTTCTCAAAACAATTTTCCAGGACTCTGTGAGCTGCTCTGTTCTGCTGCTGGCTCTGTGTGCGTGGGTGGACACAGAGACTGATAACAACAGTAAGAGCAAGAAACAACATGAGAGTTTTAACAGTTGAGAAAGTTAAAGTTTCTGGTGAATTGGGGGTTAGGACCCAAGCGATGATTTGATTAATAAAGTAAAACGATGACAATATTTTGTATTTAAAAAACTTTGACTATTTCATATTATTCTATCATTTGATCACTGAAATTGGAGACTAAACTTTAAAACAATCTACTTTGAGGCTGAATAGAGAGAACACCTAAACCATTTTTCCTCACATGCTGGGGATGAAGATGACGTCTTTGGCTCTGTGTTGCAAAGCTGCCAGTTTGGTGATCTGGTGAAACTGCTGATCGCTCACTTTTCCATGTGGAAGAACATTGAGCAGGCCTTTACGGTAGTCCGGCAGGATCTGCATATACACACAAACATACATACATATTAAATACACATACAGGCATGTATACAACAGATAGATTGCATGTGTGTGAAACGTAACCTGTCGTACCTGGTTATAATGCATCGCGACACAAAGCTCATTTTCAAACTTGAGCGGCTGAGTCCAGACGACTCGTCTGAACCAAAAACTGAAGTTGGTGTCGACTAACTCGGCCTCTGTTGCAACATCCAGGATGTACTCGTGTTTGTTCAGAGGACGCACACTCTGACCTGGACACACACACAAATATAAGATTATTTATTACACAGAGATGTGAATATGATACGTACTCAGATCAAGAATTCATATTTGTTACTAGGCAGGATTATCAGTCCAATGCTCAGGGTCAGTATCTGACACATACTCCAGAAAAAGTGACAGCCCAATACAAACTACTGACATACAAACCCTGAAAAATCATGTTAATATTTGTATAATCACATGTTGTGCAACCTGCTGTGTTTCTGAATAGCATAGATGCAAGAGCAGCTGACAGCTGTTATCATGTGGAGATATTTAATGCCAAAGGAGGAAGAAAACAACAACAGAATGCAAAGTGTGCTATCTGAGCGAAATCAGTGCTGGAGCTTTCAACACTGAAAGCCTGATAAAGCAGAACAAGCTGAGGTGTCATGCAGAGGATTATAACAAACAGCAACAAGCACCAATTAAAAAAGATGGAGCTACAAACTTAGTTGGAAGAAATGAGGAGGCACAAGCAGGTTCCTTCATTTATTCACTTATGGGATGTAAGTATTTGAAAATGTGTGCATCATGTCTCATTATTATTATTGTTATTTACTATTATACATCAGTAGATAATAAAGAGGTAAATGTGTGTTGTGGTAATTTTTATTGGCAGAGACTCAGTGTTGTGGTATCTATCAGAAATCTCTCATTATTTTGTCAGCACTATCAGGACTCATGAACATGAGTGACTTTGGCCCACAGCTAGAAACCATTCAACAGTCTGATGTGATCCGTTAGTGGAGCTGCTTCACTGGCAAGAAGAAGAGTTGACTCACTTCATTAATCGTGTGTGTGTGTGTGTGTGTGTGTGTGTGTGTGTGTGTGTGTGTGTGTGTGTGTGTGACAGAGAGGCAGAACTAGATGTGTGTAGGCACACCTCTGTTGGTGACTAAAAATATGGCATATTCTTCCATGGCCTCCAGTCTGTGTAAACCCATCTCATAGCACAGCTCCTCAATCACCTCCAGGGCGACCTGAAAAACACAACAACAGTATGAACACACATGTCTATGAGGACCCAGTTCTCATCATAGATAACTTTACTGGGGAACAGCAAGTGAACACCTACAGAGCATGTCTTGATTTTCACGTGACGTTCGATGCCTCCAGGAAAGAGAAACAGCTGACGTTTTGAGCTTCGTCCCGCCTGAGGAGGTACAGACACACACTCATGTGATATATAGATTGTACATACACTGGGAATGTTGTATTACGGCAGCTTAACACTCCAAAACCTACATACACAGTGGTGTAAAATAACTAAGTCTTAATAATCTAAGTGCAGCTACTGTAAAACTTTGAGATAACTTGAGATTCTGCTAGTAAATATGATTCATTATTATAGACTTGTGTTATGTAAAGTAGTTCAATGATAAGAATGGAGATATACTATGGTTTTCTTATTGTCAACAAATCCTACAAAAAGAACAAAATCAATAAAGAGTTCCACTTCCCTGCTCTGTCTGTGGTCCTCAGCCCCGAGCCGTCTGCTTCCTAAATAGAAATATTTTTTTCATTTCCTTAAGCAGCTGGACACTAAAGGAGCACACAGCGCATTTATTGCAGACTATTTCCAGGCTGCAGCGGTTGGGTGGCTGATCACAATGAAAGAACATGTCACCCCGTGCATATTCTCTGCAACACTGTGACTCATTGATGTGTTTTTAATGGTTTTTGGGCAACAATGAAGCTCTGTGGCACAGAGGAATAAGCTAAATCAGGCTTTGGATGCGCAGACAATACTTGTTAGTAGAATTAATTTATTGTTGGTTTCGGTCTATTCATGGGATTTGTTGGCAATAAGAGAAAAAAGGGAATATCGTCAGCCTTATCCTTAAAAATGAGCTTCAATTTGATCAGCTACAGCATTTATTTGCTGCTTACATTAATAATAATAATAATAACAACATAATATACATAATATTCAATACCCTGAATGTGGCTATTCAGCATAATGGGTGCCTTTACATCTCATGACACTTCTGCTCCTTTACTTGAATGAAGGCAGGACCTTTATCTTTACACTGTGGATATTACTAGTTTGATTTAAGTAAAGGATCTGAATTCTTCCTCCACCAGTGCACTGACCATCATGGCCTTCAGCTCCATGCTGTTGGGTGGAACGACGCGGCCACCATACTGGAACGTCTTCTTCAGGTTCTGCTCGCATGCTTTAGCTATGCCTGACACATTCAAAGAAAAACATCACATGCTAGCTGCTTTGGTAATGTGCACAGCACATTTACACTCTGTGATAATGTGTGTGTTTGTGTGTGTTTTTTACCCTGATACTGTGCCCCAGCGCTGCGAGAGGCCTGCTGCAGATATTTGAGTAGGAAGGGTTTGAGGACTTCAGAGCTGCGATGGTACGCAGTCAGGATGTACAGTAGCCTCCAGCCTCGTTGGCAACTATCGCTGTGTGAAAGAAGAGATCACAGACACACTCGCAGGCTCAGAGGAGAGAGAGAGAAGCAAAGGGACGTGTTGTGTGTTTGTAGTGTGTATGTTTGTGGCAAGTAGACTTACGGTTTGGAGCTGGTGTTAGCTGTAAGCTGTTTGAGGAGTTGGCAGTAAGCCTCATCCCTCATCAAGGTGAACTCTCCTATGAGCTGAGAAGAGGACAAACACACACAAACACAAACAAACACAAACACACACATACACACACACATTAGACAACTGTCAAAGAGAAAATAGCCTACAAAATAACTGTGTGTGTACTTACCTTGAGGAAAGTGCTGACCACTTCCTGTTCTGTCAGTCCCCGCAGCGGCGAGTCGCCCATGAAACGCATCGCCACTACACAAAATACACATCCAGACACACACAGCAGTCAACACTAATGTTTCTTTTTAATTAGCAGACTTTGTAGATAAGATTCTAGTTTCCCTCACAGCACTTACAATCTGATACATAATCATCTCATTTTAACAGAGGATGAATCGGAGCCCAGATGTAACAAGAGCGTTGTAATACAACGAGGAGAGAAGGTGAGAACTTACACAGGAAGAGATCAGCTGCCACACGGTTCATGGCTGGATCGGTGAACTCTATCAGAGACTCGGTCAACGGGGTCTGACATGGAGAAAATCATATCAACAACTTAATAGGCCCAAAAAGCACCTGGAGCTGTGAGAAGATAGAGTGTTAAGATGCTTTAAGTTAGACCAACACGAAAGTCACCTTGGAGAACTTGATCATCTCAGTGGGCTCCCTGGAGTCTCTGCTCTTGCTTTTGCTCTTCAGGGAATCTCTAATAACAAAATCAGTCACAAAGTGAAGCTTTTAGATTTCTACAGTGTTGGAAAAAGAATTGAAATAATATACTTAAATAAAAGAAGTGATGCCACACTATAAAAACACTGTCGCTCTCTCGCTCTCTCACCACACTTCTTGTAATCAGTTGACTTCGGGTGTTTTCGGTAACCAATCAGATATTGCCACAATCTCAGCTGTAATTTGAGTGCATATTGTTGCAGCCTTCCTCCACCCCATCCACCTCCAGTCTTCATATCCAGTACCAGTTCGAGTGCACTCCACATCACATCCAGGTCTCCTATACTTCGCACAGCCTAACCCCCTTTTCAAATATGATGACATCACAATGGGGTCTAATCGCCAAAGACTCTCATATCACTTTTCTTCTCTTGTTTTGCACATGGCAATAAAAGTCTCTCCTGATTGACATGAGCTTCAGTTGAGGTTGGTTGTGCTGGAGATGATTTTAACTACTTTATACAGTGTTGGGAAGTTTAATCTATATTGTAAAGGTATGTCATATTTTATAATCTACTGATATGTTTTGTATGTAAAATTTTGATCTGCAAAATAACTATTGACCAAAGCTGTTAAGTAAATGTAGTGGAATGAAAAGTAAAATATTTCACCCTTGAGTATAAAGTGGCATAAATGTATTTCATCACTGTCTCCTGTTTATTGTCTCACCCCTTCCCGCTTGGTGCCTGTCTGAAAAACTTCTTGGCAAACTCCAACATGTCATATTTACTGTCCTGCAGGGCCCTCTCATCCAGATCTCCGTCAGCAAAGCCATCAAGAGAAACTTTCTGAAAGGCAAAGGTTGACAGTGAAAAACAACCTGACGCTCTGTTAAGTTTGACTGACAGACAAAAAAACATCTGCATGTGTGTGTGTGTGTGTATGTGTGTCTGTGCCTGTGTACCTCAATCGTTTGATCTATCTCATGTGCAGCCATGGTGGACGCCACGGCAACAGCCACGGCTGATGACACAGCAAACTGTCCCGCTCCTCCTCGAGGCTCCGACTTACGGTCCAGTGGCAGCGACAGGAAGTCAGGAGGAGCGACAGGATGGACGCACTCAGCCGGGAACGCACCGGAGCGGCCGAACACGGCGCCAAACTTCCAGCCTGACACACACACACACACACACACACACACACACACACACAGAGCAGAGGGATTACAACATGCAGGTATACAAACACACACATACACCTGGTTGGAAGGTCAGCGGGTCGATATCTGCACTGGCAGGATTAAATCTGGGTGGGGAAAGTGAAAGAGCAGCACTTATCCAACCCTCATCAACACCACTGTGGTGCCCTTGAGCAAGACCCTTAACCCCCAATTGATTACCAGTGGAGCTGCTCCGTGGCCAGCAGGTCGGACTGTCGCTGTACTGGGCAGCTTCCAGGTGTGAATGTGTGTATGTGAATGTGATCAGGGCATTCTTGTAAAAGGAAGGCTGCCTCTCAGTGAAACTACACTGAATAAATAAAGGTTAAAAAAACACTTTAGGTCCTGATCACTATCAGCCCCGTCTCTCAGAGCAGGTCAGCCCTTCATTTAAAGTCAGATTGTTATCGTCACGCTTGTCTTTCTCATTAACAAGACCTAACTCTCCTCTACAGCTATACTGATGACCTGCCACATAATGCAGCCTCTGGTTTAATCATAGATACTATACCCATGGTTATTTCTGTCACTTGTGAGGACATCGTATTGACTTACTTTAATTCCCTGAAGGGTAACCCTAATTAGCTACAACCTCTACATGCCTAATCTCCCCCTGAATCCACAGTGAATTCATCACCCGGCTCTGCAGTTCCCCTCAGGTCTACGCAGTGTTTTAGCATCTTTTATGCTCACTGTTTTGGAAAACCAAAACAGTGAGCTGTTACTGTTTTGGTTCACTGTCATCAACCTCATTTCTAGCCTGCAACAGACTAGCACCTGGTAATCCACTATGAACTACATGCCCAGCACCAAACAGCAGTGAACACAGTGGAGCATTTCGCAGCTACAGCTCAGAGCTGGTCGGGCCAAAACAGAGCTAAAAGTAAAGGACTGATTAGATGAGGCAGAAAACCATGACTCCAAATTGATGCCAATAATTCTCTGTGTCTGTTGAATGTGTAAATTGGCCACTGTTTGCCGACATGATGCCATACAAACTTAATGAGGTGATAATGTGTCAGTGCTGTGGTTAAAGCTTGGTGCGCTGCGCCTCACTGGATTGAAGTGCCTTAAATAGTGGGAACCAGCTGTTTGTCCCAAGATGGGAGGGGAGTTCTCAAAATTTGATATACTGTTATTATTCACGCATCCTTTGATTTTTTTTTTTTTCACAAATACTTGATGTAAAATTCCATGTCGTATGCTTCTCAGATCTTACATTCACACTGAATACCATCAAGATTCATACAGGAAAACATTTTTATCCAATCAAAGATGATCACAGATCTCATCAGCTCGTATGATGGAGCATGGATCAAAATTCAGACAACCCAAGCATAAGGTTCAGTTATAGGCATTATATTCAGAGTCCAAATTTCAGACTTGAAAGAAAAAAATAACACAACAAATTACAAATATGTATGCAGGTGCATTTTCATCGGAGTCTCTGTCTTATCCAGTATGTGTTTGACGTGACTTCTCCTCATCTGTGACACTTTTTCATCTTTCATGTCCTCAAGAAGTGACATGAATCAATATTTTTCAAATTGCATCGCCCTCTTCCATCAGGAAAATAATTTTCTGATACAATATTGTATTTAAAGAGCGCCGCAGGCAATGTCAACATCACCGCACCTATTTCTCCTTGACGTAAAATACTACCATACCTCCAGGGTACACAGACCCAGTCCAGGTTAGTAAATCTCTCAAAGCTGTCAGCTTGAATTGTTACCTTGTTTATTTTAGGGCCTCGGCTGTGATGCTAACACCTGGTTACCACATGCAAGAAACATGATGATGACTGATCTGATTTTAAATCAGGTCACTCACCAAAGTCTTGAGTGTCTCTCTTCAGCTCCTCCAAAAACACCACCTTCTTCCTCACCACACAGCCGTAGCTGTAACCTGGAGGAGACACACAGGACAAAACACACACACACACACACACACACACTTAGATCAAAGATTCACTCATGAGATAACAGGATGTCCACTACATGTACAGTGTGTCACCTTTCTCCAGCCCGTCCATAACCTGCAGCCTGATGATGTCGCCTTTATGGAAATTGAGCATCGAGTGGTCGTCTGTGACAAAGTTACGTTCAGCAATCACATAGTTTGAGTCCTGAGAGGAAGAAAGAAGAAGAAATGCACAAATACATAACGGCCACACTGTTACATGAGGTTTTATCTAAAGTGTTTGTAGGTTTTGCATTTTCACACTTTCCGCGAAGCCTGCTGATTTCCTGTATCACCAAAAACTCTCTCTCAAACTCAACTCAACAGAACGTTGGGGGAGTTTTTCCTTCTTTTATTTTCTTTTCCTCAAATTGGACTGGAAGTGATGTGTGTAGATGTGTGTGTAGCAAATTAACTTTAGAGTTAATTTCCTCTTTAAACTTTAAGTTTTCATAATTGTGGACAGGGAAAGTGTGTGTGTGTGTGTGTGCGTGCTGTACCCGTTTGATCTCACTGATGAAGGTGTCTATGAGGTGTTTGACTTGTGGTGCCTTGGCTGAAAAAAGGATCAGCTTCTCATTGGTCAGATTGAACTCCAGCATGTTCTCAGACGGGATGGTTACAAACAAGATATCTGCATAGCTGAAAAAACACAGTGCGACACACACACATATATACATTCACATTAACAGTTAACAATGTGGGATTTATAACAATCACAGTCTTTAAATGACAAGTCATAACAGTCCTAAAGGTAATGTAATATGTATGATATGAAATAAAAGCACATCACCAACAGCAATAGTAGAAAACAATAATTAACCTTATTAAAAATGTACTGCAATGTGCAAATGTGTGAATGAAAACTCACCTGATCAGTCACAACAACTGATATGACACAACTACTGTATATAGTAATCCAAACAACAAAAATGTAAAAAAAAAAAACATCACATACGTGTACGGTCGTCGGACTCTGAAGTAGTCTGGAGCTGCAGCGCTGCTTTTCACCGTCTTCAACAGCTTAATCCCGCTGTGCGACACTGATAGCACCTGCACACCTGTTCCCACACTACCCTGCACACACACACACACACACACACACACACACATAGACACATGTAAACATAGAGAGGATTAATAAAAATGAAAGTAACACACTCAGTAATTATGTTCCTCTAAAGATCTCCCTCCCTCACCGAGGCAGGGAAGAGCCGGGAGAAGTATATTTCCCAGGTTTCCCTGGCGGCGGTCACAACAGTTTTCTTCACATGCTCCTCCACTGGATCCATATTCTGTTCAACTCCATGTTTCGCTGCCATTCACACAGACACATGAGCTCATGAATGTCAAGGAGATGTGTTTGGATAAGAGCATACAGTGCAAAAAGAAAGAAAGGAAAAAAAAACATGTCTCCAGGAAGAACAGACAGACTACCGAAAAGAGCTTTCATTTTCTGCCTTTCATCCCGGGTGATGCGAACGCACGCCTCTGACAGAGTGTCATTCACTATCTGTGGGAGGGAACAGAGAAGAGGAGAGGAGAGGTGATGTTAGAAATAATTTAGTTTGATCTTTCTATGATTTTTTCTGTTGTCAGAAAAATCTAAAATATGGGGCACAATTTGTGAAACATATAAAAATTCAATGATTTAAGAAATGTATTTAATTAAAAAAGATAGCATGGATATGGACAAATTCATCCTTATCCTTATCCATTAATTCAACTTTATTTGAAGTTACTTGTTTGAAAATGAGGTCCAGCACCACAGGATTGTTGAAGCTGTCTTTGGGATAGAAAACCTGTAAAAAACAAAACAAAAAAAAACAAAAAACAACTCACAATAGAAAACAATTTGAAAGTTGTGTGGTTGTGCATTTCTGTATGTACACACCTCCTTCCTGAGGTACAGTCTCCAGGAGACGTTGGTGTAGGTGTAGTGCTCTTCGTTGGCGCTCTGATGAAGCTGTGTCTGGATGGTCTCTGTCTCCACTGGGAGCTCTCGAGAAACTGCATCAAACGCATCAGATTACACTGTAGTTTCAGTCTTTTTCTACGCAACACGCTTATTGAGATTGTATTAACTGAGCATGCTACATGTTCACTTGGTGTCTTGCTCTGGGACAGTTTGATGGCTTCTCACTGCTTTTCTCGATGTATGTGCACTCCTGCTTCCCTCTGGGAGGAGACGGACGTGAGGCAAAGGTACAGGTGCATGCAGGTGTTCTAAAAACACGTTTGTTGATGCAGCCTGGCAACTCAGTCGTGAGTTGGAGCAGCAGCAGTGGCCGTGACACACAGCTCATAATTGTATATGATTGGTTTTGTTTTTTGATAATGACAAGAAAAAAGAAGAAGGTTTGAAACGGTTAAAACGGCGTTTCAAGCTCATTATGAGGTGGGACACGCAGTCAGCATCATTTTTTAGGCTGTTCATTGTACATACACTGGCCTTGTGAAAGCTCTACAGTGCGGCTGAACAATATGCAAAAAAATATTGTGATATGACTCATGACTTCAGTTGGAATTATCATTTCTGCATTTCATTTTCACTGGAAAAATATAAAAATGATGATGATGTGACTTTTTGTCTGGGCTTGTATCCAACAAGCTTGTTCCTTTACATGTGGATAATATGATTAGTAGGCTGGGGCGTCTCTGTAACCTTTATCACAAAAAAAAAAAATGCAGCTCCTGTGATTTGGGTATTGCATTTGGCCATATTGAGATTTTGATAATATTTCGATTAATTGTTAAGCCTTCCTCCACAGGATGCCTTTAACACAGCAAAGTGATATAGCCGAATCTGCATTGGAATATGTGGATGAGTGAACTGTGTACTTGGAGTGCATGTGTGTGTACCTGGGGGGGGTTTGGGGAGAGGACGATCAGGCGCTCTTGTCTTCATACTCTTGGTGGGTTTGACTCCCACCTCTTTCATCGCAGACGCAGAAGGTGAGGGGGTAACAGGACGTTTGGGCTGGACAGACACAACAGCTGTTACTCAACTGTCACTGTTATACAAAAATATTTGACAGTGTGTTTGAGCATTTTTCTGTGTGTGTGTGTGTGTGTGTGTGTGTGTGTGTGTGTGTGTGTGTGCATGTGTTTACCTGTGGAGCAGGAGGGTTGTCCATCTGGGGTTTGAGGATCTGTAAAGCTTCATCACGAGGGGTTTGCTTCTTCTTAAACTTCCCCTCCGGTCTCCTAAATACATGCAGTCAGTGTCAACACTGCACATTGCACATTCTGAAGGATTTTCCAAATACAAATGTCGAACCTGTGTGTTTGTGTTGTTTGTGTGTAAATAAAATCATTCTGGTGCTGTGTGCTCACTGCGAGCAATGACACCACAGACAGTATCTGTAGGTGGTTTGTTATCGTCGTGTGTACAGCTAAGTCTGTGACTGAAGATAGCATCAACTGCTGTGCTGTATTTACAGGCAAAAATCTACTGCGCTAACTCCTCATCTGTGTGTGTGTGTGTGTGTGTGTGTGCATGCATGCGTGAGATCTCACCTCTTGCCAGGTGGCAGTGGATCTGGTGGTGGAGGTGGTGAGTTGTATCTTTTGATGATTTCTTTAAAATATAATAAATTATATAAGCATCATCTTCTCTCTCACTGTTTTAAATCCATAGATACCAACTAATGTGTCTGCTGAAAGCAAATAAGTTTATCAACTACGTGACCATCATTCAGTATAAAGCAATTTCATAGATCATGACTTCATCATTTTATGCTTTTAAATTCAGCTACCTTGAATGTCTTGGCTGGGGACGATGTGTTCTGAAGACCGAGCTGAGTACTTCACCACCTCTCCAGCAGGGGGCGGCGGAGACGTCGCCACTGGGGCTAAAACACACACACAAAATAACACATGCAATAACAAATTATGCTTTCTCTTAAATATGAGTTTACGTTTAAGGCACTTTCTGTTTCTTGCTCTCTCTCTGCTTCTTACCAAACTTCCTGGCTGGTTTGTCCTTGTCGATGGGGACGCCTGGAGCCTTCCTCCGAGGTACGCTGTCCTTACCCGACTGAACCTGAAAAAGTCACAGCGTTTTTCACACAAGGTTTCTCCAGATATTAAATTTTGTCTCTTTCAACAAGGTTAATGTCAGAGCAAGGGAAAGGGGTGAACACACTCAGCACATTTCATTTGTTACAGAGAGAACAGACATACGGAAAGAAATATGAGGAAGTGATAATCTGCAGTTCAGCATGATGATTTGTATTTTGTCGGCATCCTTGGTGCGAGGATTGATTCATTCATGTTGCAGTGAACTGCATGTTAATGTTCAGGTTTGTCACTAAAATGGTTCGACTGAAATGCTTTAAATAAAATGTACCTGTAGCACGATCTCAAAAAACAATGTGCAGTGTGTATGAAAACATCACAATGTCATCTGAATCAAAACTATTGAATAAAAATATTGGATTGAAAAATGAAGAGAAGTTTGCACCATATTCAGTAACAGCTGTAACGTCCTCAGTCCTGTTTATCATCTGTTTGGTGATTTTCGTCTCACTTTCAAGTACACTTGCTTTCCCTTGAATGATTAGGCTGAGAAAAGAGCGCACTTCTTATCCTTCTTATCTCTCTGTTGATGCGTTTTATGTAGGATTTGCTTTATTTTGTTCAACCAGCTGCTGCTCATTATCTCAAATACACAGTTCTTATTTTTCTTTCAAATAAACCCTTTATTCTTTCCACAAAAAGATCATTCTCTTAACTAAGCTGCGCCTGTTGGCTGAAGTTTACAACAACAAACGCAACATCTTTCATAAACTTGGCAGTACTGAATCATTATGCACCATGTCCGTTTGGACTGTTTTCTCGCATGTCTCAGAGTTACTGACCTGTGCAGCAGGGTTAGCTTTTGGCTGTGCTGGCTCAGTTTTGTTAGTTTTAGCAGAGCTTGGCTGAGGTTTGGGGATGGGGTGGGTGGCCTGAGGCTGAGGCTGAGCTTGGGGCTGAGTCTGGAGCTCAGTGGGAGGCTGCGCTTGAGGCTGTGATGGAGTTTGTTCTGGTTGAGCAGTGGGAGGATAGGGGCTTGGTGGGATGTCTGCTGCAGCGTAGGGAGTGGGAGTGAAGTTGGCGTAGGGGCTGGGTGGGATGTTAGCGTACGGACTTGGAGGTATGACCGTATAGGGGCTGGCGGGGGCGTACGGGCTGGGAGGGTGGTGGAGCAGAGGGCTCATGGGAGGGCTTGTGATCGGGGAGGTTGGAGGGCTTGACATGACCATGGCCTGCATGGTCATCTGCTGCGCCTGAGAGACAAGAAAGTGACGCATGAAATCCAAAACAAGAGCGGTGGAACAGATCAACAGAGGCAGATCCTGACAGGGGGGTTTACCATGATAATGGCCTGCTGGTTCACGATCGCCTGCTGCTGCTGGGCCAAAACAGCCTGCTGAGCATCTGGAGGAGAGAGGAGGAGAAACACAGTTAACAAGACACAGGGATGGGGAATTGTGTTTGTTGAGTTTTTTTTACTCCTCATATTTCTTTTCACACTTGATACGAACCAGGTGTTACAGGTGCAACCGTAGCAACAGGAGGCGACATCACACCTCCCACAGGAAGGACTCTCACAGCTGTGGACACACAAACACGCACATGCAGTGACAAGTGTTTCTGCTTTACTGCACTTGCTAATCATTTCTGGAGAAAGGGAGGTTCTTCCAGAGCGTCAGTGTGTGTCTGTGGTTGTATGTAGAGCTATAAAGCGCACTACATCTAAGGAAAAGATTTACTATAGTCACTACAGTGAGAATAATGAATGAACGAACGAGGGAGTCATTCTGGATACAGCCTGTGTTTGTGACTGACCTCCAGGTGGTGGTGGGGGGCCAGAGGACTGCCCCTGCTGTTGCCACCCCCCTCCGACTCCCCCGGCTCCCTTCATCCTGCTGGAAAGTCCTGCAGCCAATTCTACTTCCTGTGAAGAGAGACAAGACTTTAAAACTGAAAATCCGATCACAACACGGATGCATTAGGACTCGTCCTAAGCTGGGAGCTGGGTGTCAAACCTCTTTACTGTTTTGGCACTGATGGAAATCTGTCTGTAGCACTGAATATCCAAAACTGTCACACTAGCATCAAATGTCTGATCATATTTGTTTGTATTTATTGATTTCATTCATACATATACATTCATTGTGTTCAGCTTGGGTTTAGCAGTTTCAATAGACAATGATGGCAAGTATCAAAATGTCCAAACCACTCCTGTAGCGTCATCTATTTCTCTGCGGTTGATCCGTATGTTCAGTATGTTCCAAAAAGAAAATCATCACTTTGCTTATAAATTGCTAGATATGCAATTGTTTGGCTGATCAACAGTGCAACATGGTAGTCACCCATTTACTATAAAAATGTGGAAATGTGTTTTGAACATAATAAACACACGGATCACTGGCACAGAAGATGATTATGCTGCTGCAGCGGTTTGAGAAGCGTCTCTGGTCGTTTGAAGACTGTTTTTTTACCAGTAAATATTTGATACTAAAAGGATTTTAGGCACATTATTTATTTATTCACTGCATTTGTGCTCCGCAGTTTGTCGCGGAGAGATAAAATATGTGAATAATATTTGTGTAATGAGAGGACTTTGGGCTGTCAGATCAGAGAAATTCCTCCCTCTTGAGTGTGCAGCCGCTCCATCAGAAATCAGCCACTGACCCATAAATCCACTGGAGTGTGTGTTTGTAGGCCATGTCTCATTAAATAGTAAGCCCTTCATTTGCCAGAGTGTCAGTTCCTGGTAAGCAGATCCGCGCGTTGCCTGGGTGGGAAATCACCGTGGCGATCTCGTCGCTGTGACAGTTACGGTAACTGGGTAACGTAATAGGTTGCTGGGTGGCAGAGGTCTGTAGAACACATCTGATACATGCTAATTCCTGTCAGCCACATCCGATAGCACGGCTAACATTCACCACGTCGCCGTCCCAGCTGAGGACTGATAGAGCCAACATGGCCAGCGTTCACTGCACCATCGCCCTGACTAAACACGTAAGGATTTAACTCACCCAACAATCATCTGCTGCTACTGCAATCAGGATTTTTATGAACAGTGAAGTGTTATGTTTAACGTGGAGGTAATGCATCCTACATGAGCTGACGTAGATACTTCTGCCCAAACTGAACGAGGATCCTACTGTTTTAAAGAGAAACAGACATATAGCTTATTCTGCTTGTGTTCACACAGGCAATTAGAAAAACAAGGCTTTGTCTTTTACTACATACAGACTTCTATTCCACTGTGGCCTAAAACGTCCGGTGGAGTTTCTGGATTACAGATAAAGCAGCTTATTTGAATCATTACCTGAAAACTTTAACAAGTATTACTCCATTTGGGGTTTCCTCTTCCGCTCTGAAGGACTAACCTTTCTTATTCTACAAAATCTAGGACCTGTGCTTCGACTACATGATACTGAGAATCCCTGAAATACTGATCACCGGGCTGAGGAAGCCTGGAAAAAGGAGCCGGACCCGTAGAAACGACTGTATCTGGTCTCTCTCATTGGCAAAGCTGTGACCCCTGTATAATGTTCATAAGTTTAGGTAAGTTTTGGTCAAGTATTTGTTTCTGTTATTCAGCGTACGAATGACAAAACGCTTCTCCCTTTCCTTAAATTTATTATGATTATTATTAGTATTTTTGTTTGTTTTTAGTTTATACATGTTTTTTCTTCTTTAATGTATTTACTAATTTCCTTCCTCTGTGCCTCAGTTAGGCTGCCTGCATTTGAATGTGTACCCTCATTATGATGTAGATTCACTCCTAAGAAATAGAGCTGTACAGAGTGTTACCAACAGCAAACGGTAGTACAGAGGCATCCCCTCTCGTGTGCTCAAGTGTGTCAGCGTGAGTGAGTTATGTAACTTACTCCAGCTCCGTCAGACAGGACAGGGTCAAACAGGCTGTCGAGATAACGATCCATCCCTCTCTGAGGCTCCGAGTCTGAGGAGAGGAGGAAACCAAACTTCATGGTCTGCTGTGATCAACATCAACGTGTATGAGGATTCATACGCTTGCTTTGATGTGTACCTTGTCCATCAGAGAACGTTAAGGCTGAAGATATGACATCATCATGTATTTCAAACCCGCCACCCAGCAGGCTGCTGTAAAACAGAAAGAAAAAAAAAAAAAAGATTCAAATAACTGGAGCCTCTTCGTCAGTAAACGAAGCAGTGGTGGAGGGAATACTCCAATCATTTACTTAAACCTGCAACAACAGACTTTTTGGCCACTGGGGGGCAGTGGAAACAAGTGGTGAACACAACATTGATATATCATCAACCATTTCAGTTGATATAGCGAGCTTCTTATAAACAGTTCATTCGTATAAACAATGTACACACCCAGCAGTTAAGGAGCAACATTATCATTCATTAGGAGTCGTGTTTCTGACCGCCAGGTGACTGCTTTTGATCTCCTCCAAACTCTTTGGGGAAATATCTGAATCTTAAGCTGCTAAATGCTGGTGTGTCGATACAGTGCAGGAAAAGACAAAGAGAGAAACAGTCCTCAACTTACTTTTCTAAATACTTGTGACTTTTGGTCACTCCAGTGCTAATAGAGTGCATTACATTGGCTTTACACTGTGTGACGCTACGTGATAATTTACAGAATATTTGTCAAAGCCAGATGTTTAAATGTTGAAAACGATATAGTTAAATTAGTGTCTGTGTATGGACGTCTCCTCTTGGTGAGGGTTGCAAGCCTCTTGATGATTTGTAAATGAAAATCACAAATGCTTATAGTATGGATTAATTATATGTGAATTAATCAATAATTAATTATCAAAAAGTTGCGTTTCTTTTTTGTTTTGTGTGTGTGTGTGTGTGTGTGTGTGTGTGTGTGTGTGTGTGTGTGTGTGTGTGTGTGTGTGTGTTTGCCTCACATGCTGGCATTGGGCCGCACTCTGGTTGGTTCCTGTGCAGAGATGATGAAGTAGCTGCTGTGTTTGGGGAAGTCGGCAGGGAGCTCCAGGTCCGACATCAAGTCCAGAACGAAGTCTGAGCCCTCCAGCTCCACCCACTGGGCCGGCTCCTTCAGCAGCACCGACCAGCCTTGACGGCCCTCCACTACACCCCTAAACACACACACATACAAAATACAATAATAGACAGACAAATACAAATACAAATTTAGTGCTCATGTTTCCCAGTAAGATGATACCTGTGTTGTAAGATGTCTTTGGCCATCTCTTCTCCAGTTGTCCAGGAGTGCAGAGGACAGAGGAGGGACAAACCTAAAGGGCAAAGAACACACTGCAAATATCAAAATGATGTGTGTTCTTTCATCTTGAAAGGCATTAACAATGAAATCAGTTTCAGCTGTATCTCTGAAACAAAGTCGGCAGCTCCTTTCCCAGACTGTCTATGAAGATTCTCACAGACACCGGCACCAACGGACACAAACACAGCTCGTGACCCAGAGCGGGTATCAGATGTTGTCTAATCCTCGGTGGACACAGAGGACAGATTAGCTGGATGAGAGGGAGAAATGAGAGAGAGACAGAAACTCTGCTGTGCTGGGCTCAGGTACAGAGGTGAGGCTGGGTCAACGAGCGGAGTCAAAGGGAGTCAGTATAAATGGAAGAATGGAGTCCTCTGACTCGGACATTTATTAAAGCTTTCCACAGTGATGCAGCCTGTGATTTAGACATGTGTTATGTCAACATTTGAAGATAAATGCAATACAAGAGCAGATACAAATTAAAAAGAGTTTGCTCTAAGTTGTTTAAGTTGTAGGTTTATTCCTCTGTGCATTTATATCTGTTTTTATAACAGTTTTATTTAACCTTAATTTAACCATAAAGACTTGTGACTTTTGCTTACTGTAAATTAATGCTTTTCCATCAGAGAGAGAGTGAGAGATCAGGCAGTACTTTGATCAAACCAGTTCAGGGATTTAAAATCAGTTAAATCTTTGTCTACTCCAGGCATGTGTCTGTGTGTTCGCACCATCGAAGCAGTGTATGTGCAGGACAGTGTGAGCTTTCTTGCGATTGGCGGTCCACTCCAGCAGACAGGGTGGGTACGTCCGGACGTGCTCTGGCCCGAAATTCAGCCGCTGCAGAGCCTGAAGCAGACGGTGCTGACACACGCAGTTGTAGCCCCCCGGCCCATAGTCAGAAACGAACCTACAGCAACAACAAGCACAAACAGAGACACAAACAGAAATATTTACACTGCAGCTACTGAAAACACGTGCAAACGGCCACAGGCGTGCAGGAAAAGTCAAATGCTGGAAAGACTTAAATTGTTGTCAATGCTGTTATATTAACACGCACTGGATAGTTTTCTGTTTTCATAAATGCCAGCATGTTTACTTACTTCAGCAGATACTTGGCCAGTCTTTGAGAAGGCAGGAAGGCAGAGAGACAAGAGGAGAGGAGGAGCCAACCACGCTCTGAATTCAAAATGTTAGGATTCCTCCACACCTAATAGAAAAGAGGAGACAAAATGAATTTATAGAGAACTTGGTTGAGTTCTAGTGAAATAAGCTGCCTTCTCTTAGCTTTCATTTCTATTCCACTGGTTCAAAGAAATGAAAACGGTGTCACCTGATTGGCTATCTGAGCCAGGATCTCATCTCGGAGGCTGGGATTGGCCAGTCCTCTCTGGATGATGTAGTTCCCAAACAGATTCTCCTGAGCCCCATTCAGGTTAGGATCACCCATGAACCTAAGTATCTGCCAAAATCACATGTAGTGATTCACAACACATACTGTGACCTGAAGGTTCTTCTACAGGGTCCTTTGTCTGAGAAAGACCTACTCACAATATGCCGACACATCTCACTGTGAGAATAATGTCAATAAGTGATTCTTTATGTGTTTGTACATAAGCATTGAGGTTTTGATCCAACGAATATGGCAGCAAGATAAAAAAAAACAAACACTGTACATATGTACTTTTAATACATATTACTGTATGAATGTAACATTTACCAGAATGAAAACATTCAGGGCTCCTTGTTTTAGCTCCTCGTCCAGTCTAATCAGAGAACTGTCCAGTGGAGCTGTCAGCATCCCGAACAATGGCTCCTACAACACACACACACACACACAAACACACACACACACACACACACACACACACACAGTACTTACAAATGATCATACACAACAACAGTTAACAGTAGTGGACAAATACTACAACACCATCGTGCTGGGTCCTCTGAAGTTCACAAAGGTTAATTTATGTTTTGTTCATGCAGTTTTACATGTAGACCCTGTGTTTTTATGTGTGTGTGTGTGTGTGTGTGTGTGTGTGTGTGTTTGTTTATTTACCCTAAATATGGCCCGGATGTAGTGTGTCATGAGGTAGTTGTTGATGTCTAGGGGCAGGGTCAGCTGAGGGTCAACCTGAACCTTTGGAGCCTGGACCACAGCCAAGCAGTCAGAATGAAGCTCTTCACCACCTGCAAATACACACACACACACACACACACACACACACACCCACACACACACACACACACACACACACACACCCACACACACACACACACACACACACACACACGCAGCAGGCCATGTGTTATCACAGAAATACGACAGTAAATATTGTTACAAACAAGGTGGAACACATCTGTTGATCGAAGTTTATTTATAGCACCGACTGAGTGTGTAAATGTGTGTGTGTGTGTGTGTGTGTGTGTGTACCTGCGGCCGCCTGCAGCAGGGCTGCCAGCTCAGCAGGGATAGGCAGTGTTGTCACATTCACCACTTCTCTATTTATACGATCCTACACACATTGCAAACACATACAAACACTTGTATCACACACAAACACAACATCTTCTCCGACTCATAATGTGTCCCTCCGTCCTCTCAGGCACTTTGACACTGTTTCCTCCTTCACTCACCTCCTCCGCCTTCCTTGCAGGCTCCACCACTGTCTGACAGAAAGACAACAGTATCACACTTCACACATTTGCTCATTTTTAAGTATTTTTTTTTGGGACAAATACGGGAACTTCCCCACAAGTATCCCTGTTCACACGCACACACACAGACACACACACAGACACTGTGCACATACCCTCATGTAACGCTGGCGGTTGAGGATGAGCAGCACGGCAGAGCGGAACCTGATGAGGTACTTCCTCCTCAGAGCAAACTTTTTTCTGTTCAGGAAACGTGTTAACCAAGGATCATGTATTATTCATACAGATACAGATGGAAAGTAGGAGAAAGAAGTTGAAGGAATTGGTAGCAAGTGTGAGGGACAAATTTGCTCAAAACTTTCAATAACCTATAACCAAATATCCTCCATGAAAGATTCATAACCGTCAATAAAAGACTGTCAATCACTGTAATTCAAAAGGACAGCGGAAGGTTTGCGTTAATCACAGCCATAGAGACAGTTACAGTTTCAGCTCACGTTTTTCATGATCTGCCACTTCCCAGACTCATCAAACCGTGACCAGCGATCTATGAAATATCATTACAGATTCAAAATGTTTAACCTTGAGTTTAGTGCCATTATAGTGTCCCCATTAAGCCAGTAAGTGATTTTTTTTTTTACAGATCTGAATAAATTGGAACTGTGCATCACCAGACTGGCAGTGAGAGAAGGAATCTATCACCCCGTGATGGGCGAGCGTGGCCTCACATCAAGGACAAAAGAAGCAGGTTGTCTGCGATGAGCTTTGACCTATTTGGCTCAGTGAAACCAAACACTAAACCCTAGACAACCACGCTCAGGACTGAAACTCCAGACTCGGGCGGGTCAGGGTGCTGTCCATTAAAGAAGGCTAAAGCTCTGAAGAGTCAGCTTCCAGAAAGAGACTGATGATACTGACCAACTGATGATCAGGAAAATAAATCTAGTTTTTCTCTGTTTTCTATGTTTCTTGGGAAAACTGAATCATTTCCAGGTTTTTCAGTAAGTATGTGTAATCAAATAAAACATTTGGCTTTATTTACAGAAGTTACGAGCCATTAAATCTAAGACTCGTGAGTGCATGCTAGCAGCTGACCTTCTCAGGTGAACATTACCTGGCCACGTAGCCTCTGCAGCGAGCTTCAAACAGGATCACGCGCCGCCTGAACTTGACATAGTTCTTTCGGATAAAACATATTCGAGTGTATCTCTGCAGCGTCATGGCGGCAATGTTCAGCACACGGTCACGCTTCCCCTCCAACAGCTGATACATCTCCTCTTTCAGGAAAATCTAACACACATACACACACACACACACACACACACACACACACACACACACACACACACACACAAATCTAAATTCAACAGCATATATTCCTAATGCATGCAACATTCCTAAGGCATTTTTTATGTGTGTGTGTGTGTGTGTGTGTGTGTGTGTGTGTGTGAGCATCAGTTACTGAGAGAGCTCACCTTACTGACTCCCAGCTGAAACGAGCCGGTCTTTACCGGGCCGAGCCTGTGGAGCATGATGACACAGTTCTCTCCGTCTGCAGGTGGAAGATCCTTCATGCAGAGCAGGGCCTTATACCTGTGTGCACATACAAGACCACACACACACACACACACACACACACACACACACATGCTTAATGTGTTAATTCAGTTTGAATTCTGAAAGATCAATGAAATCCAAAGTTACATGTGATTTTACTCTGTGAATCTGGGAGATCTGGTATGAAGCTAACTGAGACTCATGGTTTTCTGGGTTCTGGTAGTTTACAGTTTGTTTGTGTTTAGTAGTTTCAGTGTGAATCTAATTGACTGTGAATGTTGGACTCTGGTATTAATTCTTGTAATAAGTTAGGCTACTTTGGCAGCCAGTGGTCAGAGGTGCTGTGAGATCAATTGGTTTCAGCTGCTTTCCTAGTGCAGGAGATGGCAAGAGCCAGATGGCTACTTCAGCATGAAGAAATTGGTATGTGAATTGAACTCTCGCCAGAAAAAAAAGCCAATAATTCAAGCAATTTGGACAAGTTGAAAGTGATGAGTGGTAATGGGGAAATAACAGGAGCTGAACAGGCCGAGAAAGTCTGTACTATATTTTATCTTACACGGTTCGATTAGTGCTTACTTTTCTACTCCAGTATGCTTAATGTGAAAATGATTAAATCACCCACCTTGATAGGAAGCTGTGAAAATGCAATCTGATTGGATAACCCTCCCTCCTGATATGGATAGTCTCCATGATACCAGAGTAATGCAGCTGTGTGCTGACGAGCTCAAAGTCAAACACTCCTGGCTCCTACACACACACACACACACACACACACACACACACACACACACACACACACACACAAATATATATATATATACATAATTCACATGAGCTGAAGATTACATATAAATCAAAATGCAAATAGCCACAGCAAACCTGCACACACCATCCGACGTGCAAATATACCTTATGATGGTTTGGCTTGATGCATCGCACAAAGTAAGGGTTACACCTGTCACAGATAGATGAGAATGAACGGATGGATAAATGAGCGAATGAAAGTGCTGTTTGATAAAGGCTTAGTATATTTGTCCTGTGCAAGGGAGTCAACTTTCAAACTAGAAACTGAGTAAAACCAACTTTATGGGTAGAAATCAGAAGCGCATGGTGTGGTTTTAAAATTTAAAGTACATATAAACTGTTACAGACGGAGAGATTTCCACAGGCCTCAGTTTTCATGTGCGATCAAGCTCAAATTGAGCAAATGAAATCCATCCTCCCAAGAGAAATGGCTCCAGGAAACAAGTGACATCGGAGGCTCATGACGTTGTCAGAGCTGCACCCTAATCACTTTAGTCTAATGAAACACCAAGGCAAAACAAATTGATCAGATCTCGTTGTCTGTTTCAGGAACAAGCCTATAATATGATAAGGGTCATTGATTTGGGCTGTGAATGAAACCCCTCCTTCCGTCACTCATTCCTTAGTGATCATCATGTCATACACACTCTCTGTATCTTGCAGGATCTCACAGTAAATGTCGGACACTTACAGTGACGGACAGGTGCGAAGTCACCTAAATATAATTTACATGCTTGTCCTCTCAGGAGCAAAAATATACAGTTATGTAGCACATGGATTTTACACTTTTGGACACTCAAATGAGCTGGAGGGAGTAATTTTAATACTTTTATGTGCTGAGTAGGGAAACCTTTCAAACACAAGTTTACCATGTTCCACTGATGTTACAGTGGTGTGTCAGAGAAGTTTCTACATTGTCCTAAAGATTAAATGAGTGATGATTTAAACAAACCTTTCCATCTTCTCCAGCAGCTCCTGCAGGCTGCTCTGAAACTTAGCGCTGACCGTGTTGGCCTGATAACGACGCGCTGTGCTGCTGCGTTGGACATTAGACCGCTGCTGAGACACAGACTCTGACTGCTTCAAGAATAGGCTGGAAACCATCTGCACACACACACACACACACACACACACACACACACACACACACACACACACACACACACACACACACACACACACACACACACACACACACAAAGTATTCAACAAAATGTCAACTGACTGGCAAATAAAAACATTTTTCTAGCTCAAACCTGTAGTTAGCACTTGTATACTACAGAAAAAAGGCACAAGTCAACACACACAGAAGAGGTGTAGCATGCAGAAGACAGATGATGAGCAACAATCATAATATTTAACTGTGATTGAAAATCATTTTCTTTCACTACAATGACAGAATAAACATTGGGGAATGTTAGAAATAAAAACAGTGTTTGCACATCTCACTCTGTTCTTGCTCTGGATGAAGATGTCTAAAACTTCCTGGCGGACCATGTCAAAGTTCTTGTCCAAGAATTTGTTCACCTGCATCATAAATCATCAGAAAAGTGTTTGAACAAAATATTGATATTGAATTCAAACAGAGGACAACCACAAGTATAACAGCTATGTGCACATTAATCCAGGGTAGTGAACTTTAATGAATTTGATAATGAAAACAAAGTTTTATTTGAGGAAATAGAAGGAAAAGAAGGAAATCAAACGTGATTTATCCGACGAAAATCAGTCAGAGCTAAATGCAAAAATATTAGAGATGGATTGGTTTTGAGAGCCTGGATCCTATTTGCATAAAATGAAACAAATTCTAGTTAATGGAAGGAGTATTGTTGGTTTTGTTCATTATTTTTTATCACACCTGACAGAAAACCATAACCAACCTCTTCTTGTTTATTGTTATATGTCTTTTCCAGCTGTGTTGGAGATTGTGTGGGCACATGAGCTTATCATTCCCACAGCTTCAGGTCATATTTATCAACATGTTTTGGCAAAATATATTTTCAACCTTAAAAGACATTAAAGACATAAAAGAATAAGTAGTGAGAGGTTGTAGGTTGGAAGCAAAAAGACAATAACATTAAATTAAATGCAGGTAAAAACTGAAGTGTCCATACTTAAACAATAGATGGAAATATTTATAATGAAAAACTGAAGTTTATGGACGTTTATAAATGTAAACCCCATTCTGTTGATGAAGGAAGGACAGAAAGAGAGAATGAAAGAAAGAAAGAAAGAATGAAAGAGAGAAAGAGAGAGAGAAAGAGAAAAAGAAAGAGAGAAAGAAAGAAAGAGAGAAAGAAAGGAAGAAAGAGAGATAGAAAGAGAAAACGAAAAAGAAAGAAAGAGAGAATGAAAGAAAGAAAGAAAGAATGAAAGAGAGAGAGAAAGAGAAAACGAAAAAGAAAGAGAGAGAGAAAGAGAAAAAGAAAGAAAGAAAGAAAGAAAGAAAGAGAGAATGAAAGAGAGAAAGAGAAAGAAAGAAAAAGCGAGAGAGAAAGAGAAAAAGAAAGAGAAAAAGAAAAAGAAAGAAAGAAAGAAAGAAAGAAAGAAAGAAAGAAAGAAAGAAAGAAAAGAGATGTACCTGATAAGTGACCTTCCCAGCGTAGTGTTTGAGGGTGAACTCTGGCAGTGGCATCTTTGGCCTGGCATACAGCGGGTTGTTTCCATGGTGATAGTGGCACTTCTGAAGGAAGGTGTGGTCTGTTGCCTGGCGATATGATTGGAGACGGTTAATGGCTGGTGAGCCATGGAAACTAAATCTCTACAGCACAAACACATGTTGCCTGCGTGCGTTCAGCAGATTGCCTCAGTCAGTTACTCGTGTAACACCGTGTTCATATTTCACTTTGTGCATCGGAGACGCTCCATAATATGTTTATCTCGATATGAGCTCAGCCAGTTTCTTACATTAGGAGCCGCAGGAATAATGAAAGCAGCAGGTAGGCAATTAAGTGAGCATGTGGGATAGTTGTGTATTGATCGGCGCAGGCTACAAAACGCTTCAGTCTCCTGGTTTATGAGAAATCCAATATGTGAGATGTTTTTTTTTTTTTGTTTTTTTTCAAGTCAATTTCTTTAGAAAACTGAGGTATGAATTATTTGAGTCATGAATTATTGTCGGCTGTTGCCTTTTTTTCATAATAAATAATGAAAGACTTTAAAAGTCTCTTGCCTTGTAATCTAACTTCAGTTAAAATGCATTTGCGCTCCACAGTCTCTCTCAGCTGATTGGATCTTTGTGCATTTAGAACAGGCTTTTGACGGATTCAGGAATTATTACTGCCTTTTGGTTCAATTAAGAAGTTTACGTCAACAGGTGTGAATATACCTGAGGGAAGCCGCACTGGTCATCCAGTATGCGCAGTATCCCATGGGGCTTAGCAGCAATGAGGTCAAGGCAGGCCTGGTTGTGGCTGAAAGGCTGCTGCTGCCACTCGATCTGCTCCCGCATGTACTCCTCCTGCACATGAGGCACAAAAGTTCATCAGGCTGGTGTGCATCAAACTCTTCCAGCTCCAGTGTTGGTTGTAAGTATTGCTTTGTCCACTCTGGTTTGTAAGAGTTAATGCCCTCTTGGGTTCATGAAAGCTTTTCTGGCTTGCATGAGAGTCAGGTTAGAAAACAAACATTAATACTTTTTTTAAACACTTCTGAATCTTTTCTTTCTCTTGATCAGAAGCTATTATGATGATGGGTTCAGATCTCTTTAAGGCTCCAGTTTAAGTCTCTACGGGTACATGTTGCTCACACAATAAGCACTGATTTGGTGTTCTGCAGAACAAAAGATCAAGACATTTTGACTAAAATCCAGTTGAAAAGTGTTTTTAAAGGTTTGATATAACATTGGTTTCAGCAGCATTTTAATCGGTATTTTTACTCTACATGCACACAAGAAATCACGTTGCTCAGAGACACCAGGTTACTCACTAAGTTTTGATACACAAATCACCAAATAATGCCTAATTGGGAAAACTGTGAAAAATGTGTATGAAAATATGAACTTGTGGTTTCCCTGACCTGCTCCTCCTGGAAGATGACCCTGTTAAAGTAGAACTGCAAAGTCTCATTGGCGTAGTTGATGCATAACTGCTCAAAACTGTTCACCTGTAGCTCCTGGAAGGTAAAGAGAAGAGATATCGGGGGTTGCATGGGGGTTATCTAACATAGGTCAGCTCAGATGCGTGAATGCTGCGACATCATTGATGGAGGTTGTGCTTCAGTGTGACCTCAAATCCATATATGTCCAATATGGAGATGGAGAGGGCTTCGCTGCGAGGGTAGACCCGTCCGTTGATGCGCTCTGTCAGCCAACTGAACAGCAGCGAGTACAGGATCTTGGCAACAGCATCTCTATGAAGAACACACAAAAAGGTTTCTATGGAAACAGAAAACCCGGTTCCTATGGAAACAGAGGACATCTGAAAAATCTTTTTCCCCCCAGCCCTGACGTCCTTTGTCCTCAAATGCCTCTGCCAAAGATTGGAAGAGAATATCAAAGATTGTTCACTTTCTGTCTGTCATCTCCTGCTTTGACTTTAGAGAGGAGTAAAAATCATGAGGACATGAAAGAGCCTCAAACAAGACTGTGAGACAGGCTTTAATTTCAGGTTGGTAAGTACTATTGAATTTAACCGATACTACACTCAGACTTTAATTCACCTGGCATCCACAGCACTCTCCACTGTGAGCGGAGTGTAGATCTTCTCCCGTACTGTATCCTAGGGGTCAAACACATCTGTGATCAAACAGCATCTCTAGCTGTTATAATATCTAATCTCTTATATCTTTAATGTGCGTGTGCATTTTTATGTCAAGTGTGTTCTTCTCACAGTCAGTTTGAAGGTGACAGACTTCTGCAGGCCGTCAGGTGAGACCTGCAGCAGCTCAGCGACAACCCTGATCTCCTGTGTGCTCACCACTGACGCGACTTCCTGACCCTCAGCCTGCAGGGACGCGCACACATATACACACACACGCACGCACGCACGCACGCACGCGCGCACACACACACACACACACAAAGGCATACGCATTCATTATTACCGTCATTGATCAACATCATTATCATTATCATTCAGCTGTGAAACTAAATGCATTTATGTAGGTGTGTGTGTGTGTGTGTGTGTGTGTACGTGTGTGTGTGTGTGTGTGTGTGACAGAGAGAGAGACCTGGTGTGGCTGGAAGTACACGTTCCCCAGATGAAGGACAGAGGACAACAATCTGTAGATGCCGTTTTGCTCCTCTGGGGTGAAACACAGGATGTCCATGGCACACAGCAGACGCTTGAAGTCCTCCCCATCATCCTTTCCCTCTATGGTACAGTCCCCTCCCTGCACGCATGCACACACACACACACACACACAGCTGAAAGTCTTGTTTTTGTTCACATCCAGGGGTTTAAGGTCTCACCTGGCTGCAGTGATGCAGAACTGTACTTCAGGGTGTGTCAATACTCTGTCATAGTAAACATCATAACATGGTTATTGGGTCAACAGACTTCTGAACACACCGTCAACCAGAGCGCGCAGTCAAGGAATCCAAGAGAGTTAGATAATATAAATCTGAATTTTGGTTAGTCTCCATATAGGAAAATCTCTCTGCAGAGCTCTCCTTCACCCCAACACCACAAGCCGAGCTCTTGGGTCTTCCACCCTGGGGTGATTGCATCTTCCAGTCATAAGCTCTGAAGCTCTTTTAAAAAGCAGCTGAAAACCCATCTCTTAAGCAGCATGTGGTATTTTATGCTTTTAATCGGTCTCCTATACCTCTTGTATATTTTATCTGGTGTTTTTACTTTTGCTTTTATTTGTTGTGTTTGATTTTAACTCTTTCATTTAATTTTATTCAGTTTGATTGTGAAGCACTTTGTGAGTAGTGTCTGGGAAAAATGCTATACAAATAAACTTTGCTTGCTTGTGAGAGCTGTCACAGTCAGGGCCTCTCTCTCTCTCATTCAGCAATTCCCTGATTCTTCATCCACTTTTTGCCAGATAATTGTTTCAATCAGTCTGGTTGCTCACGCTTAAGCTGCTTGGAATACCCTCTAACTTTTGCTTCCCTTCGCTAACAATTGTTCCCTTGTGTCCAGGATCACTGCCCGCCTGCCTCATCAATCTGAGTGCCAAACTCTTAACAAGCCAGCTCCACCTTGCCAGTCTCCAGCCTTCCAGACCCACAGTTTCACCAGCTCGCTCTCTTGCTCATTCACTACCAGCCAAACCATCAGCCTCATTCCCCTTCCTGTCTGTTAAATTCATCCCCCGGCTAACCAAGACAGCCCCAGTCATCGCCCCGATCCCTGCCAAAACAAACACTAACCTTTCAACATTCACATTCAGAGTTTAAGTAAATTAAACTTTCCCTTGTCAATTTGAACTCTGGGTCAGTGTCCTGTGTTTGACTGTGATAACAGCAACCTGAGAAACCTCAATGCAAAATAACACAACATAAATCTGAGGGGTTGCGAGATAATTCATGGGATGAAAGTAAAGAAAGAAGACTTAGAACGTACAGCCACCCTAACTGGTATAATGTTTCCCATATTCACCATTTTAGTTTAGCATTTTAACACATTTGCTAATTAGCACTAAACACCACATGCAGCTGAGGCTGCAATGAATGTCATTATCTCTGTAGATATTTGCTCAGAAGCTAAAGTGCTGATTATGACTCTGGATGAAACGGTACAAAAGTTATTACAATTCATCCTGAGGGGATGATGAAATTCATGGAGGCTCTAAAGAAGAAGTCAGAGGATTAATGTCTGTACAAACATTTCATGGTAATGCATCCAATATTTGTTGAACTTTCTCCATCCTTTGATTTTTTTATGTTTTAGCTCTATGGCATCAACAATTACTTACATGAAACAGTATGATAAGGTAAAATCACTCAATCTCTGGTTAAACTAATATGCAACATGTGATGAGGGTTCACATGTTTGAGGAGTCCATAAGTCCATACAGTTTGCTACCACTGCTGAAGAGCAATAGCAATGACACATACAGTGTTTTGGAAAGAAATGAGCAACATTCAATACACCTAAAGCACAGAGAACCTCGGCTGCAAAGGTTACTCCATTTGGATTTGGGTTCAGCAATGAGTTTTATGTTTTTGCCGTTAATCACTCTGTGGAATAAATGTCACATTATCAAAAAATGACATCTCATTTGTTAATGTGACCGTGAAATTGATTACAGTGACCACTCCTTATCTGCGCCCTGTGTGTGTGTGTGTGTGTGTGTGTGTGTGTGTGTCTGAAGTAGAGTGTATTTCACATTTGTGTGAGCACCTGGTTCAGATAGTAGTAAGTCTCAGCTTCCTGCAGATACAGCGAGTGCTTCTCATGAGGAGGAAGACCAGCCAGCATCTCATAAAAGATGTGGTAGTTCCTCTCTGATTTGGCCTGTGGATGACCACACACACACACACACACACACACACACACACACACACACACGGTCAAATAACACACCCAAATCAGAAATGGAAACAGTTCTGTAGAAAAGAGAGTAATGGATAAATAAACAGATCAATGGACGAATGACTGATGAATAGACTGGGCTATGTGGAGACACAGTTAGATAAAGAGCAACATGTCTGACACCACTCATGCCGTCTGCTCCTACAATCTCTTCTTTCTCACAGTGACTCAGGTGTAAGAGGATTCCACCTGACCTGCTGTGTGTGTGTGTGTGTGTGTGTGTGTGTCTTCTTGTGTTTTTCACCTGAAAGACAATGCGAGACTTCTCCAACAGGTACTGAGACGTTATGGCACCGCTGATTACACCCCTGGTAAATGACACACAGGCAGGTACACACACACACACACACACACACGCACACACACACACACACACACACACACACACAGTAAGTCCGAGTTAAGTAACAGGTCATACATGTGTAATGTGCTCAGATCTTCTCCGTCACAGGTTGGACAGAAGATCAGCGGTGTTACTGGGAGATGTTACCATATTCTCCACTAAGCCCACTATGTGTGTGTGTATGTGTGTGTGAGTGTGTGTGTGTGTGTGTGTCTGAAGACTTGTACAAGGGTGATCAGAAGTCTCTTCAGAGTTAATCTAACGTACAGGCTGTTAGCTTTACAAGCGCTTGTGTTTATCTCAGAGATACTGCAGAAGCTCTGTACTCATGGTGATCAGATTTCAAAGCAAATGGTGCCATGACATTCAGTAAATTGATTTCCATAGCAACAAACAATTGCAGTGTTGTATCCAGGCATTCAAAAAAGGTGAAAATCCCATCGCATTTTTACACATATCCTGGATAAAAAAACTACTTTGTCCCAACTCTGTGGTCAACAAGCTGCTTTCTGAATTCTTGCTTACCTTTTTTTTTTCATCTTAACTTTTGTAATGACTTTGAAAAAGTTTTAATTGTTGCCCACAGGAGGAAACTCCAAAACCATATTACGCAGCACATAAAAATAATGTTTCATGAGAAAATCAATTTAATAATAGCAGTGTTTGTTCCCAATAACCTTCCTCAGGTTCAGTGGGACTTTCTCCCTACTAACGGCTGTGACCATGCTTGATTTGGTTTTAAAGTTTATTCCCTAAAATGGCAATTGTTACAATATGTGATTTGATCCTGATGATCTAGAAGGGAGGGAAATTCCTGCTTTCCAGATCATCTGGATTCTCTACTTGTCTGGACTCAGAAACCGTGACAACAACTTGACAACTGGAAACTGTTGTTGACATTTGCTGAGTTCTTGTTAAGTTGTAGTTACTTACTCCTCCATGTAGATCTGCGTGTATTTGCCAAAGCGTGAGGAGTTGTCATTGCGCACTGTTTTGGCATTCCCAAAAGACTCCAGCAGGGGCGTGGCCTCCAGGATCTGACCAATCATTATAGACAGAAGCGTTACCGTGCTTATCTAAAACAGGGATGCTGTTTGTCATGAGAGCAAAAGAAGAGCAGGGACACTTTACCTCTATCTGATGGTAGATGGTAGAGAAGAAGAGAGAGGAGAAAGACGTTAGCTCAAATGACCACATGTACGAGTGTATTTGCATGTATGTAGCTATAGGTAGAAAATATACCTGTTGTGTGACGTTGCGTTTGTGATGTATGGCTGTCAGGTAACGCAGGATCAGTTTAGTAGCTTCAGTCTTCCCTGATCCACTTTCTCCGCTGTAATAACAAAAACAGTTAACCTGAGGCTTTATTATTCAATAAGGGTATGTTGTGGCATGGTGATAAAAAAATTTAAAATAAATTTAAAAAAAGGGTGAGAAAATGGGTGTTTTAAAAAGTCAAACAGCATTTCACTGTTTAAAAGACGGCTTTGAGCTTTAGAGTAATACTTGTTAAAATGAGCAGCTCATTCAAGGCCTCGCTCAGCCTGAATAAAAAACAATGCTAAACTGCTTTTCATACCTGATCACAATACACTGGTCCTTTTTGGCATCCATCATGGTGGTATATGAGAGATTAGCAATGGCGAAAAGATGACTGCAACAGAACATAACATATTTTAATGAACAAATGCATCTGGGTGCTCATTGGTTATGTGTGAGCGTGTGTCTGTGCGTGTAGATGTGAAGTGGTAGTGAAATCCATAACCAAACTCTCCCTTGGCAACCAACCAACAGCAGTGTAACAGGAACCTCTTACTAACACCTGAGAGTGCTGGCATTTACACCTCCATTTACCACCATACTGCACCTCAGAGCACAGCTTACGACACATGTAGACAGATGTAGTACAACAGTATAATCACACGCAGGAATACGCAGTTGCAAAGGTCTCAGTTAAAGGTTAGAGAGTTAAGTTTAATCTACCCACTGCAGAACTTGAAAGCTCATAATTTTACCAGAGTTGTGCAGTCCTCTAAATGTGTTATTTGAATAACTTTTTCTTTCTTTCTTTCTTTCTTCTTCTTTAAAATATACATAGTAATAGACCATTATGAGTTTGATATGACAAATTATTCAAGTGAGTGCAGCCGTCCATGAAATGTGAAAAGATTCAAAAATGTTTTATCTAGCAAAGTTGAAATCTTTCATAACAACAAAAAAAAGCTCTTTCTCTGAATCAGACTTAGACATTTAGAAACATCCTGCGTATGAATGACAAGACAGACAAACACACCAGACTGAAAACATGACCTCTTCAATGGAGGTAAAGTTCAGGGGCTGACAGGTCTGACACACACACACACACACACACACACACACACACAGAAACACACACACACACACACACACTCCTGAGTCTTACGGAGGGTTGTCACTCAGGCCGCGGCCTTCGTACTGAAGCACCATGTCTGTGCCGTAAATGTTGAGCAACTTGTAGGGATTCACAGACACGAGGATGCTTCCTATGTAGGTCTGTGTGGTGGGAAAAAAAAAGAGAAATAAAGAACAAGGAGAGTGGATGAATGGATGTAGTTCAGAGTGTCCATGACATTTGATGATATTAGTTATTTAATTTGCATATTATAAATTAGGCATACATAGAGGAGTTCCTGGTCGTAGCGCTTCTTCAGGTTCATCAGAACTGTGGTCTCATTCAGCTCACTGAAATCAAACACAGAGGAAATTAAACACACAAGGCACATATTGTCTCACTGGAGCAGGATTCCCACACTCGCTTTGACATCCAAAATTAATTACCCTTCAGTGACATTCAAGAGCTTCCTCTGTGAAAGCTGGTAAAATTATGATGTTGATGATAATGATGTCAAAATCAGACATCAGAGGAAGTTTTTACGTCAAGAAGTGTTTGTGGAATCATTTCTTTCAAACTTTTGTTGTTGAAGTAACACAAATAACTAATGAAGGGGGTTTCCTAAGGATCTGAAGTGATGATCATTCAAAGATTATCAAAGCCTGGAGGCACACTGGGACACACACTGTAAATTGTTGCTTGCAAAAACTGAATGGATCTGCGCTGAAATGACCTTTGCTGCTCTACGCTGAGCTCTGTGAGACAGTGACATGAGTGAACAGGCTGTGAGACTGTTTGTTAATACTGCACTGTGCTTACGGCAGCTGTGTCATGTCCTCCATTCCCTCCGCCCAGCGCTTCACCCGGTGGCTTGTTGTGGTCATGCTTAAGATAGAGAAGATCTGGACACACACACACACACAATGGTATGCAATTAGTCCTACACAGTCATGAAACACCGTCAAAGCTTGAGGGACATTGTCCTTGCTTGATGCAGAGCTGATGTGAAATATGCAGACATTTGAATATCAAATATTTTTTGTGGGCCATCCAGCCTCAGTGCTGTGGGCTTTATAGTTATTGCTTGAATAATTGCATTCATTCCCATCCCAGTTTATCAGCTGTCATAAAAAATCATTAAAAACTTTTAGCTACCTTGTCATACCAGCTTTGACCAGGTGCTCTCTCTCTGTCAGGAGTCCAGTCTGGGTCCTGAGGCTGTCCGTCCCCAAATCGAGCTGTGGGTGAATATCCTTCTAACATCCCATCTTCTCTGTACATGGACCACTTTGACAGATTCTGGACGGTTCCATGTGGTAAAACCCTCTCAGCTGCCCAAACATCCTCTCCTCCCTCCCCTCCTCCTCGGGCATTTCTGGCCCAGTGGCCTGAGCGCGGCCCGTAGGGAGGAACCACAGCGTAGCGATTATCCTCGCCCTCTAGGCCCGTTGGCACCCTGTATGAGGCGTAGCGAAGCTGCTGGTTTTGGATGGCATCAGACAGGCTGGGGTTGTGGAACCGACGTGTGAGAAGAGAGCCATCCGGCAGTCTGTGGAGCGAGCAGTGGTTCTCTTCAGCAACAAACGTGTAACACAGAGTTCAGCAACATTGAGAAAAATATGACTTTGAAATTGTTTTTGTGGAAAAATGTCTTTTTGATATAGTTGGCAATTCATGTGGCTTTTCTACAAAAATGGTGTTTCCACTACAGGAATTTTCCCAGGGGACCAAGAACCTTTTGAGGAGGTCAGAGACTAAATCTTTCGACTGGAGTAATCAGGAACTAAATTTAGTTCCAGGCTGATAGTTCAAGATGTAAAAGAGGTACCTGCTCCAAGCAAAATACTTTATATGTGTTCAGGGAATTTAGGTGGGGTTTTCAAGGCTGATGGTCGCTGACTGGTCAAAGACATCCTGGTGTACCGCTTCCTTCACAAAACAAGGAAGTGCTCTGGAGGATGCTGGACATTTATTGATGTTTAAAAACAAAGTCAGCCTTTGTTGTTGCCTTTAGAGAGTAGTGATGCGAGAGCAAGAGAAATAAAACTTTATTTCCGGATAGTTTCACAGCAGTTATGTTTTAAGGCAGAGAAACATAACCATCAAACCCTCAGAGGATCGTCTACTTTGGAGACAGACACTGGAGTTTGCTGTTTCCATTATCTCCTCTGCATGTCTCCTTTTCATTCATTCATTTATTACATCTAATTCAAACATCAGAGTCACATAACAGTAAACAACAGGACAATTCTGTGTGAAAATTGCATCTCAAACGTTTTTTAATGCTTCATTAGTTTCTGAGTTTAGTTCTCCTTTAGTTCGTCAAAATTTTGGTCAAAAGGGGCAAATATTTCACTCTCCATTGTTAAAAAGTTAACGTGCCTACCTTGCAGTTGCCTACCTTGACAGGTAATTCCGTGCAACACCTGGACAAGCCTATGAAGTCATTCTCTGTCCTAGTTTCCATTAATAGCGTAGTTCCCTACCTGTAACTGACACCACGGAGTTCCTCATTCTGCAGCACAGAGGCGAGGTTGGGAGCGGTGGGTTTGGGTGTGCCTGACAGTACTGAGTTTTCTGGCAGGTGAAAGAGACCTTTAGAACGAAGCACCTGGTTCTGCCTCAGAGCGGCTGTGAGGTTGGGAGTGGAGGGCTTCTGGCCAGGGATAACCAAGGAACCATCAGGGAGCTGGTATGATGCGTTACGAAGGTTCTTATTCAGAAGAGCCTGCAGGTTATTCAAGGTTATTATCACTAAATTAGGCAGATCATTGTCATTTAACTGTATGATTCAAAAGTAACGGCTAAGATGTTTCAAACAAACGTGCACTGGGTTAGAAAAAAAAAAAAAAAAGACAGAAAGACAATAAAACACACAGGTACTGCAGCAAAGTTAAAATAAGATTAACAGGCACACACTGTAGACAGGTCAGGGGAAACCGGTTTCCGTGGGTCGATGATGATTGTTCCATCAGGCAGGGTGTACGACACACCCTTTAGATAGGGGTTCTGCAGGGCGACTGCCAGGTTGGGGCTCTTTGGTTTCCTCGGGTCCACTATAATAGTTCCATCTGGGAGGGTGTAGGAAGCTCCTTTCAAGGCTGGGTTGTTGAGAGCCTAAATATTAGAGAGGCTGGTTTCAGTTAAGGTAAGCCTGAGAGGTTAAAGAAATACAATTTGAATTAAAGCAGCAGCTTAGTATGTTTGATAACCAATTATTATTAGGAAAATACAAAGAGCTACATCAGTTTGTGGAAACTATTTCAAATCCCGTACACACAAGTATTACTATATGGATCAGGAGGGAAAAAACAGTAATAGATCAACACACACGCAAAGCCACTCAAAAGTCTGTATCCATAGCTAACCTTAGCCAGGTTTGGTGATATGGGTGTATTGGGATCTTGAATCCCTTCCGGTAATGTGAGGGAGGCGTTCAGCAGGGAAGAGTTTTGAAGGGCGCTCTGCAGGTTTGGAGAGACAGGTTTCCGTGGATCAATGATGATAGTGCCATCTGGCAGGGTGTACGAAGCACTCTTCAGGTAAGGGTTCTGAAGTGCTGCTGACAGGTTTGGGGACTTCTGTTTCTTGGGGTCAATCACAATCGTGCCATCGGGGAGAGAGTAGGAGGCTTCACGCAGCGCTGGGTTGTTCAGAGCCTTAGCCAGGCTTGGGGAAATTTGTTGCTGTATGAGCAGAGACAGCACAGACTTACTTTGACTGATGAAATATGCTAGGCAGAGGGAAGAGAGTACATTACAACAAAAGGTGAATTCAATTAGAGTTAAGGATCAAGAGTCGTGGGTTACTTGCTGTCGAGGGTCTATAATGGTGCCATCAGGGAGAGTATATGAAGCAGTCCTGAGATTCTGGTTCTGCATAGCTCTAGAAAGGCTAGGAGACATGGGCTTCTGGGGGACTCGAGGGTCCTGTGTGGGTGGGGGAGGGTGATATAGAGAAAAAACTGAAACTGTAATAATTCATGCAATTTGTTATTGTTGTACTGTGCGTAGACAAACACACACCTCAGGTTTCCTAGTTATTTTGAGATGCTCCTTCATACCTACCCTGATAACTGATCCATCAGGCAAGGTGTATGATGCTCCACGAACTTGTTGGTTCTGCAAGGCATGGCTGAGCATAGGGGAGGAGCGTGGATCTGCATATGGTGACACCAAGGTTCTGTCTGGCAGCCGGTACGATGCCTGCATCACCTGTGGATTCTGCAGCGCTTGTCCTAACATTGGTGAAGAGGGTGGTGCGGGGCCGTATGGAGAACGTCTGAGTTGCACAGGTGTCTGATAAGATGCTTGGCGGAGGTTTTGGTTCTGTTGTAATGCACTGTGGAGCTGAGGTCCAGCTGGTGCATAGGGGTTACGGCGTTGCATCATCGGTGATCTTAAAGATGAAACACTGTGCAAATCAGATCGGTTCTGCAGGGCGTCATGGAGCAGTGGTGCAGGGCCAGGCTCGGAGATATAATCGTATGGGGTAACAACAGTCGGTCCGTATGGTGAACGGAGCTGTGGAGTCTGATAAGAAGCCACACCTCTTAGTGCCTGACCGTGTCTCATGGCTCCAGAGAGCATTGGGGAAGAAGGTACAGATGAAGCATATGGGGACTGAGGCCTCTGAAGGGGAGACACATAGGATGCTTCCCTCACTGCCTGATTCTGCAGAGCTCCAGACAGCATCGGGGAAGAAGGAGGCATAGGCTCCTCATAAGGTGACAGTGGTCTTTGTAAAGGAGAAACATAGGATGCATCTCGTATAGCTTGATTCTGCAGAGCCCCAGACAGCATGGGAGACGAAGGGGCCATAGGCTGCTCATAAGGAGACATTGGTCTCTGCAGTGGGGGGACATAAGACGCATCCCGAATGGCCGGGTTTTGCATTGCGCCAGAAAGCGTAGGGGATGAAAGACCATATGGTTCTACATATTCAGTGGCCATCTCACTCATGCCTACCACCTGGGCTGCCTCTGGGCCAAGGGGTGAAGAGAAAGAGGCCTGACGGATAGCCTGGTTCTGCAAAGCACCAGATAACATGGGAGAAGGGGGCACAACAAACTGCTCAGCATTGGGATCAGCATAGGGGCCAGACACATATGCTTCTGGTGCATATGTGGGTGGACGGGTAGCTCGAGGGGGCAGGAGGGGGGAGGACTGACGAGAGAGTCGAGGAGAGAGGCGTGGGGATGCAGGACGTGGCATGTGTTTCAGGGAGGGTTGTGGAGAAGCAGGAGGCATCCTTCTCATTGAATGTTGAGCCATGAGGGGACGTCCTCGAGCGATGGGGCGAGGAGGAAATCGGCCAGATTCTCTCCTCCCCAGGGGAGCACGGTGGACCATGTGAGGGGAATGGAAAGGGGAAGGGAGGGATGAATCCACTGTGAGAACAGAAGACGCATTGCTTCTTATAGAGGCGGCACGGAATGGACGCACATTCTGGGTGGGAGGGGGCACTGGACGCCCTCTGAGACCCATAGGGGAGGGTCTGACAGCACCTAAAGGAACATTTCCCCCCATCCTGGGCCTGGCCAAGGGCGTGGGGTCCCTGAGCAGCCGAGTAGAGCGACGAGAGAGGGTAGGGGATGATGGGGCAGGACGGGGCCCTGCAGGGGATAAACTGCGATGAGATGGAGAGGGAGAGGGAGACGGTCTTCTACTGAGCTGTGGAGACAGAGGGGGAGATGCATGACCGCGGGAGAAGGAAGGTGAGGGCGGTCCACGCATCCGTCTCCCTCCAAACGGGCTGCGAGCAGGAGTTGGTGACGATGGGGGACTTCGCCTCCTCATGGAAGCACGGGGTGAGGAAGGTGGAGAACGTTGCCTCATTGATGCTCGTGGTGAGGGTGGAGGACTTCGCCGCATCATAGAAGCACGGGGGGAAGGAGGGACTGAGGGTCCTCGGGCCAGAGGAGACGGTGATCTCTGAGGTTGCATTCTACGATGGGCGAGAGGGGACGCCATGGGGGAAGAGAGAGGTGAGATCTGTCTCGACATAACAGAGGGGGGTCTTTGGGCACTAATGAACCCATTTCTCATGGATGGTTGTGGGGAGGGGCTTCGTCTCTGAGGAAGCATAGGAGAAGATACTGGGGATGCCATGGCAGAGGGATGACGTTGCATTTGTGGGGAGGGCATCATGACAGAGCGGCGGGATGGAGTTGGAGAGGGTTGGAGACGGCGTGCAGCAAGCGGGGACATACCTGCTTGCTTAATAATCATGGCAGTTGGAGTAGGGATTGACGGCAGGCCATAACCCTGTTGCTGTGACATTATCATTGGATCTGTCATCATCTGCTGCTGGAAAAACATAACAAAATGAAAGACGTTAAGGAAGCACTACATCTGGAGAAAATTGGGTAGCACTAGATTTAAGGCTGTAATTCATGGTATTCCAATAAGAATACTATGAAACCACCTTATGGAGAATAATAATACAATAAAATACTTTTATTAACGACACATTTGTTATTGTGAATGTAACACCAATCTTAAATGTGGAAAAATGCAAAAAACAGTATATAATTAGTGAAAACTGCTACTCCCCAACCCCCTGGCAAGCAGTTGGATCCCGCTGGATGGCGGGAGAGTTGTGTCAAAAATAAAGTGGTGCGTGTCAACTGGAATTAAGGATTTAGACTACTGCTGTGTTTCTCTAACCATTTACGACAAGCAATGTAATAATACATCAGTTATTATAGATAAGTGGTTTGGGAAAATAGCAAGTTTAACATTACCTGCCTGCTGATGGCAAGAATTTAACCAAGTTAATAGCTGGAGATATCCGTTGTTTCAACACTTCTAATCTGGAAGAATATCCACTAATAAACTGTTGAGTAGCCACAAATAAACTTACTTAATTATGTTATGTTATTAATTATGTCATGTCTTTTTTTATTCACTCCAGTTCTACTATCACTCATTATGTTACATTATATTATTTGAGTTCACTACTTAAAAGCTAAAGATGTGGTGGAACATTTTCTTAGTTGTCAGAGATGCTGTGGGTCTCCCTCTAGGGTTGGATTACTTAAAAAGCAGTGGGGGTGTACTCTCAGAGCACAGTGGGGATGTCTTCCACATTTATATGTTAATACTGTATGTTAACCCCACATTACAATAGGAGTCAGGTTGAAATTTTACCCTCTAACACTAAAGAGCAAACACAATCAATGACAAAACAGAGATAGAATTACCTGTGGTGAAATCATTTGTTGCTGTGGTAGCATCATTTGCTGTGACATCATCTGCTCTTGTGGTGACAACATTTGTTGTGACATCATCTGTTGCTGTGGTAACATCATCTGCTGCTGTGGTGACATCATCTGTGATGGCATCATTTGGGGGGGCATACCCTGTTCTTGTTGCATCATCATCTGCTGCTGTGGTGACATCATCTGTGATGGCATCATTTGGGGGGGCACACCCTGTTCTTGTTGCATCATCATCTGTTGCTGTGGTGACATCATCTGTGGGGCCATCATCATTTGTTCTTGAGGAGAAAACATCATTTGTTGTTGTGGTGGCATTGCGCTTTGTGGCTGTAATGACATCATGTCACCAGGTTGACCTGGTGCAAGAGGAATCTGGTTTTCATACTGGATTTCTGACATGTCTTCAAATTCTGGATCAGGTGGCAAAGTAGGTGGAGGGGGCAGGGGCACATCCAGACGCTCTTTCCCAAATAGACGTACTTGAGGTCTAGGAACTCTGAATGTCATCTCCCCTCTCTGAAGTCCACCGGTATCATCCCCATATTGATCCAACTGACCTGCATACTGGTCCCCATACAGGCCCTGTACCTGATCCATCCCCTGCCCTCCGAAGCCAAAGACCTGCTGACCTCCTGGTGGGAATCCAATGGCCTGCTGGGAGCTGTAGTCTTGGTAAAGCATGCCAGCATCGCTATAGCTAAGTTGATAGTCTGGTGGAAATCCCCCTTGCATTCCCATAGTTGCTGCATAAGGGGTCTCATAATAACCTCCCTGTCCGTTGTCATAGTAATCCCCTTGTCCATCACCATAGTAAACTCCTTGACCATTTTCATCATAATAACCCTGAGCCTGAGGGTCAAGGAATCCATCTACCGCTCCTTCATACATATGGTCCTCACCATTTTGTGCATAATAGTCTAGACCCTCGTCACCATACATTGCCATTGCCTGTTGTTGCTGGTAACCATAGTAATCAGCTTCCTGGTCGTTATAGTAGCCTTGGGCAGAGGAATACGGGTCATAGTAGTCCCCCGTGCCCTCATCGTAAAGACCACCTTCATAATATTCTGCATTTGGATCATAGAGTCCTTCTTCCTCATAGTAACCCAGGTCTTGATAGTCTGCTCCCCCTGTTCCATTGTCATAGTAACCAAACTGACCCTGGCTTCCATATGCTGCATCTCCATAACCACCATAACCATCTTCATGGTCTCCATAACCTTTCTGGCGGATTGAATGTCGGTGGTCAAATCCGTAAGCCTCCTCCCCATGCTCATAGCCATCGTTACGGTAACCACGGAGGTGACCTCTGGAGCTGGCTTGTCGGCTGTGTGCTCTACGCCCCCCCCAGCCATGGTGTCCGGAATTCCCTCGCATTTTACTTGTCAGGAAGCGTTTGGTCAGCCAGTTAGTTACTGCTGCAACCTTACCCAGCAACATACTTCTGTTCTTGAAGTCCTCAGTAGGCCCGTCACCATCCTTTTTTCGAAATAAGCCTTTGAAGAAGCCCCCTTTCTTCTCAATTGATTGTCTCCCTCCCCCCAGACGAAGCAGCATATAGGTTGGCTTCTTACCAGCATTTGCTGCCGCTTTCTCTCTGGCCTCTTTCTCCTTTTTCTTCTTTTTGCTGATCTTAAACCTCATCATGAATCGAGAGGTGTTCTTCAGAATGGACTTCCGGCGTTTCTTCTTAGCAAGTCGGTTCTTTCTCTTCCCCAACCTCAGGAACAAACGCGATGTACTTTTCAGCTTCTTCCTGCTGTTCCTGCGTCGTTTGAAACCAGAAAACTTCATGAACATCCTGGACATGTTCTTCAGACCTTTCCTTGGGATTTCCCTTACTGGAAGTGGTGGAGCTTCCTCTTTCTTTTTGCCTTTCTTCTTCTTTGCATCAGCATCAGATTTCCCTCCTTTATGGTGGCGGTCATCTTTAGATTTCTTTTTGGATTTGCTGTAATCCTCCTCATCCTCGTCATACTCATCTTCTTCCTCTTCATCCTCCTCCTCCTCTTCCTCTGACTCTTCGCCACGTCTAGACTTCCCCCCTTTCTTTCCCTTCACCCCTTTGCCTCCTCGCCCCCTCCCTCTCCTGTCATCTTCTGAGTATTCCTCCTCATCATCCAGTTCTTCACTTAACTCTTCATCCTCTTCCTCATCACTGAGGAGCTCCTCCTCTTCCTCCTCTTCCTCCACTTTCTTACCTTTTCCTTTGTCTTTTCCTTTCTTTCCATCATCTTTACCCTTAGAGGGCTCCTCTTTTCCCTTCTTCCCCCCTTTCTTATCATCTTTTCCACCTTTCTTATCATCCTTCCCCCCTTTCTTATCATCCTTTCCACCTTTCTTATCATCCTTACTGGCTTTCTTGTCATCTTTTCCTCCCTTTTTGTCATCTTTCCCTTTCTTTTCCTCCTCTTTCTTTTTCTCTGGTACAGGTTTTCCACCCTTCTTTGCGTCCTTCTTGGGGTCTTTCTTGCTGGGCATTTTGACAAGTGGCTAAGAGCACACCATGCCCTTTCTTCAGGCAATGCTGTAAACCTTCAAACACACAAACACACAAATGTTACTTACACTCTGTTTGGATTTTTATTTTTTCTAAGTTCTAAGTTTAACACAAAGAAAATATAATGTGATATGTTAAGAAAATATGATCAGAAGTCTGACCTTTAAAAGATTCCTTGGTTTAGATATGTCGGGTTGACTCTGTGCCGGCACTATATGCAGGTTCACTATCTGTGTGAGGACAGGTCCACCTGGCCAAAGCAGTTCTACTCTGTTCGAATCTGGTCCCCATGAAGGCTCCTGTCCAGACATACATAGCTAAATATCAGCCGTCTTTTTCTCTAAACACACACACACACACACACACACACACACACACACACACACACACACACACACACACTAACAAAATCAGGTAGTTAAATAAACTGTGATCGTGATATTATTGCCCCGTTCAGGAACTGAGCAACACTGTATTTTCCGAATCAGTGTTAATGTCTTAGCACCACAAACTGTCTTATACACATCAGTTATAGCCACTACTCTCACTCTCGTCAACTCTAACCCTGATGTCTCATACCCCTAATCATTTCTCTACCAAGCCCTACCCAGTGATCTCTTGAACCTGTTCAGATATTTTTAAACCCTACCCGCAGATCTCAAACACCTTTCCAAACCCTTCTCTGGAGCTCTATCTTTCTATTTGTGCACAATAGCCAGAACTCTCCAATCTGAGAAGGTTCTGACTCCTAAATGGAGATATACAACCCCTATCTAGACATTGTTAATGTCTACCTAGAGATGTCAAAAGGCACTGGGAGGTGTAAGGTCAAATGTTCAAACTGTCAGAACTATAAACACATTCTTTAAATCTAATTCTGAATGTATGAGTTGCATCAACTGTATGAAGTTTAACCTCACTGCAAATTATTACAAAAGAGATTTTAACTGTGTTGGTTTTACTAATTTCCACACAATATGATCCCTGCGGCATTTGCTTTCTGTAAAACTGGATACACACAACAACACAAAAACACAAATCCAGTTCAAGCTCTATCCCCTCTATGGTCCAATCTTTAGTTAATGAGAGACTCCTGAGGCAGTGCCAACACACTCATTCATCAAGACAGTTTTCCATGATAGTCACCTCCACATTCAGTGACAAACAGTTCAAAAGAGCGAGTGTGGTGGTCGCCAGGATCTCTGTGGTCTTCAAATATGTTGTGTCCTTGCTGGAGGTCTCTTCTTTAGCAGTTTAAAAAAAAAAAAGCAAAACAAAAAAAAAAACTCCAAGACAAAGTCTGTAGGTCACACTCAGCTTCCTCTTCTGACCTACTCCGTCTTCTGTTGCTCACAACAACACATTCCCTCACTCAACACAGCACTCTGTTCACACTGCCCTCCTCAGAGTGTGTGATGGATAGATAGTGTGTGTGTGTGTGTGTGTGTGTGTGTGTGTATGTGTGTGTGTGTGTGTGTGTGTGTGTGTGTGTGTGTGTGTGAGGGTGAAAGAAAGAAAGGGGCAGATGGGCTGCTGGTTTGTGTGTACGAGTGTGTGCGTTCTCATGTGCATATATGTGTGTATGTGTATGTGTATATGTGCATTTGAGGAGTTCCTTGTGGCAGGTTGTAGAAGGAGTCTTAATTTGTCATCTGGCTCTACAGGTGAAACTCGAGAGCTCTGGGCAGCTGAGGGGGCGGGGCATAAATAATACAAAAGGTCCAGAGAGAAAGAGAGAGGGAGAGAGAGAGAGAGAGAGAGAGAGAGACAGGATGCAGGCGATAAGCCTGATTAGCAGTTAGATGCAATCAAATCCAAAAAAAAAGGCCAATAATTAACAACTTCAAATATCTATATCAGTTGTGTATTGTATGTATGGTTGTGCATGAGAGAAGTCACGTAGATGCTATCTGATCTTAAATCTGCTCCTTCTCTTTTTCCAGAGTAACATATACTGTCAGCTCTGTGTGTATGTGTGTGTGTGAGTTAAGATGAGTGACGCATCTTTCTAAGAAATATTATATCAAAACAGTATCTATGTGAGCAATGCAGGCAGCCACCAACCCACTTCCACATACGTAACAGCAGGAGAAGAAGCAGAGGCAGGAGGAACACCCACTTGTTCGATAGATGACGTCTTCCCTCTAGGTATCAATAACAGAGGAATGACTCAAGAACACACACACACATACACACACGCAGCCAGTGAAGGATCAGTAACAGGGCTGTGATTATTAGTGCCATCAACCAAATTATTCCTCTTCCTGAGGGAAGGGGTCAGATTGCCAGATCTGTCTTGTTTCAGAGTATAGGTGTTGGGTTGCCAGATCCTGATCTTTTGGTCTTGGTGTGTAAGTCTATCTGATCATTACCAAACAGCAAAGAGAACATGTGCACGTGTGTGCATGTGTGCACGGCGTGCTCGGGCAGAGTTATGTCTTTGAGTGGGTGCACGTGTGCATTAAAAAGACGAAGTGCGTGATGAAAGAGTATTTCTTCCCGGATTTCCCACGGTTTGTCTCTAACCGTACATCTTCCTTTGAAGCAGAATGAAAAGACCCTATCAAACGTGAAAAGCTCTGAGTTGCAGCCAGTCGCTGCTGGCAGGTGGTCCTCCATCTTTTGATAGAATTTGTAGAGAAGAGACAACATAGAGAAACTGGGATACATGCCCAGGAGAGAAAAGCAGACTTATGACAGAGATGGACTTGATGAGGCTCATCAAAAGCATTCAGGTCCTGAGGAAGAGCAGTAAACCTTTGTCACTTCACTTCTCACACGCGCACGCTCACACACACACACACACACACACTCAGTAATCTGCTGCTATCTAGTGGAGCAGTATTACACCTGCAGCGCTCCTAATAGTTTGGAGTTGGGTTCATCAGGTAGGTGTACAGGCCTGCAGCAACTATAAGGTTTGTGCAACACATAGCAATTGCCTAACCATCGCTTTTCATGATTTTGTACAGTCTTGTGGCAAAGAGATGCATCATAAGCCAGTCAAATTCAAGGAACATTTACCTTGCAGGAGAAAAGAAAACTAACCAGTCTGCAGGACGGGTAGTCTCTAGTAGAGCTTGTGTGTGGGCATAAGGGGAGGGAAGGAGGGTGGATGCATCACCTAAAACACTACCTACCTCTTCACACCCAACCTCTACAGTCATTCAAGTCACTGGAGCACCGTAGGCAAGTCTCCCCATCCTCTTCCTAAAATAAAAGACAAGGAAAAAGACAAAAATGAAAAACTATCCTCAACTGATGCAAATCCCGTTTACGTTTTCGTAATCATAACTACACACAGCTTCCCACCTCGGCTGCTCCTCTGGCGGGGTTCGGAGCAGCAGGGGTCGGTCAGTAGGGAGGACAAGTGTGCCACCGGGAACGGAGGATGAATATTTAACGACCGCTATTCTTCGGAGAGCGGCCGGGGGCTTGAGTTCCACACGCTCCGGTGTGAACTGATGAGCACCGCGGGTGGGCTGTGTCGGTCATACACGGTGATACACACTGCTGTGTGTCCTGGTAAATAAACAAGGTGGGTACACTTAAGGAAAGCTAAATTAAATGTCATAGCCTAGCTTAATTCATTAGCTAAAGAGCAGAGGTAGTTAAAGTTAAAAAAAAAAAAAAAGCTGGGGGGGGGGGGGGGGTGTCATTGGCCGTTGGATATTAAACATTTCCTCTCTTCCGGACTGAACACGGTGGGAAAGTGTGTCACGAGATGGCTCAAGGGGTAACTTGAGCATAACAGATGAAGGTGAGAGTTACAACAAGAACATGTACCATTAACGTCTCCACATGAGCAATCCTTCTGCCGCCCACCAGATGGACCCGGCTGACAACAAACAAACTGCGCAGAGCCACAAACTGCTGCATCTCCACTGGATTCACTCCATAACCCAGACGACCTTGCCGTCTCCCCCACATGACCGGCTGGCCGCCCGAATCTAAACAGGTTCTGGCTTTGATACTGGACCTACTGTTGAGAGACACGAAGCAAGACCTCGATGTTTTTTTTTTTTTAAACAAGCCTTTGGCTACGTTCGAGCTATTTTTAGCACTGCTCCTGAAAGAGTGACTTACATAGACTTCAACCAATAGGCAAATTTGCATTTTTTTTGGGGGGGGGGGTTTAATATACTGTTGTCAGTCTGCAGCTGGCACCTTAACACTGCACAGCCCCTGTGTTGGTCCTTGCAGCCAGCTTAAATGCTTTCTAACCACAATCAGAGCACTGCTTTCATTGTTTGCCCACTAACAGCAATGCAATGAGTTCAAATGGTTCTTAAACAGTTGTCTAAAAACACAACTAATGTGCAGTTAAATTATGCAAAACGTTTAGTCCCATCTGTCTTTTGGTCACAATATGACTTAGGTCAGTGGCTCCTAACCTGCGGGCCAAGACCTCCATAAGGGATCACAATGGGAAACTGGGGGGGTCATGATGGAATTATCCAGGGCATCTGCAGGTCTTGAAAAATCTTAAAAAGCACTGATTTCAGTTTTCTCAAAAATGACTTATATAATGTCTTTGCATGTCATTTTGGCAAAACCAAACCGACCAAACAACTGATGTTATGTAAAATTCATACTTGGACCTTAAATAAATAGGGTTAGGGATTTTTTAATTGGTTAATCCTTCCATTTATTCATCTATTTTCTCCTGCTTATCTAGGTCCAGGTCATGTTCAAAGTTCCCCTCCAGACACGTTTTAAAGTATGTAAAATACTAAAATATTTAGCTATGATTAATATTTTGTTTAACATTTTTTTAACACATAAAAACCGAATAGGGGCTGGACCATGGATGTATTATAAGACCAAACTTAACCATTATAATACATCCATGGGCTGGACACATATGCTCACTTCCTCATTGAACATTTCTGTATCAGGCCTCAAGCCCCGCCCACCACCGCTGCTCGCGCCGGGTTGACCGAGAGACGCTGGCGGCAGAGCAACTCTTACCAAAACGGTTAGCATCTTAGGAAACATCGGAGAGACTCAGCCACACATGTTTGAGCCTCAGTCAGACAGACACAGATGAGGAGTTTGTTGTGCACCAAAATCGGCTACTAGCAGACGGTAAGCGTAGTTAGCATCTTTTATTTGTTTATGGTTGTTAGCTTTTTAGTTTGAAACTCGCAGTTGGCTAGCCGAGGCAGCGGCAGTGGTTATGCTAATGCAAACTCTCGCCAGTGCTGCCAACTGTTTTCAATAGAAAGTATGTAAAGCCTGCTTGAAACGGCGCTAAATGTTGTTAAATGAAGTAATATGTCAATTGGCATATTCATGGCGTCATAGCTTGTATTTGCATTGTGCCCTGTAAGTCGGTTCCAGCTCTTCATGTCTGCTTCGCTCCTACGCTCTGTGCTCACAGATGCTGTAGCACTATTTTCATACAGCCGAATTTCAAATAAAGCTGTTCTCATTTACATTCTGTCTTGTTTCTGTCAGTCAAAAACAGAACAAGCATGAAATAGTGGCTGAAAAAGGGCATGTTAACCAGCACTCACCTCCAAGCCATTTCCAAGCTGCTGCTCTGCACTGTGAAAATCCAGATTTTATAACCACAACATCGTCTGACAAATTCACCAAACGCACATGTTAAAGACAAAGACTGTTCTGTGACTTCAGCTACATTTACTTGTAAAATTATCACTCAGAGAGCAAGTTATAGGTAACAGGATACCTTTGATTTGATGTTTTTTTTTTTCTCTGGCATGGTGCATCGCCTGCACATGCGCAGCTCATTCATGTCTGTGTTAGCTGTCACGCGGACTGAACGAGCTGGACCGCCTCTCTGCGTCTCGCTGAACAGAGTAGACAGGTGCCTCTAGCTCACTGCACTATACTGGCCACTCCCTAGAAAGTAACTATAAGGTTTGCTAAATTTGTTGCGAGGCGCTTTTTGAAAACAAAGGTCTGAAAAGTCACTAAATCTAGCGAGAAAGTCACACTGACTCACTCTCTGTACCATAGACTGTATATATAAAGTTGTGCCTTAAGTTTGTGATGTGTGAAACCCTGGCTGTCTGAATCCGTTTTTTGAGACCGTCATTTGTTCACTGCAGTTGCAAGGTGGAAATATATAGAGTTAGACTCATATAGAGTTAACTGCTTATTTTTTGTATTTTTTTTCATATCTTCATTGGAGGAGGTCTTTAATGGTTAATTAATTATGTCATTAGGGATCTCATAGAAAATATTATTAATTATTATAAATAACTGGAAAAGAGTGACTAAAATTAGATATAAATGTTAATATGTCTAGACCATATAATCCCTACTGGTTTTCATTAATATCTTTCATATTGTGGTCGGTATGGCAGTGAAACAAGTATCAAGTTGCGTTCTATGTGGAGTTAAAAAAGGTCTTAAAAAGTTTAAATTGAACCCCTCTGGAAACCATGTTATCAGGATAGCAAAGCAGGGAAAAGTTTCCGCTCCGGAAAGTTGTGCTAATTTCTTATGACTTTCCTCTAATATATGATTTTTTTCTTATGAATTACTGGATAATTTAACAGGACTCTAAAATTATTCAAATGCAAATTAACCAAGCAAAAAGGTTTGATGGATGATGGTAGACGGTACCTCTTTTTCTCTCTCTCTTTCTCTGAGGTTCTGTTGTGATTTCATAGAGCTACAGGGTAGCAACAGCTTTGGGCATCAGTGCTATTTTATTCTCTCTGGAAGCAAACTCTTACCTGAATTATTTGGATTTTTGAAGGCAATGTTGCAATCATGAGTTGCTGCTAGAAATTGTGGCTTGCTTAGGGCTCTGAAACAGTAAATATCTGTAATGTTTGGCGTGTTGCAGGGCTTCTGTCCAGTAGCAGACTTTGTGAATCATTCAAGGAAAGTAATGGCTTCATCCTGCAGGTACAGGTTGCTTTATTGAATAACACACAGTAAACAGCAAAACCATGTTTCAGGAAGGTGGTGATGTTTCTGCAGGAAAAATGTTGCAACAGTTGTCAAGGTAGAGCTGCATTGTTATTTGAGAAAAGAAATATCAGAGAAGAGAAATGTCAGAGATAATTGGAACGAAGAGCTAAAACCTAAGTAGCCTAAACTTCATAACTGACAGATGAAAAACAATAATGCAAATACAGGTGAGGGGAGGACAGAAAAAGCAGCCCCAGCTTACTGCCTCTGAATATGAAATGGATGCAGTCGTGAGCTTTTCCCACTACTGGGCTCTGCCAGTCAGACAGCAGGCGAGATCAGTGAGTGGATCACCAACATTAGTTTTTCTCCTGAAGGAGTCAGCTGGGTCTGGAGTTGGAACAGCTGCTCCGAGGCACCCGGTCTCTGCAGCAGGTCAGAGGGTGGCTGTAGAAAGCTCCCAGTGGGACAGGGAAACCTGTGCATGTGTGTTTTTGTCTGTTCGTGTAAGACAGCAAGAAAAAGATAGATAGATAGATAGATAGATAGATAGATTCAAAGACAGAAAATCAGCACGGTACATCCATCCACATCCACTTAATTTAGGCTCCACTCTGACAGGCTAGACAGTAGAGGATAGCGAGGCTGCGGGAGTAGTGAGGGCCCTGCTGTGTGTCCATCAGTTTCAAATAATCCCCGCTGCTGCTGAAGTGTCCTTGAGTCACATGTTGAACCCCTTCCTGTTCAGAGACACACCTGATTGCTGTTGCAGTCCAAACTACAGTGACTCTCTTCCTGTCACTCACAAAAGTGCTTCCTTTGTGCATATGTCTTTTATCCACAGACCAGACTTTGTCAACAGAAAGCTTGGACCTAACCTGCAGAATCCACAGAAACCACATCCACCCCATGATGGATATTAGTGTGTGTGTGTGTGTGTGAGGGGCGTAAGGGTTAGTTGACAATGACAGATAGTCTTAAAGATGATAAGAAGCTGCAGTTGTGGAAAGATAGAATGTCAGAGGAATATATGGCAGCAGATTGTATTTATGGACTCACATAATGAATTACAGGAGCCTTACAAGACAGAAATGTTAAATCTTTGTATCAGGGGAAGTCGCACAAAGCCTCAAAGTGCTGGAAAGACCAACACAGGACATTAATCCAAATATAAACAGTAGACAGCAAAAACAGTACAGCTTTTATTATATGCTTGACTTAATGAAAAAAAGAAACCTTTTTGCTCCTCATTCAACCATGGAAAGATATTTTTATCCTCCTCTATGCTACAGTAGTCTAGGAAGATGCACTTGTACCATACATTTAGTTAATAACATACAAGTCATGTACAGTACAATACACGTGGAGCACTGCACTAGCATGTATGAAACATAAAGTGCATGTTTCTCTTCTTGCATATACAAAACATACAAGTCCTGTTGTATGTCTGGATGTCTGGTTTGGATTTCAGGAGATAGTGTATGGAAGGCATGTTTCACAAAACATACTTAGCAGCCCTATACAGAACATATACACGTGGTAATTAGAATATACAGTACATGTAAATATGAAGTCATAATCACATTAGACAAAAGTGACAAACATCTAAGGGTGAGCAGAAAAATTTTACAAAATGAATGTGGTAAATTATCACAACATTTAGCTTATCTAATATAACATTCACCAAAATACATATAAATGCATGCTCACCACTTTATTTACAATGGTTACAATGGTGTATTTATACTTAAACTCTACTTACAAAAAACAAACGATTTTCTCAAGTAATTAACATTTAATTATGATACAGATGCCGGTACAAGTCACCACAAATTATTCAATTAGAGATTATAATTGGAATCCATAAGAGTTTTGTGCCAATGCACTTAAATGGAGAAACGATAAGTGATATTGCAAGTATTAAGATGCATGCCATATAACCACAACATCCCTGGTCCGATTCCTGCTGTTGTTGCTGATGTTTATTTCATCTCATATCCATTTCTCTCCAACTGTTTTTCCTGCCTGTGTCTCCACTCTACTTTAAATCACCAAATTATCATACACTAAGAAAAATAAGAGATGAGCACTGGCAGTCTAAAGCATAACGATATATATATATATATATATATATATATATATATTTAAATAATCTATGCAAACTTCACAGTGCCTTTAATCCACACCAGTAGTTTATTAAATTTTTTTAGGCTCCAGAGAATAAATGAGATTATGAGTCATTTTGTCTTGACATTGAGCGTCAGGAACTTGCGGTATATTCAGAGAAGGGGAGGGTATACTTACAGTAGGAAGTCGAATTTGGCTTTCTTCGTTACTGAATGACTGAATGGCAACCTCCCATCCCTGGATGCAGAAGCTCAACACAGTCTGGATAAAGGCGATTAAACGGTTTTGACCACAGCAAAACACGTATTGGAAATAGATAACTGATAATCATTCAAGCAAATTGGATTATAGTACACAGACAGAAATGCAAGTAATGCAAAGTGGCAATGTTTGTATTCTCTCCAGGTTTCAGTAATGAGCCTTCATTTATAAAAATTCACTGGTGTTTACCCACATTCAAGACATTCATTAGACTAGGAGTATTTCTTTAAATGGCTGTTAAACATAAAGATACAGTTTAAAGAATTTAACTTCACCTCCCTCTGGGTGTTTTGAAAGCACAACAGTCTGAGGATTTTGCTTAGTTCAGCTTCAGATCCACTCTGCTCTTGAGTATACGAGAGCAAAGGGGCAACAGAGATGAAATTATCATCATGTTGTTTTCTGCACACTAGGTGATTATTTGATCACCGGGAACATAGACTCTATATAAAAAGATTGGGAACCACTTGGTTCTGAGATCATGCTTTCATGTTGGGGTAGTGCTGTGGAATAGAGATAACACCTGTTTTGGCACTCAGAAACACAGAAATGGAATTCATATGAAAGCTGATGCATCTCATAAGCCTGTTAGATGAAGCCAAATTACAATTTCAGATCTTTTTATATAGAGGAAAGTGGGCAGTCCACCCATAGTTGATATTTTCTTATTTAGACACAAAACAGAGAGACACGGCAGAGGGGACACCTGTGGCCTCACACTTGGCAGACTTGGTGATTTGACTAATTGTACTGCAATTTCAGATATTAATTCATATTATACATAATATGTGGAGGATGTACAGCTGTAATTCATCAAATTATTCTCTCCCACTCTCTGCATACTGATACTTTGTGAGCAGGCAAGTTCCACAAATTTATATTCAGAAGGGCAACAGACCTCCAGTAACCTCACACCCTGTATTGTCTTCAAAGACACTGAATAATATTTTTTGTTTTAAATAGAATGTTTAAAATAAACTTGGCATTTCAATAGCCTTAACGGGTGGTGAATTTTAATGTGAAATTGAACATTTGGATGAGTTTGGATTATTTTGTATTTAACCTTAACAGCCTGCAGTAAAACAGGAAGGATATAACACTATCCTCCAGTGCTTTTTCTAAGCTCCCACTTCACTGTGTAGAAGCTGCAAATACCACACGTAACCCAAACAGTTTTGGATGGAAAAATACCTCAAACAAAAATGAATCCTTTGCCAGAACTTGTTTTATGGTGTCATGCATGTTATATTAAATTAAATAATTTATTAGCCAAGAGATGCTGTAGTCCATAGGCAGTCTATGACAACTAAAGGTTAATAAAGATTGAAAATCAATCCCCAGGGGGAAGTGGAGGATAGGGCTGGAGAGACAGACGTCTGGGCTACTTAGCTTATCCTTCTGTCACTGTGACCTGGACCTGGATGGATGAATGAAAATCAATATACCAGTACATTATTAGACTATACTACATTACTCTTTCCATTGTTTCCATGTGCTCTGCTACTTTTCAGAGCCTCAAAATTTGGGATATCAGTGTAATAACTCTGGAGACCCTGAAGCAGAATCAGCAGGTAGGAGTAGTAAGAGAAAAGAACACTTGACTAGTCAAAAGGCAGGATATAGGTCGGAAATAAGTAGGCAGTCAGCGGAGGCAAACAAAACCAGAAGGGATCAGGCAGGCTGCCAAAAGTCCAAAAACTAGCTGGGTTCAAAGTCACTAAAACAGGCAGGCAGAGAGATACAGGAAGGCTGCAATAGGCAAACTGAAAAATGACTAGAATTACTAGGCATATCATATCTATATCTGTATAAATCTGTGTGGGGTCCAAAGGTCTCAGACCACAATGGGAAATAAATTTACTGTGGGGCTGAAGGGGTAATGAGGTTCAGGGCAGAAGAGGAATGGCAGTGTCTAAAATTACAGCAGAGATGCAGTGCATGCTTACACTAAACTACATTACTCTCTCCATTGTTGGCATAGTTTCCGTTCTCTTTGCTACCATTAACATATACATCTTGTAGCCTCATATCACTGTAATAACTCTGGATTAAGTCCCAGAAGCAGAATCAGCAGGTAGGAGTAATAACGAAAAAGAAGACTTCGCTAGTCAAAAGGCTGGATATAGGTCAGAAACAGGCAGTCAGCAGAAGCAAACAAGACCGGGAGAGATCAGGCAGGCAGCCAAAAGTCGAAAAACTAGCTGGGGTCACAGTCTCTAAAGCCGGCGGGCAGGTAAAAAGCAGGAAATAAAGCTGCAATAGAACTTTTTCATGGCAGACATTTTGAATTGTCATAGCAGGAAAGGCACGTGTGAAAGAAATTTCATTAACGAAGGTTCAGTTCAATCAAGTGTCGGACACAGTTACCAGGGCGCTGGAACTAGCTCATCTAAATGGAATGCAGGAATTTTTAACACTGAAAAGCCAAAATATCTGCTGTGAAAAAGGTCTGTAGATGATCAGGAAATGACTAGAATTACTGGGCAGGTACACCTAGTGTGGGGCTGATGGGGTAATGAGGTTCAGGTGTGCAGACGGATAGAGGCTCAAGAAATTTTTTCAGGGATAGGTAAATCATAGCAAAAGTCTTGTCTGTTTGCAGTAGCCATATCTGGAAAACATGCTGAGGGAAACGTGGATGGAAGAGGAGTGGCAGGGTCTAGAGTGACAGCAGACGGGTTTTGTTTCCATCTTAATAACTGGACAAGACAAACAGCACAGGGAGTACAGGAAAAAAGGGACCAAAAAAAAAAACTACAAACAAGCTAGTACAAATAATATAACTAGCACTGAAACTGAGAAATAAATAAAAATATTACAAAAGGAATCAATTTACAAAATTATACACATACAAATACAAATCGTCCGACAGTCTTGCCTGCAATGTTTCTTACAAGGTGGGATGCCTTGAAAGCGTAAATGTTTTTAGAGATTCTACAGACACATTTATACAAGCTCTGAAGTGAAGGTTATGTTTTTCCAAAAGAGATTCATTTTATCGAATTATGAATTTGGTAAGAGCAAATGTAAGTAAACACTATGGGTCTTTTTCATCGAAGACTCCAAAGCGGGTAAAGAAAAGCACAGGTGTAAATAAAGAAATAAATAATGGCTGAATACCATTTAGCTGCCGAAGTCTCAGGGTCCTGGTTTTGTGCATGCTGCCTCACTGTCACACTGTCATGGCTTACTGGGGCAATGGAATATAACGGAGCCATTGTTTTTCTTACCGCTTTCCTGCTCAGTCATAATGTCTGCTGTGAAAAAGGCCTATTGATAAACAGCTTCTGTAATGACAATCACATAATATTTATATAAAGCTGTTGCAGTTTAGCACAACTGAAACCTGTTGCGCACACGCTTGTTTGGTGGTTTTCCTGTTGTTCATGTGTGTCTTTGTATTTCTTGGTTCACCATCGTTTCATATTCATTCGTTATATATTCTTTTCTATTTACAGAAACAATACTTTAAAAGGAGAACCATGGGCCAGTGATGCACTCGATACCCACCACCCCCACATCCCACTCGCTCTCTCTCTCTCTCTCTCTCTCTCTCTCTCTCTCTCTCTCTCTCTCTCTCTATGGGGAAGGTATGGGTCTCTCTCAGCTCTCTGCTGGCCTTCAGGTCCCAGTTGGCCACTCATGATGGTCAGTCCACCTACGCCTCTGAGTGTTGTTGCCAGAGGCAGAAATGCGAAGGCAACAATAATCATAATCAGGATACAGAGGAGAGGGAGCCACCAACGGTATTTCTTTAGCAAATTTTACATACCCCCCCCACACTTACACACATACACACACACAAGCCCCTGAATGTGACACATGATTGATTAGAATAAACATTTTGCAAAAGCTGTTTTCACTTTCTGTGTCTCTCTTGCTTCACCTCTGTGGGAAGAGTAAATGATTAGGTGTTGCCAGGAGCAGCTGGAGAAAGTCAGAGATAAAGTCAAGACACAGCTGGAGTGAGTTCACCTCATTTAGGCATTACATGATCACTTATTCACTCATTCACACACAAACATTTCTGCGTATGTTGCTGTTTAACGTGTGAATTCAAGCAAACTAACTGCTTAATTGCTGCTTATATTCTGTGTGTGTGTGTATAGCAGGATGTTTAACAGGAGAGTTTGCCAGCAGTGAGAGCAGGAATCCTGTGACAAGATGTGCTATGGACACACTGTAAACCACTGATTTTATATATGATATGTACTTACACTCCAAACCGTTTTCTAACAAATAGGCTAAATGTGGGGTTGACAACTGTCCCGAGTCTCTCCAATTTGGGGGAATGCCCACTCTAAACCTGGCACTTCAGAGAATGGATTTAAAAAATGTGCTGAAAGGGCACTTACTCGGATTATTGACCCTCACAGCAATAAAGGGCTCCACACATTTTACGAATTAAAGTATAAGGTATAAAATTCTCAATATGCATTTTTAAATATCTACAAATCTTCCTGTTAGAGATTCAACAAGGACCTCTGCTTCTATGTATACAAACACAGACATGTTTTAATATAAACAGTATCTTTAGTTGTCATTTTCTACTGTTCATAACCATAAACAGTGAAATCCCCACACTGACATTATTGTCAAAGATATTGGAGCCATAATGAGACTAACAATGTGACGGTCTATAACAGCCTGTTTGTGCTGTTCTCATGGGTGTGGTGTAACCATGATAATGTTGGCCATTGGGCATCGAAGTACAAAGTGTCACAGAAGATTACACAGCAGGTGGAAAATGCGCGGCTTTCCATGAGAAACAAATAGTCCCACTGCAACCATGTTAATGTGGCCTTCACTCATCACATTGACCAGACCATATGTACCAAGAAAATGCTACAGCGTCACCTTTCAAAGATGTGTGTGTGTGTGTGTGTGTGTGTGTGTGTGTGTGTGTGTGTGTGTGTGTGTGGTGTGTGTGTGTGTGTGTGTGTGTGTGTGTGTGTGTGTGTGTGTGTGTGTGTGACTTGCATAATGTAGCCACCGAGCTCTCTCCCTCGGTGCTCCTTCAGGAGATGCAGCAGATGGACAATATCCTCGCAGAGATGGAGTTTCCCATTCAGGAGAAAAATATCCCAAAAAAACAGACTGCATGAGATTATGAAATGACCAGACAGGGACACTTAGGCTAAAACATACAAGTACACAAACAGATGCACACCAGCACATTCAGTATGGGGGCCCACTTGAGTCAGTCAATCATTCAACTGCTTAACTAAGAAATTAATTTACAAATAAAACTCTATTCCATAAAAGAATTAAGCAACATTATTGGCAAAAACAATCTAACAAAAGATATGTGAAGAAAGAATTTCATGGTTGCACAATGATTTGATAAAGATAAATGTTTTTTGCACAATTATGAAATTGATAATTTTATGAATATGACCACTTGTGTTAAATGGACTTGCACTTTTCTGGTCTTACTGACCACTCAAAGTGCTTTACAATACTCACAGCATTCACACACATTCATACATCAGGGACAAAGTGGGGTTCAGTATCTTGCCCAAGGACACTTCAACAGACGGACTGGAAGAGCCGGGGATTGAACCACCGGCCTTCTAATTAGTAGACGACCCGCTCTACCTCCTGAGCCACAGCCGCCCAGCAGAACTTTAATCATGTTCGACGATGACCTGATTTTCATGAAGAATGTTAGAAAGATTAAGTCACCACATTGCAGCGTTATAGTATATTTTTCATTTATTTTATTATCAGTTTTAAATATCAGATTAATTATCTCTTTATTAAGCTTTAGCCTGAATATATTCTCAATTGGATGATAAACTTGAATGTGAATATGTTGAAGAACAGTATTTACATCATGCTGTAAACATAACTGCAGATCATTTCTCCTACTTAACCGCCCAATCACACCCCCATCCCAATCACCTGAACCTGAAATTATCATTGATTCATTATTTGTGCAGTTTTAATTGATTCCTGACAGGAAATTGCTTATTGATTTCTCAATTTATCACTTGACCAGTTACTGTGTCAACTGACTGATCAGTTATTTGTCAATTGGTCAATTGATTATTAAGTGGCACATATACCCCAGAGTGCATGAGTGTCCAATGGGCGTAACATAAGATTTTTTTTTTTTTAATGATTTGTTGATGAATGGAAAAGTCAAATTTAACTGATTACGCGATCCAACCCTCTTCCCTTGCCTTGAGTTCAATCAGACTTAATTCTCAATTCTTTCTTCTTTGCTCTTTCGATAATTGCTCCCTCTAAGACTTTCAAAATTCAGGAGGCTAGTCTCTCTGGTTCCCATCACCCAAACAAATAAGCCCACAACCTTTTCTTTCCCCCATGGGAGCCAATAACTGATCATTGTTCTCTTTATTAACCCAATATGCTGAGGCCAGCATCCAACCACAACATTCCCCACCACCACCAGGATAAAGACTCGATCAGCAGTGGGTGGATGGCCAAGCTGGGAGCTTTTGTTATTGTCTGATAATATGATTCATCCCCATAATCGGGTATTATCCCCAGATAAAGTCTATTCCAATCAAATATATGTTTAATCAACAACAATAAATGCTTAAATGACTCTCCTGATTGAAATCATTACATGTCCTTTTTTTTTCCAGTTTTCGAGTTGTTCATGATAATGGAAAACAAGTGTGCTTGTGGCTTTTAAGAGCTCAACAGGGACCTAAAAATACTTCACTGGAGTGGCAGAGTTCAGCTGTAAATATTTGCAGGTTCACATGTTCTTTCCCAATTTCATCTAGCATCTCACTGAAACTAAACCTGTGTGCTGACAGTGCCTCACCAACACTTTGTCAACACTGACAAGCAAGCACAGCCAAGTCTCCAGTTTTCCACCTTGAACAGCCAATAAGCTCTGAAAAACTTTTAAACACTCAAGTAAATCTTGTATTTAGAGGTCATACAATCTGCCCTATCAGTTAATCTGAAAACCAATAACGCTTCAATCTCACAGTCAGACTTTTGCTATTGGCAGTAAGATATTTAATGCACCCTCTGCTATGCTGATAATAGAAAGGCCATAAGAAGTTACAGCCTCAAGATGAGCTAATTTAAATTGTTCTGTGGACTGGGCCAATTAGTATGATTTGGCTACTGCTTCCAACATTGAAACGCTCTGTTGCACCAGCTCCTTGGCCACAGTGCCCTAAGTACCCAATGTATACTTAAGCACCCCAAGTATTTTACACTGTGAATATACAAATGAGATTTCCTGTAGCACTGTGAATTTCGGAGCTGTCAATTTGGATACTGGTGTGTGCCTTGGTGCTTTAAGTGCAAATTAACAAACACAGTCTAACTGTGCACTCTCCCAGACCAACTGTATGACATCATTCCTGTATATTTTTTGTGTGTGTTCCAGGTTTGCTGCCTGAGGTGGGTCGTTTTGAGGAGCTGGTGTACTCGCTGCTTCTCTGTGTGCAATCCCCATGCCATATATATATTGCAGCAGCACAGACAGACTGTGACCCTCCATATCACTGCTGTAATGGTCAACTTGTGCATCCTTGGACGCCAAAATTAGTGTCCAGACTTCATGCAACCTGCAGGTTAGTTCTTGAGTGGTAACGGAACAGTTCAACATGTTGGGAAATAGACTTATTTTTCATGGGAGTTTGAAATATGGAAAACCAAGTTAAATAAGTTCAGTTGTCAGAATATATTTTTTATTTTATTAATTCCTAAATATGTTCAGAATATGAATTATTCAAAGCCCTGTCCTTACCTGTGCTGATAAACTTAAGCTACATTTACTTTAAAAAAAAAAGAAAAAAAAGTCAAAATTCTGTTCTGAATTAATGAAGACATTTTCATATTTATACATATTTAGTTCACCTATTTTAGCCAAGAACGGTTCTGGTTTTTGTTGTGGAAATGAGGACAGGCGATTTTCAGGACGACAGGTCTCACTAAAGCTTCACAACTTGGTAAATTCTTACTTGCAATTAATTATTAAATTATTGATTGACCTTTTCAAGCGAAGGATAATTGCTGATGTAGCCAAGTGAAAAAGACACAGCAGTGCATCACTCTCAACTAATTGATTTGGCTGCTCTACTCATGAACTTTTCAGTGTGATCAGCACTGTGACAGGAAGTAATCACCCGTCAATTTTTGAGATGAGTGATTTTCAAAGGCGCCTATAAATTTGAATGGGTGATGATACCGCCATGGTGGACTGTTGAGAATCATAAAGCTAAAGCTCGTATTAGATCCAAGCACTACACACTGCCCCTGTCTGGCTGTAGGAAGCAGTGCCGCCTGTGGGAGAGCTCATTCCAGGTCACCCACTCTTTGTGGGCGAGAGCGCTAGAGAGGGTGGAGGGTGCAAGAGATGGGAGGGGGGCGGGGACAAAGTAAAAAGACAGACTAGAGAGAGAGAGAGAATATCTATAACTCAGTAAATGCCAGCTATCACACCGTTATGTTCCAGATAGAGAGCCTTGAATAAATTTCTGTTTATTTTGTTGCCATTTATTGACAGAGTGATTCATTTCCTGAGTCTATATAAAGCCATGTACTGTAGCTACAATGCAATGTCTTTGCTATGGCAGAGCCTTGGTCTGAGAAAAAAAATGAAGAGTCAAGATCATTGTATAAAAGACAGAAATTTGTTTTGTAGGCTTGCCTCTGCTCTGAGCTCATCATACAGTAATTAGACTGAACGCAGCCCACCTACTTTCTTTACCAACCAGCTTATTTCCAGTTGCATAGAAGCGTTACAAGTGAATCATACTTTTGTGTTTGCCTGTCAGTCAGAGTGCTGATGACTGTCAGATAAGCCCTGGTGTGCGCTGGTATGAAGATGGCAGTGCATTTTAAAAACTGGACAAACTGCTAGCGGCAACACTGTAAGGTAGCCGGCCGTGTGAGCGTGACTGGTTGATTAGAAAAAAGGACTCGGTATACCTGCTTCAAAATGTAAAAAGCAGAAAATCCACGAAGCTATTCTCAAAAACACATGTAATTTGATAGTAAAAACAAAACCCAAAGTGTGCCATCAGCCATCATCATCTTGTTGTCATGGAAACAATGCATTTTTTACTAAAAAGAATTTTAAGCAAAGTTGACAGTTACAGGCTTTTATGGACAGGCTTTTAGTGAGCTATGCAGCTGATTATCAGAGTGTGCTTTTAACGTTTTCCCGCATTAGCTGCATTAGCAGTGAGCTGGCTACAGCAGTGTGTGATCAGTGGGGCCAGTGTACATCCGTTTCTGAATGAGCGGCTGGCATCCTGTTGCGGGTAGCGTGGCCAGTAATTTATGAATGGGGACTTATGTAGTCCAACACCGATTGCAAAACATAAACTGTATGTATCTGGGTTGCTCCTCTGCCATAACAAAAGTGGTGACACTCTGAAAAAGTCAGTTACCATGGATACAAAAATTGGCCACATCATTTTTTTGTCAGAGGCCTTGTGTAATCGTTTTCTCTTCCCTGTAATTTATTTATCTATTTACTCATTTATTTATTTATTTATCCGTTTGTTTGTGAGCCTGCCTGCTGGTTTTATATGTGGAGTTTCTTTAATTGGACTTCCTTTCCTTTCCTCCAATTCACTCTAGGAATATTGGAGTACTGGGCTTTGACTATTAGCCAAACAACGTTAGTGGAATGAGCTTTTGTCTTCAATAATTATACAGAGTAATAACAAAATCGTTAGCACGCTGTTGACGCACTACTCGGTAATAATGGGTCTCCCTTGTTTTTTTTTTAAGACATTTTATAATCATACAATGGAATGAGCTATTAGCAACAGCCTTTTGAAATTTAAACAGACAGCAGAAATGAAGAGGTAAAGACAGCTGGCTCATTGGGGTGTTTGCTACAAGCCTGATATGAACCTGAGCTGAGTGTCTGCATGTGTGTGTGTGTCCAGTGTCGTCTCTGTAGCACAACATGCCTGGGTAACTTCTGTTCAGTGTGCTGCTGACCCATGAAAGATGCATGATGACTGAGCCCAGCGGTTTTAAATCAGTTATAAAACAGGGACGTATGTTCAGACACTTCCAACAATGTGGCTCCCCACCACTACCCCCACCACCTCCACCACCTACTGCCTAAATACCTACGGCTGTCTACGGACAGGGCAGGGCTGACTCACCCTAGAGTGCATGTGTTGTGCTGCTGTGCACCAAATGAATGCATACTAAATAAGAGAGAGAGAGAGAAATTCTCAAGTCTATGTGCACGCAGAAACCCGAAAAAGGTCATGTCCCAGAAATTACTATAGGGAGGTCTTCAGGCTTGCATAATCTTGAATGAGATTATACGAAAAGAAAAGGGCAGCTTTTAAAAGCTTATTTATGGTGGCCCGGAAGAACGTATGATTTTATTTCCTTGGCAACAGCTTAATGTTTAAATATAGAATAAGACAAGCTCAGCCATACTGTGCTGGGGCTAATTTTTGGTTAAAAATGAAGACCACGTTCATGGCATCACACAGCATCCTCTACAGTTCCCAAGGGGGTGTCCTGGGTCCAGCCTGTCCCAACATGAAGCCTCTAATGGGTAAATAGCAGGAGGAGATGGTGGTGGGTGGGATGGTATGTAAGAAAGGCAGAGCTATTATATTTGGAACCCCAGGAATTTTTTTCTCCAAAGAAAAGTAAACCATCATCCACTCTTCGTGTGGTCTTTCTCCCTCTCTTTTATGTCTGTGTTATGCAATCGTCTGTTTCTTTTATTCCAAGCCTTGGAGGCTCGGGCTCTGACGGAGGAGGACAGAGGACCTCAACAGGTGGAGATTTTTATTCTAGGGATATAGGAGGAGGAGGAGGAGGAGGAGGAGGAGGAGGAGGAGGAGGTGGTGGTGGAGGAGGAGGAGGAGGAGGAGGAGGGTAGTGAAGTGTTCTTTAATAATAAGCCCTCTGGTCTGCTTACAATACACTGTCTTTTTTTTGCCTCAAAGTGTAACTCAGCTTATGACAGCAGTCCTAGTGGAGCCTCGGCCTGACCCCTTGCAGTATCTACACCATCTGTCTGCAATGGGACTCCAAGGCAACACTCAGAGGGAGATGCAGAGAGAGGGATGGGGGGAGAGGGGGGAGTTTTGTCAGCGCTCCCCGAGGACCCCCTGTGCTGCAGTTTTGATCTGCTAATTATGTTTAATTGAGGCTGTGTAATTCACTAGCGTTGTCTCTATTTCCCCTTATCTCTGCCGCGTAGCTTTTAACAAACTCTGGCGCTGACGAGAGAACATGGCACATCATCAGCAATAAACGTTTCGGTGCAGTAATTTTGAAGAGATCTGTATTTTAATTTTGGGGAAGTAGGGTGTCTACATGGGGACCGCTAGAATGGGTTACAGCAGTTCAGCGGATATTGAAGTGTTTTATCTGTGCGCAGTGGATGCTCTGAGGAGCGGAGGCGCGACGCGGCGACTTGTTTGACGCCGAGACAGTCGTCACAGCGCGCGCACACACACACACACACACACACACACACACACACACACACAGAGATATAGAAACACGCGCACACATACACACACACACACACACACACACACACACACACACACACAAATACACACGGAGAGATAGAGAGATGCTTGCACAAACGCACGCACGCGGTTTCGTTTGGCGAGATGGCACCAGGTGATGGCGTAAACGACGAATGATGGTGTGCGCCATACCTCTTTTGCGTCTTCGTTTTTTGGAGAAGACACGCCAGGAAAAGCGACACAGAGAGAGACAGAAAACCCCGACAGGGACAGGCGAGGAAGAGACATATCAGTTTTAACGAGCTGTGAAGTTGGAGTCGCTTCTTTGGAGGAGCATAGACACGGCGAAATTTCCCTAGCGCGCGTCCTTTTAACTCGTCACATGAATATCTTTTTGATATTTTATAATGGGAAGATGAAGTCACCCAAGTCTGCCCCCCTTACCACTAACCCGTTCTCCCCCTCCACCACCATCCTTCTCCCATTCAGGCCCGGTGCCCATATGTTTAATTAACTAGGCTGATGTGTAAGTACCTTCAGCCAGCGAAGCGTGGGCGGGCGGGCTGCGGGGTAAGGAGACTGCCGGAGAACATTTCCTTATTTCTCTCCGCCGGGGCGCTCGGTCGGCTGCCGGAGCATCACCTCTCTGGCGCGGCTCTGAAAGCTACAAAAACAACTCAACCCGTTTAAACTTGTTCCGAATTGTTTAGGTTGGTTTTGGAGTGCGGTGCTCGTTCTGAGAGCGCGTGAGGGAGAAAAGAAAGAGAGAGAGAGGGAGAAGGAGAGAGAGAGAGAGAGAGTGTGTGTGTTGATATATCTGTGTGCGGGTGTTTTGGTGTTATTTGTGACGGAATCCCCCCTTCAGTCTCCAAGAATCCGCGAGCGGCGCAAGGAGGAGGAGGGCAGGAGAGGAGGAGGAGGAGGTGGAGGAGGAGGCGCGCGGACCTGTCCACGAGCCCTCACTGCGGAACGCGCGGGGCTGCCGCTGGAGATTCCAAACCAACGGTTATTTTGGATTCTAGAACCTAACTCTTCCACGCACGTCAACGGCTTTTTTCTCACCTCTTTTTCCCCTCCGTCTCCGCCGTTCAATGGACGGTGTTTGACATCTTTACCGGGAGGAATACTACCCATCTACCGGGGGAAGAGGTGGTGGTGGAGGGGGAGGTCTTCTGAGGCAGACAGGTGGATTTATCCGTGTGGTAGTGTGGTTTTTTGGGGGGTGGTTGGATGGAGGAGAAATTGATGGATTAATCTGACGGAGGAGAGTCGTATGTGACTCCCACTCCTGCCGAGGGCACCCGAATGGAGTAACAGGCTGCAATGTCATCTCCACCTGGCCGCCTGGAGAGATGTGTCACGGGAATGGGGTAAGTTAGCTTAATTAGTATTTATATTAGTATTAGTATGTTTTTTTTTGTTTATCTTAACTCTCTCCTCTCGGGGGATGTTGACGCGGAAATTGAGCAGCAATTGTCGGGGTTCAGTGGTTTACTAATATCTGCCGCACACTCACTCTCCTCTCAAAGTGGAGCAGTGGCGGGGTGGTGGGGAGGCTGGTTTGTGCTCCTCTCTCCGTTCCTTCGTTCGTCCGAGTCCCCGACACACAACCTGCTGCATGCCCTACATAGACGAGCCCGGCACCGGAGAGAGGAGCGTGAGGGGAATATTCGCTAAGGAGCCACAGGCTGTTTTTAACGCTCTCTCTCTCTCTCTCTCTCTCTCTCTCTCTCTCTCTCTCTCTCTCTCTCTCTCTCTCTCTCTCTCTCTCTCTCTCTCTCTCTCTCTCTCTCTCTCTCTCTCTCTCTCTCTCTCTCTCTCTCTCTCTCTCTCTCTCTCTCTCACACACACACAGAAGAGAGAGAGAGAGTACCTACTAATTTATCTCTCTCGCCCTACACCTTTCTACCTTTGAATTCAACTTGTGTTTTCGTCACGCAAGCTTTTCATCCAATAAGCCGGCGTCTCAGCATCTCCTAAAACAGGCACATTAGCGCGCGCGCACACACACACACAGGCACACACAGGCACACACAAAGGCACTTGGAATGAGCTGGTGTTTGATGTGATTCAAACTGTTAAAATGCTAATGAGTCATGAAGAATATAATGATCCTTGGTAATAATGTTTATAGCTCATATATATAGGCACCTGCCTGTAGGCGCGCGTACTTTTAATAGAAGAGTCTAATTCAACAAGTCTGCGCTTTTGAGCCCTGCAAAGCTGTAAGCAGTAATATTTTGTGTCTTCTCCTTTTTCAGATCAAGTTTGAACACTTTTCCTCCGGTTTCATTGACGCTGTGAGAAGGAACCAAAATGCCAGTAAACGGACAGGTCGCGGTGGCTGCCTGCACGGGCCCTCACACCACGGCAGCAAAAGCCAACATTCATCGCACGGACTCCGAAGAAGAAGGCGCAAAACCTCCGCGACCGCAAACCAGCAGCTGCCACGCTTTGTGACACCGAAGGTAAGGACCGCGACTGGTGGTGACGGCGATCAGGGGAGAGCACAGCACAACACACCGTCAGAGCGCCTCAGCCGGAGCGCACAGCGACGCTGAGCGGCGCTGTTGCATCACATTATCCCCAGCTGCTGATGAGAGGCCCTGTAATGAATTCATATCTCAAATTACAGTTTTCAGGCTTTGAATGCAGTCACGTTGTAGAAACACATTTTCTTCCGTTTTCCTCCCGCTTCCCGTGCCAAGTCTGACACACGAAGTGTCTTCTCCTCCTCTCAGGGACATGGAAGCCATCACACACACTCACACACAGATGTTACATGGGGGGGTAACTATAAGAGTCTGACTTATGTGAGTAGGCTACAGGATTCTGACATGACAGAATATATAGCCCTTAATCCCATAATTCTCCACCAGACTAATTATTCCTGGTGGCAAAGGAACGCCCCTCATTTCTAATGCTAAATATTTTGTGTGAATGTGTGTAGCCTACATTCATCATGATCATATCGGGTAAATTATCATTCATGCCATACCAGACTCACTGTGATGTTGGAGAGAACTAGGGAGAGAGACTGATGATGTGCTCAGCAGTAGCCTATTTTCTTGAATAGTGGGATGACACAAAAGGAGATCAACTCTGTAGGGCATAAACGCAATAGAGTGGGGAGCAGTGAGTGTCGAGAGCTGTTGCTATCTTCATTAATATAAATATCTTGTGCAAAGCTGCAATGAATTCTGGGTGTGATGTCATAACACCTTTTAAACCCCAACAGTACTTTATAGTAGGCCTACTTTCCTATTCACTTTTATTTATTTTTTGTTGTTATCACTCCAGAGAGTGTTTTCCTCTTCAGTTGTGCCACACATTTTCATCTCTCCCAGTCTGCTATTAAACAACAACTGAAACAAAGCTAAACAGGAAAAGCACAGAAATGAAAAATTCTCAGTGATGCGATGCATATCATATTCTGAGTCCCATTTTGGCTTCAGCATGACACAGTGTTGAAATTATGTGTCGAGATGCATCTCACCGAGCTGTTCACTGAACTGTCTCTATTGCTGGAAAACCAGGTACTGTAGTTGAGAACTCATTGTGTGGAAGCAGCTTGTCAGTATTGTCAGAAATTAGACTGTGTTGTGTTTCTCTGCAGTTAGAGCTATTTAATCCCGAACATTAAATGTGCCGTTCCCAAAATGTTGTGCTGCTTTTAACATTATGACCCTCTTGAGATTATTTTGATGGCACCTAAGTGAAGTTGGTGATAGTCACACAAACACTAAGTTCTTGTACCTTTGCAGGGAACAGATGTTTAAAAGGTGTCTTTCTTTCCTCTGGCTCTGCTAAAAACTGTTTTCTTGTAGAAACATTTCTTAAAAGTAGGTACTCAGAGAGGTCTCTTGTAGAGAAAGGGCTTCAAAAGGTGAGCACTCTGACTACTCTGTGTCATCGTGGGCTCAGTGTTTTGGTTTTTAATAGTGTGCAAGACAATTTTAGAGCTGGAGCCCAGAATTAGCCCAAAATATCCATATGCCTGCAAGTGGGGGAAGGTTCAGAGAGCAATCATGCATAAGTCTTTTTCCTCTCATTAAAGATACATGGAGAGTTTCTACCTCTGTCGAACTGTTAGTTTTACTGAAGTGATCCAAAAGTATTGCAATTATTATTGTGCATTTACTGTGGCATAGTCTCATAGAACAGCTTATCAGCAAAATAGCTTTACCTTAAAATCTTTGATCCTTTGCTCATAACCCATATATACTGAGCCATAAGACTAGTGCTCTGGTATCTTATATACCCGGTAATTTGTTTTAGTATTAGGCGTGTTGTCTTGTGTGGCTCAGTTAAAGTTATTTCAGTCACATACACTAGAATAAAACCAACCAAGAATCTTCATATCCTCTCCTTTTTCTTTTTTCTCTCTCCTTTTTTCACGAACAAATAGAGGATTTTAGGTAGGAGTACGCGCACAAGATTGCAACCTAGAGCTTATGAAGAATAATTATAAAGATGCTTAAAAAAGAGAAAAGCCAAAGAACCTGTGGGTGGAATATGCACCTTCCTGCCCTGCATTGTAGCTGTATTTGTCCTGAAGGAGGTATTGACATATCCTGTGATAAGAGCTACAGCAAATAATCCCCTTATCTGTAAAGTATTTTTAGTTGGAGCTCACTATCCACTGAAGTTGACAAACTGCATGTTTAAAAAAAAAAAAAAAAAGAAAGAAAAGAAAAAGGGTTTTTGGTGATGGGTTTCTGCCTAGAACATCAAGCCTAACCACGTGCAGCCACCAAGCCCCCGGCATGGCCTTTGGCTGTCATCTGCTGAGTGAGTGCTTTCTCTAAAGTCAATTAAACCTGCTACTGTGCCTGTACTGCGTTGCGTCAGATAATCTTGTCCTGAGTTCAGCCACCACCAAAATTTGGTTTCATTTCCCTCTCAGTGGCCGACAAATTTAACTCCCTGTCTTGCTCACTGTTAGAAGTATGTAAAAAGTGATGCCTTGTCTTCACAGTTTCTGTCTTTGTACATACAATCACAGGTCAAATGCTGCTCACATGAGGCTTGAGAGGATGAAAATGAGTGTTTTCATTTTTCCATTCCTAGCAATTACCAGTGAAAAGAGCTGAGTGACATATGATAATGAGTCATTTGACCCCCACTGATCTTCTGTATATTGATGTGTGATAGTGCAGTCTCATATACAAGTTAATAACCCAAAAGCCTCTTATGAACGTGCACTATTTAATCATTTAATCAAAACACAGTTGGTGGTCTCATTTAATGAGTTAGTCACCCATAGTGATATTAAGTAGGGTTTGACTAATACAGGTTTTTGAACTGGTATTTTTAGAATGAAGTTGATGTTTTGTGATGATGCTCTGCATCTGTAAATCTGACCATTTCATGCCATGAAACACAAGTATTCAGTTATTTTTCAAGATCTAAAGATTGAAAAATCTCTAGTTTAATAAGTGGATGCTCCTTAATCCACAGCAAACCGCCACAGAATTCATGGTAGGTAAAAATTATATCAAAAGATGCTGGTTTTACATTCATAGATTAGATTTGTGTAACTGCATCATAGTAGTACTTACCATTATAGTGTTTAGTGGCTGCAGCTTTATGGTTCTACAGTTTGCACATTGCAGCTATCAGTAACACTTCATTAGTGGTTTGACCTGTACATAGGCTTATGAGTAAATGTTTACAGCTTGTAGTGCACACCTTCAGTGCATCTTTAATGGTTTTAAAATGTTTCCATCTGCTTCAGATTCCAGATAAGTCTTATCCAGTTCCAGCCCACTTTTTCAAAACTTCACTGATAGGATTTTAGTAATCCAGTTGGAATAAATCAGAAAATCGTGTTTTTCAAACCCGACAAATAATAATTCTCATTGCTCAGGCTAGGATTTAGATTTGGAAATCAAATCCTACCTTTAATCAATCTTTAAACTTGTATCTGCGTTTTTCATGGCTCAGAGGGAGATAGATTTGATGCTCAAAATCAGTATAATCTTGATCCTACTTGAGAGGTGGTTTCAGGGTGAGTTTGGAGACATGACAAGCATAATAGAGCTGTAACCAAGAAATTGCTACCTATACATCTTGAGTTTGAATTAATAGCAGAATTTCATGTTTCTCTTTTAATCAATAAATCTGCCGAAACAGTCTCTCATCTCTAATGCCACTGTTGCAGACAGCGGGACCAGCTGGATGGTCGATGAAATGGCTTTTTGAACCTTTATTTTTATGTTTTTATAAATAGCTTTGAATTCATGTTGTTATAAAGTTATTATGCTGTATTATGTTTTTCAATGTGACATATTGCAAAATAATTTTGTTTTGGATTACGCTGGCTATTCACTTATACTTTGAATGTTGCCTTTAAGACTTACTAACTGTAGAGTAGACTCAAATAGCATTTTTATACCATTTTCATTTCTGTCACGCAAATCTTTTTTGGCCAGGCAGAATGCTGTCATTGATGACATTATTTGTTTAAGACAGGGTCAGATAAAGGTTAAACAGATGTTGAGTAATCAGTGAGTTTTATTGAACAGTATTGACAGCTAGTTAGAACTGAAACAAAGTCTATAGGTCTCTGGCTCAGCTCACAGAAGCGTATGATTGACCAAATGTAATATATTCACAGTATAAAGCTGTCTAAATTGAGGAAAGAGCCAACAGAAATATTTGTGTCATAATTTCCCTTATTGGCTTGAAAAGCAGATGTGTTGTGAGGCCTGTATTCATTGTCTACCATCTCGTAAAACACCCGAGGCTCTGCTGCCAACAAATTAAACCAAGACTGCTTGGTTAAGGTCAGGGATCGTGGCAAATTAATGATTCTTAAAGCTGCATTAAATTATTTTTTTTTTGCAACTTGACAGTAGCGAAACAAGCTGTAAACACAACATTAACTTTTATTTTGAGATGTGTCAAAGGATACCTCATGAATGTAAGTCCGATATTCACTCTGTTTTGGTTTACAGAACTCCCGAGTGAAATATCTGTAGCTGTTTAGCTGCTAAATGCTCTACCGTGTTTGTTAGCCGGTCTTTTAACTGTTGTGTAGTGTTGAACAGGTAGCACACATTGGGCTTATTAGAGCTTTTTCACTTAACGCAGCTGCTGGTTGATGCTGGAAATGAGATTGTTGAGAGAGGAGACACTGAACCAAAACAGTAAATTTTCCAGCTGGAAAATCAAAACAACGACAGAAAAAGCTTAAAGCGCTCCATTGAAGCTAATAACACCATTAACAATACACATGGTAATTTGATCCATAATTAATAACATAAAGATTTTGACCAGTGCAGGTATAAAAGGTCTACATACCTTTTTGAAAGAAGAAAATGCAACCTCAGTATTGCAAGTCAGTGGTCATTGTTGAAAAAAGAAGCACACAGATGTGCTCTCCTTTGATGTCAGTGTTCATCTTTCAGTTAAAGGCTTAAGGCTTTCAAGATGGTGGATGTTTCATTTTGGACTGTAACCCCCCACTGAGTCTATTTGAATACTGTGCTTTTGAATTAGCTTGATTAGTATTAAGCACAACATGTGGCTTTTAGAGTGAGAACATTTCCAGCTTCCTAGGAGGCTTAGTTGTTACCTTAAATGATACTTTTTACACTTTGTCAGTCTGAGGGTTTTTCCAAGCCCCAAAAGAGGCTTAGGAGGTGCCTAAGTGCGACCAGCCTGGCCCTGTCAGTTTGGCCAACTTAACACCTAAAACCCATATTCCAATTTTATGCTTTAACAGACACCAGATTTTAGTTCAGAATGATATAACACTGTCCTAGTTAAGACATTCTTGAGCTTTTAAAATCCAATTTGGTTAAGTTTCCCATGGCTATGAGGAACAAATCAGTTACACAAATGTATCAGTATTATTTTATCACTTTTTGTCTGTCCAACAGGGATAATTGTAAGTGGCTGAGGTCTCACTGATTCCATGAAAGATGGTCGCCTCTCTCATAATTTCATGTATATGTTACATTAGCTCAATTTCTTACTAGGATGATTAATACATTTTTACAATGAATTAGACATTGAGGGCTTTCTTTATAACACGTGTACTATTGTGCTGCAGAAACCATATTCTACTGTTTTATTGGCAAAAGAGTGTGTAAAAAGAAGAGTTATTGTAATTCTCTTGATAAGCCAGAAGCTACATTACCAAAAAGAAAATCTGGCACTGTGGGTTCAGTACTAACTGTGCCAATGATGTTAAGTCCATTAGGAATTTCATCAGTCAGCTTCAGAACAAGTAAAATGGCTTCATTATTTTCCCCATATTGTTTTTCTTGTGAAAATAGGAAGTTCCTCAAATTCACATTGAATGGAATGTATCCCATTTAAATATATATAATTCCATCCAATGTGAATTTAAGGAAGTTCTAAAAATTCTGTTTTTGAAAGAGTGTTAATATCAACAGTAACTCAAACAACTGATCAAACTGAATTATGTGTAGGGTGAAGAGTAACAGGTCAAAAACACTTGTTTTGTTTGTGAGCACATGCTTAAAATTGGCTAGCAGACATTTCAGTGAAGTAACTTCATCATCGTCAATCAAGATAATTTTCCTCCTTAAATGTTCAATTGTTAAGTGCTTTGCAAACTTAACCGGCCAACAGCAACTTTTTCATAACAACTTACAATAGCAACTTACAGCAAGTTGTAAAACTTGCTCAGTGCTGCACTCAAAACAAATTTAAAGTGATTTTAAAATTGCTTGACCTTTTTTTTTTTAAAGGAGCTATTTATACGTTTTGCTAATGCTACATAGCCAGCATTAGCACAGCTGTTTACTTACCAGACTAGAAGAAACTTTGTGAGTTCACCATGAAACTTCATTCCTTTACTCACCAAGAGCTGTCTCCATCGGTGGAAAGCAACACCAATGTTAACTCGTGTCTCTATCACGTCTTTTCTTCTAATCAAGTCAGCATGCTAACCAGCTAGACCCAGCTCATCTTGTCACTTTCTCATAGCGACTCACTGTAGCCTCCAATCTGCCCTGAAGATGTAGCGCTGCTCAGAGGGTGTATTATAACCTCTTGTATAATACAGCCAACCACGTTCGGCGGCAGAGAAAAATTGCATATAGAAAAACTGAACACAGCGTCCCAACATGGCACCCCACTGAGAGATACTTACTTCTTTTTGAGCCCATAAAGCATGTGCACCAGAGTCCTTCTCCCACTGAGCTGATTAAGAGTATGTGCGTTAGATCCTCTGGCTAAACTGGCTGATTTCCTTTTGGCTCTCTATATATGAATGACATGAAATAATTTAATGATATGGCTCCTCTAGACTTTCTAAATGCTTTCAGATCAAATGACTGTTCAATTAGCCATTTCAGGGTGTTTGAAATGTTCGGGGAAAAAAAATGTAATCACTATCACTAGAAAAAAAAATGCCTTTTTGGGCCAGAGTGTGTCTTGTTCAATGTCTTTCAGTTTCACGTTGTTTCGATTCTGTGATTTTGTAAATTAGGTAGGTGGAGCAGGCATACTTGTCAAAAAAATACAAGACATGTTTCAGGTCAAGGGAAGTGATGCTGCTGTATAAGTTCTTCCTATTCTTCCTTTGCTGAGGAAGGAGTCATTTGTGGCTTTTTATGCCGAGGCGATGTTTTTCTTAAAAATTAAGATCAAGAACATAAGAATGTGTCCAATCCAATAGCACTCTGACTGTAATGTGCTCCATGTGCATTTGAGCTGTGCAAGATGTCCAGATGTCACTACCAGGTGTATTTGGGGCATTGCTGATCTCTTTGTAAGCACTTTAACCTCTTACAGCTGAATGGCTAATTAGCTGGCTACATATCGAGCTAACCTGACAATGTTAACATGTGCTCTTCTTCCCTTTTTTCGCTGGCTGCTGTGTTCATACTTGTAGACACTGCGGCTGGCAAGCTAAGGTTTGCTGCTGTGGCTCTTTTATGTCAGTGTCATAGCCTGCTGACAGCCTGTCAGTCATAATCACTGCCTTGCCACCGGTGGGAGAGCTATGTTGCTGCTTAATGCAAATGTGGTTTAAAATAAAATGTTTTGATGGGTTAAATGCAGATATGTTCTCCCCCTATAGATACCCATCGGCGAACCTCCAGGTAGATGCACAGAAATGGGCATGTTCGTGAGAAAATTATAAAATATAAATTCCCAATTTTGGGAAGAGTTTGAGTTGTTAGAGCTTATTTTCTCCAAGAAAGGAATGCTATCAAAATGAAGCTGTTTTATCCATTATTGATTTGGTGAAAGTCATCCTTGCTTTTATCTCCTCGCACTTAGACTGCTGTAATTCAGTGTTTTTACTTCAGTGAAAGGTCTCTCTCTGGTCTCCAATTTGTACAAACACAACATATGTGAGACTTCATGAAGCACTGACTCTGCTTTTATTGATTCTGCTCTTGATTTTTCTTTGGGTGTTATTTACCCGTTTGTGGAGCACAGTGTGTAACTGTGGTTTGAAAAGCGCTACATGAAAATGATTAGTACTTTAATTATCGAATTGTAGATCAACCAGTAAATCTGTAGTAATTGCACTTTTTTTTTTTTAATAAAGCCCAGGCCTTGATCTAAATGTTAAACTGTGGTGCTTAAGTAGATTTTTATACTCACATTCCAGTGCACTGATTTGTTTTTTTTTTTTTTTAAGCATATACTGCTTACCTTTGAGATAGACACAGATTTGATAAATAAGTAAACAAAAAACCTAAACCTGAAATATGTACAGCTGGTTTCCTAATCTAAAACACACTTGCAATAAATGCCTCTAAAATCTAACATGATTATCAACAATTATGAAGTAGGACAAATTTGATAACAAAAAAATTAATTGTGTATATGACTGGATACATAAATTGTGGAATATTAAAAACAAATTGACACCAAACCAACAAGGATTGTATCTTGTCCTAAATGCAGGGGTTTTTTAAGGCAGCATCAAAAGAAATAATCTTTTATCTGCCAAGATTCAACATGTAGTGATTTTTACCAGATTTCCACATGAATAGGACATTGACCACGACATGATTTAGTGTGTCAGTGTCTAGCCACTTTTCATTCTTTTTTTTCTACCTGATCTTGTTGAGAGCTCGGCCATGCGGCAAGATGCAGAGGCCAGAAATATTCCCAAAACATCCGCAGATCATCCAAAATATATTACTCCAGGTATAATGCTCCCCTTCCTGGCGACAGGTGCTGTCTCAGACAGATGGGGCATCTGGTGATGTGGGAACATTTGAAGCTTCTGTCTCCTCCTGCCAAGTGCAGTTTTTAACGGCAATGAGCAACACATCAAAAAACATGTGTTGACCAGACACTGGCGCCCAGAGATGAATGACCAAGGATAGATTGCATGTTGGAGGCTTTTGAAAAGCTCCCATGAAATGTATGCCTTGACCACAATCCTAAATTACTTAAGATTTCAGAGTGATATATTATGTAAGATAATATTATGGGGATTTTAAAATCCAAATTTTCTCAAGTGAGTGTTGCCAAATCAATATTCAAGTCTCTCTCCCCACCCCACCCCCCACCCCCCAAAAAACTAAAAACTAAAAGTAAGAAAAAAGGGAAATGGTATGTACATTATGAGTCATATCTGAAACACTGCTGGTTACATCAGTTTGTTAAAGTGTTGGCTGATGTGAATGTTCCATAAGGGTTTTATTTAAACATGACAGGACCATTATAAAAAGAGCTACAATCCGGTGCAACAGTGATGAGATGGAAAATAATGAGTGTTTTCAGGTCTCTCACAGGCTTCATCAGTGATGGGATTTAAAACTTATTTTGCCATTGAAGTCTTAATTGATTGACCATCATGAGTGTGAGCGACACTCGTCCCCACTTCTCAGAAGAAAACCCCCTAATATATTCTCACATCAGTTTTTCGCAAATATATTAGATACGGTGTCTGATAGTGTCCAAGCACAGAATAACAAGTTGAGACTGTCATTTTAATTTTTATTTCCTCGCACACTGCATGTAAAAGGTTTTTACATTAGGTTTCTGTAATTTCATCTATGCAGGAAAACTTTATTTAAAAATTTGGGACTTTGAAAGTTAGATTTTATTTGTTTTAATGTTACTATATCAATACTATCAATATTATGATATGAAATTACTTGTATGGTCATAAAAGATTTTATTCATCAGCTAAAATACATGTGTATGCCAAAAAAGGGCAATTTTTTATATAGACTGATGTGACATGATCTTAAAATGGACTCATTCACAGTTTTTTTGTGATTTATTTTATTGTGCATAAGAAATGATAATGAAGTGAGAGAAACTTAGGACCAGATGTGTATTGAACCGTGTGCTGATGGAGCCGTTGAGCTTGCTGTCGTGACTTTTACAGAAAAGTAGTTCTGGCGCTCGTTCAAACATGAGACTAACATGTAAAGCTGGCAGCACATTTACGTGATAATGTGCATGTGTGAAAGGGGCATGAGCAGAGGGACATGAAAGGGGGAAAGAACATGCTTCATTGGATTATATTCCATCATGGAAAGGTCAAAAAAACTCATCCCGAACCATCCATATATGACAACAGATAAAGGCAGGACCAGCGCAAATGTCCATAATTAAATTCACCTACAGTGATCAGCTGTTTGTCATCATAAATGTTTGAATCTGGCCTGAGTCAGTACTTTTATTCCCCTTAGTTTATTACATCAATATGTAGGCTTTAGAAAAAAATGGTGGATTAATAAATGTCTTTGCTTTCATCAATAATAGATTGTTCAAGAGATTGGTGAACTTGTCATGCATGAAAATGAGTACAAATTCAGTTTTTGGTTAAAAATTAAAGGGAGAATTTATTCCATCATTACATCAGACTCTAACAAGGCTTGCCAATGATTGTCTACAACAGCCCTTTGTCATTTTAATGTTTCAGGTTCTTTCAATAATTGAAAAGTGGAAAAATAACATTGTATATTCATAAGGATGGCTGATCCCAGTCTCATACTGTGCAATGTTCTTGTAACTATAGTGTTCATACAGTGTGGGGTCAGTTACAGTTGACACCATATACATACAAACTTTAATTATTATGAGTTTACTGCGGAAGTTTCTTTTGTAAACTAACAATTCTTTGACTAAAAACATTTGTTAGGTTATGTCTTTGTTATACATACAAATGTCCACACTTTAAGCTTCTTATTAACCCTCCTTCTTATCCTAAATACATTACAGTGCAATTCTAATGCGAAATATAGTGGAACTACCTCACAATATTACATTATGCCATCTTTCCAAGGCCAGAGCTTTCCTGCCTGAAACTCTGCACACTTTCGCGCCTTGGCATAGCTTCACAATAACTTTTTATGTTCCCTCTTCCCCTCTTCTCGCCCCACCCTCACCTTTTGCCTTTTACTCTCCTCTGCAGGGGTTTTGTCTTTTTCTTCCTTCACATCATGGTGCATAAAAACACAAATACCCTCAAAGTCAAACACATACACACACACAGATATTAAGACACACACACAAACACAGTAAGGAAAACACACAATGCAGTCCCCCAATGAATCATGGAGTGTCCTTTCTGGTGTTTGGCATTGTCCTTGTTTATTCATATTTATTACCAATGAAATATGAATGACAGAACTCTCGCGGACATTTTCTGTTCCCTTGGTTCCACACGTACCACAAGCATGCAAAAAAATAAAAAATTGGCCAAAAGTGTGTCCCCCTAACACATGTACAGACATTTCTCTGCATTGCTGAAATTTTGATGTGGAAAAAGGCTGTTGGGCTGTTAAAAGACTGTGTCTGGGGGAGCAGGGAGCAGGCAGGCAGTTTTATCGAGGACAAGCAGGAAGGTGCTTGGAATTTACATCAATGTTAAACAAATACAAATGTGATGTTTCAAACAAGACCTTTCCACCATATTCTGCTGTCGAATCAAGACAACAAAAATGTGTGTTTTGCAGTTCGGTGTCTGGGTGGGTGGATAATGATACACGGTATGCTGTAGTCAATGCAGAGCAATCTTACAAAACACAAAATACAAAACCCTGGCACTCCCAGGTCAGAAAAAGGATATTTAAGTATATGGTGTGAAAATGCATCTGTATTACGATAATTCAGAGGTGATGCACTGCAGCAGCATTAAATTTAAACCATTCTTTTATGCCAGTAGTTGTAGTGGAGATAAAATGGGAAAACATTTTGTTTTTGAATAATTATAGAGCATGTTGTATTTGTTTCTCAGTTACTAAGAACATTTCCATTGTCCGAATCTCAGCATACCTCAGTGTGCCTTTAAAGTGCACCTTGTTTCAGTATGTTGCAAAATATGTTTGCTAAATGCAAATAGTCAAATAGTCGTTCTATCAAACATGGATGATGGATTATTGATAATCTTCTCATATGTTTATGAAATACAATGTATGAGACTTTGGGAGGGATAGAGCGACATCCTGGAGTTATTTCCATCATTGTCTCTGATGCTTACACAGTTCACCAACTTCATTAAGATGAAGAAAGGCACTCAATGACTGACATTAAGGAACATTAGAGAACATTAACTAAAACATTAATATATAATCACATCAACAAACTATCAGTACATTGTTTCAGGAAGTAGCCCTGACTAAAAGTATCATATACAGCCATAAAACAAATCACATCAGGAATGACTACTGTTGTTAGTCATAGTTCAAGATTCAAATATCAGTGAGTGTAAAAGTAAAACAAAAAAACATGAGATTCAAGTTCTATTAGGGAACACTATCGAGTCTTCTCGTGTCCTCTTAAAATAATTGTACAAGTAGCTGGGAGCCCATCCATGTAAAATGCTGTATTTAATTGAATATGACGTGCTCGGTCCTCCACTGGAAGCCAGTGAAGCGGTAAGAACTGACACCTGCCATGACTCCAAGCTTTCAGTCTGAACCAGTTTGTTTTTGTGCAGCTTGAACTTTGTGTTTCAAGGTTTTTATAAGGGCCCACTACATGGATTAGCCGCATCACTGAAATAACACTGGATCAATAAATCTCTCCAATGTGGCACTGCCTGCTTGTTAAACCACAAAGTCTTGTTTTCTATTTCCACACGTATTAAGTACAGAAGACGAGGCCCGTCGTTGTGGGGGATTTGGACTCGTTTCAAGTACAACAGTTCCAGTGACTTTTTTAATATCATTTTTATCAGTTCAAATTGATTAAATGCTAAATGACATGGATGAATGTTAAGCTGTCAGCATCAGACATTATTCAAACCCATTAAACCCAGATATAGCGTGGAGTGTATGTGTGTGCGTGTGCGTGTGTGTCTGTGCTTTCTCTCAATATTTGCTTGACTGCTAGATTTTCTCTCCAAAACCTCTCCCTCTCTCTCTCTGTCTCTCTCTTTCTTTCTCCCTCTCTCTCATCAGATTTCAAGAACATTGTTTGACGTTTATGTACACATCGTAAACCCTTAACGCACTAACAAACATATTCAGTGTAAATATCATATTCTCACAGCACATTCAGTTGGCTTTCAGAGAGTTTCAGCATTGTCTCTCAGGAGTCCATAATAATCATATGTCATCATCACAATCATCTGCAATAATGAAACAGAAGAAACAGTTTTTTCAGTGAAGAAAAGACAAGTTGCCTTCTTGCAGTCAGACTGGAGATAACTTGGTTTACCTGTTAACAAACTGCAGGCCATACCTGACATGCCCGCCACAGGCAGCGACCACTGTTGTATGCCGAAGACATTATTGACTCATATCCAAAATCCATACTATGTACTAGTATTATTGCTAATATTGCTGTTACCTATGTACTAATGGTGACCCCACACTGCTTTTTACAGTGAGTTTACAAGATGCTAGTGAACTTCAAGATGATGGATGCCAATCAACTAAATGAAACTACTGTTAATTTGAAAAATTAAAATAATAGTATAAGTGAATTCGCTTCTACACCTTATAAAGCATTTTCCAATGTGTCCTTGAACACGTCACACTACCATCTGCAATGTGTTTAAATTTTTTTTTTTACCCAACTTAGCACAGACTGCTCGGTAATGAGACGAGCTTGGCTAGCATCTCACAGCACTGTTGCAGCCAAATAAAACTAAGAAACAATAAAGGTGGGTGGCCTACTCTGCTTTTAACTTCTGTACACTGTGTATCTTTCCCAACAAACGTCACAATGAGTGGCTCTACTCTAAAAAGAGACAGTCCACACTGCTAGTGGGGAAATCTTTCTTAATGCTCTCTCTACCCTAAACTCAGGATCTGTTATGGCTAATTTGTATCTAAACAACAATGCCACATTGTTTAATATAATCATTTAATAAATTTAATCAGTGGGAAAAAAAACAACAATAATCATTTTATATTCTCTGATACATACACATTATATCCCTTGCAGATCATGCATTTGTATGAGCATCAAACCCACATTACGCACTGGCTGCTAGCTACTTAGGGCAACACAACTAACTTTGCCAGTGTTGTCAAGTGACATTGTTTAGCAACTACAAAACCCGACAGCACTAACCAACATAAAATTCACTTGATGTGAGTGTTATTAATCAAACAGGCGTACCAGTGCAGTTTTCCTGCCATCCGAGACGCAGCTCGCGTGTGATCAGTGAAGTGTGCCTCTCGTCTCCATGCAAATGCATTTAGCATTTAAAGGAGGAATACACACATAACGGGAGGGGATTTCAGAGATGTGGTTGTCTGCACATTCTGGTGCATTTATTAAGGCTCACCCAATACAAGGAACATATTCAGATTTGAAATTATATATTAAAGAAAGGTTGCAGCAGGGGAAGTAAAAGTAATAACCCTGCATTCTGCTTGTCATACCAACAGCAGAAATGTTTGTAAGAGCGCAGCACTGAATTATTTAGGAATTAGAGTGACAGCCTCTTAGAAAGAAAAGTAATGCAGTAATAATTAAAAAAACAAAATATTGCATATTTTTTTTACAATAAAGATTGGGATAGAGAGTTCTGGTTTTGTGGTAATTTCATCTAAATTTGAACTTGACATCCCTCTGAGCTAATGCATTATGGCAGTTACAAAATGGAGATGGCGTTCGTTTTTCAACATTTTATAATTACATTGACTGACTCCAACTTCACTGGTTTTACCAACAGAAGGATTATTTTATTGTAACAGACACCCAAATATTTAGAGTTAGAGTTTAATTGAAATAGAAATGTTAAATGGTTTGGAAAGTTAAATTTACATTTGATGATGATTTTTATTTCAGCATCGCTACATTTAGATTTCTCTTTGTGGGCTTGATTTCTTTCTTGATTCATTACCGACATCAGATCCACATTTCACCACTGAACTGCATCTTTTGAGATCTGTTTATATGCAGAATGCACCTAAAAGACAGTCCTGGTTTCTGATAATTAGCTACTGCTCTAGTAAATCAGACGCTAATTTCATGCAGATTGCCAGCGCAAATATGTACATAAATCTGGCCCCGACACTCAGACTTAGGAATTGGGTAATATGGACATTAATAAACCAAAGTGAAAAAGAAAATGCTTTCATACCACCAAGAGAGGAAACTGTAGAAAACTGGGTGGCAAGACATTATTTTAGAGTGGCAGCTGCTACTTTATTCTACCCCAGCGCCTGTGCCACTGCACACAAAGGCAATAATGGTATGACGTAGTACATTATTGACCCCTGAGACTGAACAGAACTGTTATCTCGTATTATACAATGGGTATAAGTTTGTGGGTTTAATGTTAATGTGTAGTTTGACTTTTTCTCTTACTCAAGAAACTTAACTTAAAAGATAGAGGTGATTAAGAGATTTAGAGGTGACCACTTCTACATGCTCTCTGAGCAAAACCTTTTCAGATTGAGAAACACATTTCTCAGCTACTACTACAACATTATCATTGAATCAAGATCAGTTGCATTTGTTGCTGATCATCAGTTTGTTTTGTTGTATTTATAAAGGTTTGACCTGCATCCAGAGATTTTTAAATATAATTGTATAATTTAATCTTTAATATACATTGCACTGTTTGTAGAAAAATAACGTTTCATTAGTGTAAAAAAATGAAATATAATAGGAAATAGAAAAAAGATTGATCGAATTTAAACAATAGTACTCAACAAATCATTATGTTGCAGGTGGCAGTCACAAATTCAGATATTTATTGGAAACACCTCGCAAATAGAAGATGCTTTATATGATGCATTTTACAGTTATAGGCTTAAAGTGTAACTCCACTCAAATATATCTACATATAAAACAAAGAGTGACTGGATTATGATAATCTTATGGATGGGCAGCGGAGAAGTGAATCATATTGCATTAGTAATAGATATTTCACTGGATGTTTTGATGCTTTTTTTTCCGCAGTGAAATCTTGTCAGCTTTGTATCTAACTGAAGTCAATTTAAAGTCTCTCTATGGGCAAACTAACTATGTACAACCCCATTACAAGCCAGAGAAGACAGACTTCGGGGTGGAGTATCACTTTAAGATATTTTGGGGAAACAAGGCCCACATAACGAGAGCCTAATTTGTGTTGTCATCTAGAGACTCTATGTAGAGCTGCTTCACTGGCGATGTATGAAAGAATGAAATTGTGGACTGATAGATTTAAGCAATTACACCCACATGAGCTTTATTTAATAGGCATTAGGGCTATCATTGTTGAACCAAAAAATGTGCTTATATCTGAGAAAAATCACCCTGGGTTATGTTGCACTGTGCACAAAGATGTCCTCTGATTCATTGTCACTGAAGCGGCCCGAGGGCCTCTTAATGCCAGCTCCCGTTTCAGCACCGGGCGTGTTGTTTCTAGCTTTGACAGAGATATCGTTCTCACAAATCCAGATTTGACTTTAGCCATGAAAATAAAAACATTTTTTGGACAAGACTAATTTGCTGCTTAAAGGCAAGCTTGTACAATCTGGGAAACGTCTTTGAATGAGGACAAACAAAAGCTCCCTTTCATTGCAGTGAAGTGGCTCTTAAAACAATCTCCCACCTTTATAACACATTTTTATAGAGTGAAAACTCATTTAGTATTGGCAGGATACTAGAGAGAATAATCCTGCTGAATATTATTACATTATTAAGATCTTGCATTTTTTAGTATCGTGGAAACATTACCATAAATGCTAACACAGAGGGAAACATCTACCCTTCATGACATCTCTTTTGGAAGATAATCTCGGGCGTCAGCGGATATGATTTTAAGGGCAAATGAAAATACTGTAAGACGGCGAGAACACTCAGTGACCTAAAGTTTTCCAGCTATGTTGACCATTTTGGAAGCTGTGGCACACTATGGCTCCTAGTTATGTTAGCTCTGATGCTAACTGCAGGGAAAGTTAGTGTAATCCTGCCCCATTGATTGGGGCTGACACTAATTCCCTGGGACAGGAGTGTAGCGGTGTGTGAGTTAGCGGCGTATGCTAAGTGCTGCTGGAGCTGCAGGCTAGTCTGTGGGCACCAGGGCAGAGAGAGCAAGCTGGGAAAGTACTGACTTGACTAACTGGCCTGATTAGACCGGGTGTGAGATGACATGGATCAGATACACACACACTAACCCAGCCGGAAAGACAGATTGGCAGAATTACAGTAAAACAAATGAAATAATTTAAGAGAAAATGAATAGATATAGATGATTAGCAGACAGGGATTCAAAGTTAGAAAATGAGGAGAGTGGAAGATGAAGAGATAAAGAGACAGTAGGTTAATTTTGTGGACGCGATGGTTCCTCCCGGGGTGTTTTTCAGCTCTGCTGGACTGTGGCGGTGTAAGAAATTGGCTGAGATGCAACGTAGCATTCGCATCATGGTTTCATTAGCTCTCATTCAGCCCAAGGCATTTCACACTGCATTTCCTCTACTCATCTGCTTCTCTTAGATCTGCTCACATTACAGGAAAAGGTAACACAGAGTAAGCTGAAACTGGGAACAGGGGTTTTGACTCCTCTGTATTAGACTGGAAGTTGGTGAGGATATGGAGTTAAAATAAATGTTATTTTTCATCTCGGTGAACATTATTGATTGATGCAGACACTTGGGTGCCTTTAGCGATATGGAATGTTTCCCCTCATACCCCCATGAATGGGGTAAAATCAGATTACATTTATTTCAGGGTTATTTTATCCATTAATAGCTGGCACTTGACTGTGAATGTTGCCTACAGGCATAGATTATGTTCAAATAAAGGCAGACAGTGGAAGAGAAATTTAGGGCATCTTATGAGGCCCGATTAGCGGTTTAGCAGAACTAACGTTAGGTTTAACCCTGGTCCCCTAATGGTCGCCTACTTTGAAACAGAATTAAGTGATTTTTGGATAGTGGAGGACAGAAAGAGGACTGTAAACTCCGAGCCCCCCCAGCTCCCAGTTCATGTAATCTTTGCTTTTACACTTGAGACTTGCACTAATGTTTAAAAAATCGAGTCACATGTCTGAGTCACACTGTTTTTCTCAAAGATAAATACAAGCCTATCTTTGAGGAACCCAGTGGGTCGTTTTACGGCACTTAGTGCGTTTTTTGAAGACATGTTCAGAATTTGCGAGACTCATATATCGTGCTGGTTCGAAATACATTCTCTCCATGACAAAGGAAAGTAGATTTTTAACTGATTTTACAAAGGTTTTACTCAATTTCTTTCAAACAAGCACAGATGGCAAGAGGTGGCTGATTCTGCTTGTCTGTAATACACAAGGAAAATGTGTGGATATAATATAATAATATGTTATTATATTATATACATGAACATATAAAACATAATGACGTGATTTTAGAGACATTTTTGCAACAGTTTTGTCACTAAGATAATACTATGTATGATGTTCTATGTATACTAAAATATGAAGATATCAGTATTTTTTAACTTGACAATTTGTGAACATATAACCACCTGTGTCTCATCTGTGCTTGTGACAGGCTGCTGATAGCAGGCAGAAAACTGTCTAGGTAAAGATATATAAAGTCGCAGTATATGAGCACAGTAACATAAATTCCTGTTCGACAATGTTTGGTTTTGTGAAGCAAATTGTCACAGTTTCTTGATGAGACAGTTCTTTGTGTTTATTGTATGTGTTTTTTAGGGTATGATGGGTGTAGTGGGCTGGATGTTACTCCTACTCTCCCAAATGATGGTGCCTGTGGCGTCCCAGAAGCCTCCGGGGCTCAGTGTGGGTGTGATCATGGGCCAGACGCGCCTCGTTTCCGATCAGGAGCTCCGGCCACCTCGGCGCCCTGATGATGCCCTTGACATCTCTGTGGTAGCACTGAGGATCAACCAGACAGACCCAAAGTCTGTGATTACACAGGTGAGAAGTGCTGTGAAAATTCACCAGTACTACACATGCGCATACTGTCTATCAGACACACACACACACACAGATCCTTGTTTGAGACCTGAGTTTGTTTCACTGTGTCTCCAGGTGTGTGAGCTTCTATCACGCACTCGTCTCCATGGCATTGTGTTTGCCGATGGCACCGATCAGGAGGCCATTGCCCAGATCCTTGACTTCCTCTCCGTTCAGACACAGCTTCCAGTTCTGGGGGTCCACGGAGGCTCCTCGATGATAATGGCTGACAAGGTGAGTGACCACTACACAAGCACTGAGCAGCTCAAACACACACACACACACACACAAACACACACATATACATACTCCTGCTTCTTTGTATACATGATGTTTGTGTTTGGGATGTGAGATTAGGGAGTTGTAATCCCTCCACTCAGCCAGCTCTAAATGTTGAAGGATAATACTTTTCAACCTACACTTTTTTTTTCACATGTCCTGGCACGTTAGCATTCAGGTCAGACACTTATTTCATTGACAGACTTATATTTAGGTATTTAGAAACTGAATGCACCTGAAACGCAGCACATAATTCAACATAATCCACTATACTATGGCGTGAAAAATGGCACGCTCCTCAAACCACAGAAAATATATATTTAAAGTGTCCACTTTACAGATAGAGGAAGTGTCCACAGCTGGTGGGAGTATGAAATAATGACAAACCTCGGCCTTTGATAAATGTTATCTTTGCTTCAAGTGAACGACTTAAGCTCATTCCAGTGGACGTCTAATGGATGTCTTGAGGTTCTTTGGCTTAAAAATGGACATGGTTCACTGAAGTCACATATAAACTGGTATAGTCAGCACGTTGTAGATTAGAAAGTGACACACTGGGAGGATGTGGAAGCTTGTTTGTGCAATCAGGGCTGCGCTGTCAGATTATTTTTTTGTTTAAGTTAAGAAACGCAGCCAACACTGTAAGTTGGTTGGCAGAATTTAAATCAGTCTTTGAATTGATAGGCTCGTATCACCCTAAGCGATTTTATGGTAATTGGCCTTTTAAAACGTTACATAGGGCACATTTAAAAGTCCAGTATTCCAAAGGTCAGCAGAAGCCTTTGCATAGACCATGCAACATTCTTCGCTACATTATTTTTTATATTAACTGTTGATCAAGCATTGTTTAAATATGTAATAATGTGTTTTCTGCTTGGTCTAAATCTGGGCTATGCAAAGCCAAAAAAAAAAAAAAAAAAAAGGAATCCTGTGCTGTATGTAGTTGTATCATGCCTGGTGCTCAGTGGGATGACAGACAGAAAAAAAGATTCTAGTTTTTTTTTTTTTAAGAAAAAAGAGAATATATCCTTTAAGATTGGATTTTTGTTTTATTTTGGTGTGACGCTCAGTGCAAAGATGGGGATGTACATATCTTTCTTAGTAGAGTTCTCTCTCTGGTACTGACTCTGTAGACCTCGCTGAGTGACAGACAGACTGAAGAAGCTTTGATAAAAACACAACTGGTTCTTTAGCTTTTAAATCTCTCAGGGCATAGCAGCCAAAACACAGGAACCAATAACTGCCGCAATACAGCAGCCTTTTGAAGTACTAGTTGATGGGGAATGCAGTGTGTGAGAGTGTGTGTGTGTGAGAAAAGAAAGGAATAGAGGCCGTGAGAGAGAGAGAGAGAGAGAGAGGGAGGAAGGTAAGAAGCATAGTGAGAGTTGACTGAGGGTTAGGAGAGTGAAATTGCAACGTGAAGGTTACGCAGCTCGAACCCCCCTCTGACAACATAATGATAGGTAAAATAAATAAATTGTGTTTTTCCTGCCTTCAATCAGTGCTGTTGATGTGCCATTAAACTAGGTACTTAACCCCCAGCTGCTCTAATTGAACAGTTCGGTGGCCAATAGTACAAGAGTGCGGTCATTCCTGGCAGCTCCCAGGTGTGAGCGTGAGTGTGTGCAGCCTGTAACTAACCAGCCCCCCCGCAACTGTTCCTGCAGGCTTGTCCTGTAAATGAAAAAAAAAGTCTTCCTGCCTGCTTTAAATTAGGGGGCAAAAGCAGCCCACTGGCAGGCAGGTGTGAAACCCCAGTGAGTCAGCACATCATTGAAAAATCTTTGTTGTTAGATTTTGGTTAGACTGCACCTGCCCAAAGGAAATAGTTGTGGGCAAAAAGGTGTGAGAGGATATTGATGATTTTCCTCATCTGCATCCTGAGTATAGATGTGAATAACTGCCTAATCATTTCTGCAGTCACGATTAGGGCTGCAACTAAGGATTTCTGTCATTATCGGTTGATGTTGTTTATTAATTGATTAATTGTTTAGTCCATAAAATGTCAGACAACAGTGAAAACTGCCCATTCAATCATAAAGAAGCCACTGTATGAAAATCATCTGCAGACAACACATTCCCTTTCCTTAGCTGTAATACTGTTAGAGAGACACAGTTTTACAGACATTTCTTTCATATGCGCACATGTTTTGGAAATGCTCAAGTATACAGACATTTTGTAAGGAAGTGAAGTGGTCACTTTGATAGTATATGCATTGGATATTTTATTAGATGTTGGATATGATTTGGAGTTATCAGTATTCATTATTCATTCAGAAAACATAATAACAAAAAACATAATGCAAAGCTAATTAAATATTAGATTCCTAAAGATACTCCTTCATTGAAAGATTGGTGTTAAGAATACTGTTATTATTAGCTTGGAGATATTCTTAAACCCTACATGACACATTAAGGGCTTCATCAAGGTATAGCAGCTAGTAGTAGATGCAGGGGACCCTCTGGTCTGGACCTCGTTCCCTTTCTGCCAAGCTAACAAGGGCAGAACTGACTGTCCTGTCAAAACCTGGTGGTGGTTGGTTTCATTTTGTGTAATGTAAGCGTGTGTTGTGCTGTAGCACCTGCTGTGTTTGTTTTGTTACAGTAAAGGGTTCTATATGTATCTCTGACTAGACGGATATAATTGTTATTACTGAGATTCTCAACAAATACATGGAAAAAACACCATCATTTCCAAGATCTTTCACTTCAAAATGCTTTTTTTCTCCGTCCAAAACCCAAAGATATTAAATTCATAGCGCTATAAAACAGACAAAAAACAGCAAATTGTCACATTATAGAAGCTGCAACCAGTTAAAGTTTGCTATTTTTGCTTGATAAATTACCGAAAGGATTAAGTGATTATCATAATTGTTGGCAATTCATTTCCTGTTGATTAAGTAATTGATTACTCAATGAATCATTTCAGCACCAGTCGTCATGGTGCACTGGAGCATTAGTTTCTCTCTTGCCTGGTGACAGCAGCAAAGCAGACTATTATGGAGGTGATGAGGACTCTCAGTGAGGCTGACACATGTTTTGCGCTTGATGCTCATCACAATGACCCTACTCTACCGTCACACTGTTCTCAGCTACATTAGCTCCTCTCTGTGATTTCACTATATGCTATACATGTAATCTCCAATGGTGTGTGAATAGTTTAGAAATGAAAAAACAAAACCAAATCCAAAAAATATATTTTGCTATGAAAAGAAAAAAAATTCTGGCTCCATGTAATACTTCTTGGCTGCTGCTTCCATACCTGCTGTCAGTGGTGTAGTGGTAATCTGGAGGATCGAAAGAAATCCCAGTGGACTGGTAACAATTCAGTCTGATTACTGTGGGCTAACAAACAATATTGTGCTTTCTGCAGCCAGGGTGGGTAGAGCCCGGGTGTCTCTCTCTCTCTCTCTCTCTCTCTCTCTCTCCACATACACACAAAGTTGCTCTGTTAATGTCACAATCACGTCTATAGTAGAAGAGAGAAAAATGAGCAGCTCATCCTGTGGTGCCTTGAGTATTGTATTCTCCATATCATGTTTTAGATGGAGAGCACAAAACAGAAGACGAGGGTGCCAAGAAAATACAGAGAAAAAAAACTTGAGCAGGCAGGCAAGTGCTCTAAAATAATGGATATACATGGAGGTGGGCAGTGCAAGTGTGAAATGCTTGGTGTTAAAGCGGCATTAAGCTGCCAAAATGCAAACTTAACTGTCATGATTATGTCACATTTCAAGTAAAGGCTTTCTCCAGTTGTCATTTTTATCAGTAGCTGGCCGCATAGCCCTCACACTGTATCACATAAACAGGAGCAGGCATTGCAGGCATCCCTGAAAACTGTTAGGCTGATAAACAAGATTGTGGAGACCAGTAACTCACTGCGACGACTGCTCAGGATAGTTTTTACTTGTAAAGATTTTCTTGAGTTTACTCACCATGTGACTCCTGAGCTCAGTTACAATTTGAGTGTTTTTCCTGGAGACTAGTATATTTTTTAGCTGCTTTTCGATTGGGGATAAATGTGATCATTTCGCGTGGTGTCAAACACAGGGTTTTAGTTGTGGCTGTTTTGGTTCCAATTACCAAGACTGCATTTGGCCATTTTGTTGCCGTAGTCGAGATTTTACTCTGGGGTCCGCTTATTAAATAACCAATCATTTCTCCACCTTAGCAAAAACACCAGTATCAGCAGTTTTGTAATATTGCAGTATAACAATTGTATATATATTTGTAATTAGTATAAACTGTGCAAGGAAAAACTTCACACCTGGGGGATCCTTTAGCAAGCTCCCCCCAGATACGACACCACCACCACCACCACCACTCTACATGGTTCATCTACACCATTTTAACTCCTGGGCTGAGATTAAGTCTCATCCGCTGCCTGCTGCAGACCAAACTGCAGTTCACAAGAAGTAGACCCCAGACCCTCATATAAACAGCTTTCACAGATGTTTAGCATGAACCGGTTTCAGGGGGGGAAAAAAATCAGCCTCCTTTCGAGCTCAGTGTGCAAATGTCCTCAGATGACTTACACACACATTCTCATTCACAGATTATTATTTTACCAACAGACTAATAAGATAATGACTGATCTTTGTTTATTGTATGTGATTTAGTCATGAAAAAATTGATCTGCTGGCCTGGAACAAACCCTGGAAACCTTGCTGACACTAATATTGTTTTTGCATTCCTCTGTTTGTTTTTGCCTTCATTGTACTCCGTGTGCCGCTGCCAGAATCGGCAATGTTCAAAATAAATTCCACCCCAATTGGTTCAGCCCTAACAAATCAGGGAATCATCCATTTTTGTTTGCCAAACCTATCTCCCCCCTCCTTAATAAAAACAAATGGATCATTGTTACAACAGGTCCCTGTCTCTCTCTCTCTTTCTCTCTCTGCCTCCTCATCATCCCATATAATGCACATCAGCGTGGAACAGTCAGGAATAATCCACGGGAAGTTGGATGCTGTGCTGTGAGAAGGGAGACATGTTTAGGGAACATGGAATAGATGGGGAGAGAGGGCATGTGTAAACCCAGGAGAGGAGCCAGATTAGTTTGGAATGTTGTACTTCCATTACAGAGGGACCGCTCTGGGAAATAAGAATTGTTGTTGGCTTTAACTCACCCCCATATGTGTTCACTCATTCTCCACCCAACCTTGTTCATCTCTTCTTTTGACTTGCTTCTGCTTGGTGTGTGGGGGATAGAGGGTGGGGGTTGGTGAGGGGTCACAGTGTGTGTGTGTGTGTGTGTAGCATAAGAACACGAACATGCTGAAATGGAAGGTTGTGAATTAAACATGCATGTTCTTTCTGCTTTGCTCTGCCACTGTGGTGGGATGCTGCCCCTTGGTGTCTGTGTGTTTGCGAGCGTGCATATATGTGTGTGTGTGTGTGTGTGTGTGTGTGTGTAACTGAGTGTGTAACTGTGTGTGTCCCAGCCTGGGATGTCCCATATCAGTAGGGGCCATTTGCCCAGGTCCTCTGCTGAGTTGCTTTAATATTTAACACCTGCTCCCCTCACCTGCTGTCACTTGCAGAAGATACACTGCTGTGTCATTCACTCACTAAGTCCTTCCCCACTTTCAGCTCTAATTTTTTTTCCTCTTGCTCTCTAGCTCTTACTTTACTTGTGTCTCCCTGTCTCCTCCAGTCTTGTGTCTCAGTCTGATCTTCATCTCCTGCTTCCATCTTTCTCCTCCTCCACTGGCACCCCTTCCTTATTTTCTGTCGTGTCTCTCTGTCTTCCCGTGTCTTCCCGCTCTTGCATCCGCCGTCGTTATTCTCTGGTGGCTCGGGTTGTGAGAAGAACAGCCAGCGACGTTAGAAGGCTTTGGGAAATCTTGCTAGCCTTGAACCCCTGCGAAGCAAGATTGGATGATCGGTTCGTGTGTCTGTGTGAAAGAGAGAGTACGAGAAAGAGAAGAGAGGGAGGGTTACTGTGGTTACTATGGTGACTAAACCAGACCACAGCATTTAGTTCTGTTCTGCCGGCTGCTAAGGTTCTCTGGCTGCGTTTACACCGCAGGTCTTGATGCCCAGTTCCCTCCAGCTTGGCTAGGCACCACACTGAACACAAGTGGAAGCTGTGAAGCTGACAGATCATGTCCTTGTGTCTGCACTAACAACTATAACTACCTCCACGCTAAGATGGGTAATTTTGAAAATGCTGTTAATGTGTGAAAATTATGCTTTTGTCCACACTGGTGTTTTCAGGTTGTTTTTGTAAAGGTAATCATCTATTTGGCTCAACAAACAACAGAATTGTGATTCACAGTCAACATCTGGTAAGCAGCGGGACGCACACTGCCTGGTTACTCTGCTGAATCACAGCTGTTTTAAACATCCTGTGATCAGCCGAATTTACAATCTAGTCATTTTCATTTCTATTCTTTTTCTCTTTCTGTTGTCTGAGAACTGAACAAACAGAAAATAGTGTATTGATAGTGGGTCTGTTAACCAGGCTCTGCTGTGCTGCGGCAATAAAACGTCACTCAAAGCAAATTGAGATACAAAATATCAGATATCGTCAAATTCTTTTATGATTGTGGAGTCATCTTACATGATCAACATAAACACAACTTAAAGGAAATAGTCTGACATTTTGGGGGAAAAAAGCCTATTTACTTTCCAGTTGATGACTGAGATGAGAAAAATCGATACCACTCTCATATCTGCTCATAGCGTAGCTTAGCATATATCTTATTTGTTGAATTTGTACAAAAACCAAAGTGTAAAACGTATTGTTTTTATGTTGAGTTATATGCAAGACTATTTCTTGGCCTGTTGCAGTGATTTTCTTGAGTCTTATTGTCACTATGGGGTTGCTAGGAAACCAGCAGTTCAGTTTTTTGTACAAACTAAGCAAATTACAGATAATGTGTTAGTTTTTAACCTATGGAGATGCACCAAAACGACTATAGTGAAGGAAACAGAAGTAATAACTTCACTTACCACAATGTTTTCCAAAAGCTCTATTTTCCCTAAAACTCATATCTGCACTTGACCACTCTGGAGACTGTTCAGTTTAGTGGTATCAAACATGCTGGCTAATTATAGACAGAGGGTCAAAGTGGAGAGAAAAATACTTTCTCACCTTCTGGTCGGTTGGAGGACCTTCATGTACTGTATGTCTTGGGGGCTGAAAAATGCAGAAAATACAGTTTAAAATCTGACCTTTATTGCGGGTCATTTTATGGTTATCCTTGAAACAAACCCGCATAGTACTATGTACATGAATATCACATAGACTTGATGAACAGACACTGACTTCACCTAAATGCACTATGAAATCTCCATCTGCAGAGGAAGCAGACATCTGCCAAGTTAGCTCTCAGCTAACTGGTACCGTACATCAAAGAGCATAATAAATGAAAAAAAATACATTAATATGTAGACACCACCACCTACAACGTACTACAATGCATTTTACTGTTTCAAATATCAATGCTTGTAAATGTATTTCCTGTTACAGTGATAAACTTGATCCTCAGCTGTTACCTACCAATCAAATTCTTTAGCTAAAACTATCCCATGTGTGTATTAAGATGCATCAATAGATTCCAGATGTATTTAAGAAAAATATATATATCATTATATTATTATTTTCATAATATGTATCCATTCAGTTCCACAGGTGAGCAAAAAAAGTGTAAATGAAGTCTAAGTGGCCATTACTCAACAGAAACTCTTTAAACTCACACAAATACACCTACACACAAGCTTTAATTTGCAGTTCCAGTCTAATTAGTAAATTGAGAACAACGGCAAACAGCTTGAAACTAAACAAAAAAGAAAGAAAAAAAGAAAGGAAAACATGTAAATCAGAGGTGAATCTACGCCTCACTCATGTTAGGAATATTTGTACTTTTGGTTATAACTTGGCAATGACACTGTGCTATGTGGAAGTTTGAAAAAAAAAGCATCACTCCTCATCATGTTGTCTTGTCTTGGAGTTGTTTTCATCTTTGCGGGGCAATTGGAATATTTGCTGTAGTTTTGGCTTTGAAACAGTCACTTCTCATCATCCCTTTTAAAGTTTGAGTCCTTTTCATCTTTGGATGGTGATGTTCAGTCACAGTCACTTTACTTTCCTGCACACTTTCCTTTTTCCTGAACTTTCTGTTGATCAAGTTTGAATTTCTATAGGTTGGACTCCATCTTTCCTGTCAGCCATGGTCACTATCACCGCTATTTGCAACCTACACAGCTCTTTTTATATATTCCTGTCTTTCCTGATGCTGAATTACAGTTGTATATTTGACAACAGGAAAGATTTAGCCTGTGTTTACCAAGGCTCAGTGGATATTTGCCTTGGCCAGGGGCATTGTCAAGCAGTTAAATAAGCCTTCAACCAAATGACAGATGATTGACCCTCCCCAATCTCTTTAAGAGATTGCTTCTTAAAATATTTAAACACATTGACGTTAAATACACATTTGTGCCTCTCCTTTGACTAGATTACTGCCTTGAAAAAAATTCCAGCATTTTAAGGACATGATTGACTGATTCAATCACATTTCACTGGACAGGACCTCCTGTGAGCTTTTAAGTGCCAAAATAAATACATATTCAAGCAGAAGGCAACTGAAGGACGGCAGTAAGATAACAAAAACCCTGTGAAAAATAATACTGTTATTGCATTTCTGGTCTTATGGTTTGCATTGTGGTTTCATGGCTCTGAATGCAGAGCCCAAGTAAAGTGCACTTTACAAACTGCTGTCGTTGAAGTGGTTTTCATTTTTGTAGTACTGTAGCTGTTACTGAAATGTTGATGATAACAAAGAAAATCTTTTTGAAAAAAGGTGAAAAAAAAAGAAGTAGTAACATGTTTCTGCTCACCCTGCCCAGGGCAACAGTGGGAGATCCAGTTTTTCTTTTCTGGGAAAATCGTAGATGTAGATAGAATACAAAAATTGCTTTGCATTATATCTGAACGTTGCTGAATGGATCACTGTCTTGGAGGATAAGAGAACAGCAATGCTTCTGTTTTAAAAAAAAAAAAAAAAAAAAAAGAGCTACTCCAGGCTCCAGGCAAAATCACACCACTCTGCACATACCCGGTAGCACATTATTGCTTTAAGGGAAAAAAATTTGCATCTAATAATGTGGACATGAAGTCTGAAGGGTCAGCACAATCCATTAATGTTGTTACCAACGTGGCGCCTTTTATAGTCCCAGGGAAATCACGGTTTACTTACACAAAGAGCCTGTCCCTCTGTGCCTAGCAGTTTTGTATGTGTGGTTATCAAGACCACGCCAATTTGGAAAATGAATGCACTTACCTGGCTGTTTTAAGCTCCTAATCAGGTCCACCTATAGAAGGCATGTATTTATGCTCGCCTGGCAAGTATGCTCACACAATAATGCATATTTCCAACCATATGCAGCCACCAAACATTGGCTGCTTTTAATGCATTGGAGATGGGCCAGGCGGAACAACTAACATCGCCATTGTGTGTTAGCCATTTCTAATAATTACAACATCAACTCACCAGTTACATTGCTGACCATATACAATCAAGTGTTAGAATACTAAAACATGCACATCATTATGGTACCGAGTTATCAGCTGCTTTAAGGCCCGGTCGATTCAGCATTTAAAGTGGCGAAGGACGTTATCGCAGCTTATTAGCTGTGTTGTATTACTCATTTTTATTACCTGCTCTGTCTGAGTATGAACTGCTCCACAAAAGAACAATGGTTTTCAGACCTTTATGAGACGGGAATAAATGTACCAACACGTCTTTTGAATAAACTGTGTGAACTTGTTAGCTTGGTCGCTAGCTCAGAGAGAGATTTAGATGAACAATGCTGAGAACAAAATGCCTCGGGGGAATGAATGGCCCAGAACAAGGAAAATAAAAGGAGGCTCAGATAGCTATTGTGGCTGACTAGTCCTAGCATGTTGGCAGCTTGCTAGTGTGTTAGTGGTTAGCTCGCCAGCTATAGTAGTTTACCAAGTAGCCCTGCGAGGATGTCTACACACATACCAAAATAAATCCAGCCCATACCTGGGCCTCATCCTTGTGTTTCTTCTGGCTCAGTATACACCAGCTCCCACGGTCTGAATCTGGCCCATGTACAGCAAGATTTTCAGATGCTACTTCAACATCTGGACCAATTCTGGCGCACACAGAAAATCCTCCGGCTGTCAGCCAACATTGAAGGGTAACAGCTGGAATCTGCCCAGATGTGGAACTATATGGGCCAGACTCATACTAAGGACCCAGACATACAGTATGTTGGGTACCGAGTTTCTAAAACCACGCAAAGACATGCTATGCCTTTATTATGGTGTCACCAGAACTTCATGGTTCTTGTTTTTCTCTGTTGTTTCTTTCAGCTACCTTTGAAGACGGTTTTAAGCCACCCATTCTAACACAAAGGGCTTTCCCTTTTTACTGGTGTTGGATTAACGATCCACAAACAAAAACAGCCTATGGTAACACACTCAGCATCATAGTGAGTTGGTTTATGTTGACACTGGCCAGACAACTGGAGCAAAAATACTGTCAGTCACAGCTGATATCCAAAAGCTCAGTCTTTATGGTTCTGGCTAGCGGTGCTTCTTCCCAGTCACAACAGCCAAAGCCTCTGTTTTATTCTCACAGTGGTGAGTCTGGCTCACACAAGTCAGCTTTGACACTGACGACCAGTGGCGTTTATGGGGGCAGGAATGGGTTGCCCTTTTTCCTCTTGGGTGCAAATTGCCCTTTTCAACTGGCGATCAAAAGTTTTCAGGCCCTGCCATGGCCCTTTCATAGGTCATGACCTTCTCTGGCTCATTTGAGTTAGCGTTAAGGCTTTTATTTTTATTTTTTTTACCAATGCCCCTGAAAACTGCCTCAGCAAGACACTTCAGACAATATATTATTAAATGTGAAATAATCCATAGCGTCATCTGTGTGCCTATAGCGGGAAGTCACTTTGGCTGTGCAAAATGCCGACGTCAACTCGAGCGCCCTTAGCTCCTCAGGAGTGAAGGAAACGAATGTTATCTCCCAAAAAAAAAAAGCCCCCCCAAAAAAAACCACTCCACCTGCAGTTCTTTCACCTTCAACTGAAGTCAAAATATGTCACTGGATTTGAACTTCACTGGTACATCTGGCCACAGTGATAACAGGCAAAGGATGTGTCACCTCTTTGACTTATACATAGAAATAAGGTTGAAATTCAGCAAAATGTGAGCGTCGTGTGGCGTAGTGGTCTTAGCAGGCGCCCCATGTGTAGAGGCCACAGTCCTTGCTGCAGTCAGCCCCGGTTCGAGTCCCGCATCGGACGGCCCTTGCTGCATGTCATTCCCCCTCTCTCTGCCTCCCCATTTCCTGTCTCTCTCTACTGCACTATCAATAAAGACATAAAAAGCCCCAAAAAAATATACTTTAAAAAAAAAAGAAATTCAGCAAAATGTTACTGGCAGTGCAGGTAACCCATTTCTGTTATATTTACTGTTGCCATGAAACCCAGTACCACTTAATGCTTCATCACAGCTATGCTAAGTTATGTGACTTTTTGTCATTTGAAGCTGCATGTCACCATTCAATTATCCCAGTGTGAAGAGAAGTCTAAATCAGAGACAGACCAATCTCTAAGAACAGAGCAGGGAAGGTTCATACTGAAAACTGCTGTTGGATTATCAATGCAATGACACTGTGTTCACTTATGCCAAGAGCTACAGAATTATTGATTTACGTTGTAGTACACCCGTCATCACAGTTAGAAGTCTTGATTGGGAAGGAAAAGTGGCCCTGAAAGAGATATCCAGACTCAATATGAGGTGGATAATCAGATTGATGATGATATGCCCTGATTAAGAAGCAGATTGATCTGAGTTGCCTTGATGTATCAAACATCAAATTCAATAAAACTTTACTTCAGTTCAAACAGCAAGACAGTTAATATCACTTGAATCTATGTGTAACTTTATTTTATGACTTATTATCGAAGTGGGTTTTATCCAAACATATTGATTGTAAGCTAAAGCACACATTCATTTCTTGCTTAGCTTCCTTTGGAAAACATTGCTGACAGTGTAACAGCACTTGTGTAACTGTCTGTTTATGTGCGTCTGCGTTCTGTTGATCTGTCTGTGTTGGCAGTGAGTCTCAGTTATTGTTGTTTGCTTGTTGGAAACGGCTGCTGAAGATGTCAATCTCTCCACAGCAGAGCTGCTGCAGCTGCTTAGCATACATCACGGGTGTGTGTTGGTGTGTCCCGTTGTCTGTCTGTGCTGTGCGATGGAACTGCAGGATGTCGCTTTCAGCCAACAGGTCCCTCTGTCTCACACACACAAGGGGAGAGCTACCTTAGCTGGACCTGCTGTCTCTGCACCTGTGTTTATGAAGAAGTGTGTGTGCGGGAGTGTTGACGAATCATTCAGATCTGTCAGCAGTCATCTCTACTCAACCTCAAACACGCCGCTCTACAGCAGCGGTCCCACACAAATCAGCCTTCTATATTATTATCTTTTGTTCATTTTTTTTCCTCCCGCTCTCACCACTGTCATCTCTAACACACTCTCCCTCACACACTCTACGCTCCCCAGATTTTCCCCTTGCATCACTTTCTTATATCCCTTTATTTTTCAGTCACCCTCCATGTCTTTTGCTTGCTCCCTTTCTTCTCGTCACCTCTTGCCAACCTTATCCCCTTTGCTGTTCTCTTGTCATCCCCCCCCTGCTCTCCTCCTTCTCTCACGCCCCAGTTGGGGAGTACAATGAGATGGCAATGGCAGGGTTGTGGTGTGTGTGTGTGTGTGTGTGCGTGTGTGTGTGCGTGCGTGCATGTGTTTGTCTGTGTGATGTCACACTACAGCAGCTCTATAGTAGCTCTCTCTTTTTTAATCCCTGTGCTCACAGACCACACTGCTATTTTAAGATTCTATAAACCTTTTCAAAGAAGCTTCAAGGGGAAAGCTTGTCCATGTACTGTGTACTGAGTCTGTGTGTTTGGGAAGAAAAGAGTCTGTGGGGGGAGAGAGTGTTTAGGTATGTTTGCATGCATGTGTTTATTTTCCTGTCAGAACAGCTGATAACACAACTTTTAGCAGTTGTATGGTTTGTGTTGAAATTATTCACACGGACATGAATTTAAAGCTTATTTTGATATAGCAGATTTGTATAGCTGGAAAACAAAAGCCCTCTCTGACCTCACTGTTTTGAATTTTAATCTATCTGGGCATTTGCTTTACATAATATTTTTTTCAGAGGCTCTCATCTGCACATTGGCTTTCTCCTGGGTCACATAAGTGTGAGAATCTCAAGGAGAAGTCAAGCTGAATATTTAGAAGCACAGCTGATGCCATGTTAATAAAACAGGGTGGATCTCAAGACAATAAGCAGACAATAAACCTGGAAGTAAACCTGGCTCAAAGTATATTGCAAGCACATTATTACCACAGCAATATAATATCTCCAGTCCTGAGCTGTCTGATGTCTTGTCTGTCATCATGTGTAAATCTGTTACTGGCGCAGAGGAGCTGTTGATTGCCCTTTTTAACCTTAGAAAACCTGAACAGAGAAACCGGTCCTGGCCCTGTGCCTGTACCTGGACTCCTAGGAGGTCAAGGTGTGAAACAGGAAACAGTTTTACTTATTTAATGGACACCTCAAAATCATGGGACAGTCAAGGTCATGAGAGAAATGTACTTTTCTGACTTCACTTTCAACGAGTCCTCAGACTTCAAACTACACGGTTAGATGATGTCTCTGTCTTAATTATAAGGTTAGAGATTATGGCATATTAATTATTCTTAAAGCAGCACTAATTGAGCCATTTTTCTCCTTGTGGGCAGCTAGAGATGCTGCAAACACAACTTTGACATATTATCACCTAATAAAGTCGAAGCACATGTTTCAGCAAACAGTTTATTATTTACACATCCAGCAGGCACAGAACAGCATTAGCATTCATTTGTATTCATGTTTGTGGCAACTCGACAGATATAAGTCCAATATTTACTCTCCTTTTAGCTCTGTTTTGATGTTTTCCAATTCCTGAGGGAAACATCTGGCTCTTGCAACATCTACCACTATGCTCAGCAGCCAGGTGCTTTGTCTCTCTGAGGTTTGGTGATGGGCAAGTTGTGTATAGAGGGTTTAAAATGACTGTTTTTGCTAGAAACAGCTGCCCGCTGCAGCTGGAAGTAAGGTTGATGAGAGCAGTGAGAGTGCCCAGAACAGTAAAGATTCAGGGGGTAGAACCAAAACAAAAAAGATGCTGAAACATTCTCTAGTAGCGCTGCTCAGATGGCGTATTATAACCTCTTGTATTATAAAGACAACAATAGCTGAAACCACGTTTGGCGGCAGAGAAAACTTACAAATAACCCCCTTAAGAGGATGGTTAAAGTAAACACATTTTCTGTGCTAGTTCTTAATTTATAGTCCGTCCGTAGTGGTGGACAAAGTTTTCAGATTATTTATTTAAGTTAAAGAAAAAATATCATAATGTTGAAATTCTCTGAGTGAAAGTCCTGTATTCTAAATGTCACTTAAGTAAAAGATATACTTGTAAGCATTGTTGACATTATGTCATTAAAGTACTAAAAGTAAAGTAGTCATTACACAGGTTAGCTACTGTCAATGCTTTACAGTATGTATTATAATATAATATTATTATATTGTTAGATTATTATAACTGATGCATTAATGCAGCATTTTACTATTGAAGCTGGTCGAGGTTTTAAACACTGTCTGCCTATAATATTGTGATATTATATCATATTTTGTAAGCTGGTCATACACATTTATGAGACACCAGATATCTGGGGTTCAGAATTTCGTTCAGAGAGGTGGTGTAGTCCTTATAAAGTAATATAAAACAAATGCACAGTACTTGAGTCAAAGTATTTGGTTGTATTCCTCTTCTGCTGCTGCTGTAGCACTGAACATGAACATGGGCTGTTTAAATCTGTTCAAACAAATGACCAGTGCTGTTGTTTCTGGAGTGGACAGTCTCACGGGTCTTGTTCCACACTAATAAATGTGTCGCGCCCTCCTTCCTCGCACTAGCACCAGTTGTGTGCCCTACAACTGTCCCCAGCAGTTTTATTCCACTGGAACATTTTGCTGTCCTGAACCGCTTTGAGTGCTTTCTTCCTTAATAGAGACTGTTTCCTACATGAAATCTACAACCTGCCTCTTGTCATTATCCCCATAAGCCTCCTTCAGGGCTTTCCTGATATTGTCGGCCCAAGTGTCATCTCCACTGTAAATAGCTCTATGGCCACTGGGGCTGTTCCACCCTGTTTCATACATGCAATGGGCCTGCCTCTTGAAAAAAATTATTTTTTCAGCAGTTTCAGACCCATCTCCATATTGCCGTTTTTGTACGTAGCGCTACATGTCATGGCAACAACGTTTATGGAAATCGGTATCATTTCAGGAGTTGACTGTTTGGAAACAATTTCTCCCGGAGTGTTAGTTCTGGCTGTGCTGTTCCTTTTCTTCAATATGGTGAATCATGCCATCATAATTGACTGTCTTGAGCATGGGGCTGGTGTGTGCAGTAATGTCGTGGCTTAGCTTATGTCATAACTGAGGAACAGAGCCATCCAGGCAATTTTTCTCTCTGCCTTGTCAAGGATCTCTCATGAGGTCCCTCTGGGTTCAATTCAAAATAAATGTCTTTTCTGCTTTTCCTTGCTGCATCACTTATTCATATTATTGAGACTTGCATTTCCTCTCATTGTGGACCTGCAAAAAACCCATTGATAGTACAATATAAAAGCTTATTTTATGACAATTTGTTCACTGACTCCAAAATTTCAAGGTTTTTGAATCTCCTTTGCCTGCCTTACTTATCCATCTAACAATAGCATCTTTGACCAAGGAACCAGCTGTGCTAACCCTTAAAACTATATTTATATTAAAAAAAAATCTATGATCTATAACTTTACACCCCCCCCCACACCCCATTCCCCACAACACACACACACACACACACACACACACACACACACTGTGAAGAGGGAATTGTAATGATATTTGAACTGGAACAAACACGGTGGAATTGTTAGGGATGATTCTGTGGAAGAATTTTATTTAATCAGCCATCGTAAAACCTTGAAAATGCACCAGCCCTGCATACTCGATTTAACATCAGAGTAGGGAAAAGTTAATTAAAGTCAAATTTTAGTAATCCCAGTGGGGGAATTTGTCCTCCACATTTGACCCATCCCAACTATGTAGAAGTGTGCTGCGACTGTGCAGTTCCAACTCTAAATAAGACCTTCCTGTGAGTGCTACCCAATCCACTGTACTGTCTATGGTAAATACATTCAGATGAATATATGTAATAACAATAATAATATAATAATATATTCATTTGAAAACTTTAGGATAAGATATTTATGTTTTGAAAAAGTCGGTTGAGTAATTAAAGCTGTTATATTATCTTAGTCCTGGTTGTACAATCCAACTTTGGCTTGTTCTCAGATCATTTCAAACACATTAATCTCTTTAAACACTAAAAAGCATTTTCTAAACATTTTTAAATCAGCGATAATCAATATTTATCAAAATAACATTGTATCAAATTGCGCTGTGAAAACAATGTGAAACAGTCGCTTGCAGTGATGAATTATATGAGAATTATAGTGGTTATTATTATTATTATCATGGTGTCATTGTCACACTACCTGCTGACACTATCAAACACACTGACACAGCTAGTGACTAGCTGGGGAACATTATGAAGCATTTAGCAGCTAAAGAGCCAGATATTTCCCTCAGACGTTGGTGGAGACAAAAATCAGAGCTGAAAGAAATTAAATATTGGACTTACTATTACTATTAATATTACTATTAATTGGCCAGAAAACATGAATCCAAATAAATGATACTGTGACTCTGTAACTTTTGGATGTGTACATTAGTTTGCAAACAAGTTTGCTATATCAGATTTAAAGGTTATTAAATGTCAATGTTGCGTTTACAACTACTTTCCACTGCCCCCAAATGGGCAAAACATCAGCTATTGCCAGTTTCAAAGCACATTCACTCCTTCTCTTTCACTGAAAAAACAAAGAATATCTGTATGTCCACTGGCGGTTTCAGTGTTTCCCATCATACATATGTAAGTTGTGACATGCTGGAACACAGAATCACGCTTGTAGGTACATGAGTTAAACTCAGATTTAAGGTGAGCACAGAGAAACTTCCCTCCTTCAGCAGATGAATGTGAAAACAGACGTCCAGTGGCTGTAACTGTGCGCTTACGACATTCTCCACTGTGAAGGTCAAACATTCAAGTGAAGTAACAATATATAACACACATTTTTTTATTGAAAGGGAACTTTAATTTACTCTTTGCTGACATTCTTGAGGAATCTTGTCTCCTGCATTTGACCCATCAATCGTTTTTGGGAGCAATGGCCAGTTACAGCTCAGCATCTAGAAGCCATCTTGAGTTCTGAGGCCACTGCCTCTTATCTCCACTCCGGATTACCTGGATTACTGTAACTCCTTGCACATATGGATCGGTCTGTCCTGCATGCAGCTAGAATAGTAAATTGCTGCCAGGCTTACAAATGCATTCAGAAAGGTAGACCGCATTTCCCTGTTGGCTTGTCTTCATCTGTCTCCAAATGTGGCGTGTAAGTTTTGGCATGGCAAGACTAACATTCTGTTGTTTGTTATTGAGTCTCAGAATCGATTTTCCTCTCTTTAAATTTCAATTCTTACATCATGAGGATTATATATACACACACACACACACACACACACACATAACATTGTAACAACAATAAATGCAAAAAATTCAAGCAGACAAATACAAATGTCACATACTACAAACATATCACTGTCCAGTTAATAGACAATACAAGGTCAAGGACAAAGATCCAGTTATGATACATAATCAGGTTCAATTTACTAAAAACGATTTCACTGAAAATTTGGGAGCAATCATATTGACCAAAAGAACGACACTTTGCCTACATTACTGGAATCTCCGATAATATTTGGAAATTTGGTTGATCTACCGAGTGTTTCTTCTCAATAACGGTAGATTTACTTCCTCCAGAGCGTTGCTGATTACACACCACAGTCGCTGCCAATGACAACAAAGAACTTTTATGTCACACTAGTCCAACTCTTCGACATATGGATTATCTCTTATTTCTAAAGCTCATTTGTTGATTGTGATGATAATGATAGTGATGTCAAAGACGATGATGACTGTGATGACAGTCACGATGATAGCGATGACAATGATGCGTGTGATGACGAGCAGTGGAGCTCTTTTTATCTCTGATGCAGGGAAAGGAGACGTGATAGTCATCACAGCATTGCTGAGGTCGTTTTCCGTAATTAGATCTTTTATTAAAAAGAGTTTCCTTATGCAATATTCATATTATATGGAAACATACTAATGAACAGTAAACACAGGTACAGAAAAATAACATCTGCATTAATAATGTAAACATCTGCTGTATAATTAAAGTGGCTCTTCCCTGAAAAACAAAGCTGTTCACTGCAGTGTTTGTCTGCATTGTCTGATTTACATGCAAAATGTTAGTAATCATGTAGAATTTCCTTTTAATTTCAGTGTTACTCTTTGAATATATTCTCTGTGATTCGATCCAGGAAACATTTGTTTTTGTGTTAACGTGCTCAGTATCGCAGATGAAAAACAGCATTAACCAAAGTGCCATTACCCAAACAGCAAGTCAGTAGACACTGATGGGCTATTTTTTATGGGAATTCAAATCAAGACAAACAGTTACAACCAACTATCTAGTGAACATCAAGTCATAGTGAATATATATTTGTCAAATATTTTCTCAGTAGTTATATCTTAACACTGACACACACTGGAAACAAATGGAAAACGTAACCCACAGAAACCTCGCCATGAATAGATCCAATGTTGAACCGTAAGGCTGCAATGCTGAGCCACCATGACGCCCCACCTAGAGATCTTTAACTCTGCAAAATGCACCAATTCCTAGACAGAGCCGAATAATCACCCAATGGGTTGTCATTATGATGGTTAATAGGGGGTATTATCTGTGGGGGGAGGTTTAAAGATTTTATGTGTGGGTAATATGGTTGGTTGACCAATCAGGTGACAGGCACATTAGGCCTGTCACAATTTGTCTTAGCTAAAGTCACTGAATGCTTTGTGATGAATGGGCTAGTGACTTAAAGGTACCCTGTGGGGTGTTTGACCACTTGTTATCATATGAGCAATGTTTTTATGAGTGGGTCCCTGTTTTGTGCATGTGAGAAATTAAATGCTCTCAACGTGTTTGTTAGGCCTCAAGGAGAGACGGTGTATTTTGGTGAGGAACACTGAATGTAAACATAATTCTTGTTTGTTTACAAGAAAACTCCATAGGGGGCCATTAATGCAGCAAGACTGTAAGCAGTTTATCATTGGTTAAGTGTTGGCTTTAAGGTTTGTGATGAGTTTTCAATGGAGCTTTTTGCTGAGCCCGGCTAATCAAGCATCATTAGTATTAATACTGTATGCAAAGGCTAGATGTATAATTAAAATAGTTTTAAAATTGCTACAAGTGTTTTCTATGCAATAGCCTGCACAGTAGTGTCAGCAGACACTGGTCACAGGGAGGTCTGACTGTTGACATCCTGACTGTCATCTGAAACAACGATTGGTGGCAGACTAAAAAGTTCTGTAATTCTTGATACTTGTGCAGAGCTACTGCCAAATACACTCACTCACTTTAATTGGTATGTGAACAAAGGGATGCGTTCTCCAGAGCACATACTCCCTATAGGTAGAGTACTACCTCACAACTTTTCAATTGTCTAATAAGCCAATTACTGCAAAAGGAATACAACCCAATCAATCATAGTTAGGGAAGTGTTTGACAAAGTTGCTGGACTTGAGGGACCAGTAGCTATTGCTGCTTCACTGTCTCACATCAATCATCTCTCAAGTGCAAAAAATTGCAAAATGCAGAGGAAGAGTGTGAATTTTAGATTTTTTTTTTTTCCTAAACTGTAGTTATAGTTGGAATAAGTGATTTAATCAATTTTCCTGACAATAAACATCCTTCACCTGCCTGTATCTGCTTTAATTGAGCCTCTACAGTCCTTCTCTATTATTCCGTTTTTTTTTTTTTGTTTTTATGATTCTGCATTTTCTTTTTATTGATATATTTTCTCAGTATAAATGTTAACTGGTCATGTATTCTCAGATAATCTATTCTGTATAGATAAATCTTAGATAAAAAACACAAACAAAATTATCAATTCAATGCACTTGACAACAGTGGAGAGGAAAAATTATTAATAATAATGTATTGTACGTAACACCTCACCTGAGCCTCTCATGTACATAATGCTATACATATATATAATCAGTACATTAGGACGTTAAACTAGTACATTTTTATGGTTGCATAGTAGCATTACCGGCCTGCTAAATCATCTCGATGGCATGTGTAGTTATATAAGCATACATAATATTGACATAAGTAGTTGCTCAGATAAGCTGTTATACCAATCCACATAACAGACAGCTGCAATAAGGGATTACACTTGCATACATGCATAGAAGTGTTTTTCACCCCCCATCCACTGTACAGATAGGCAGCTATATGGGCTAAGAGCATAGGCACATGCCTTGAGGCATCCACCATCTATGTGCTTCACGTTTTCTACTGGGAGAGGGGTAGAAAGAGAGGAGAAAAAGGTGGGCTGGGAAACAGACAAAGAAAAGAAATAGGGGGTTTGAGTGACGCTTGTGTCAGAGCCATACCGTGTTGGTGTCAGTTCCACTCCTCTTCCTCCATGTTAAGAAGTTTCTATCTCCCTCAGAGGGAAAACACACCAGTTGCCCCTGAGAGAGTGGCAGAGAGAGGGAAGAAGGGCTATGAGTGATAGAAGTAATAGGGAGGCAAGTACAGGTACAAGAGGAGATAGAAAAACAGAAGCAGAGTGATGGATTTGTTAACACAACACTACATACAGCAGTGATGTCCAATTATATGCTATGGGGTGCTGATTTTTGTACATGCAGCATTTCCATTCAACCAAAGAACTGAGCTCATTCTCAATATTTGTTCCTGTGTCCCTCATGACATTTTATTTAGCCTGTAGCTTATAGTGCAGAGGGAGTTGAAATGGCAAGTCATTGATTGTGAACAATATCAAGCTCACAGCCCATTTTAAAATGCAGGGAAGTATCATTGCACTTGTTCAGGAGAAGATCAATCTCTCCAGGATGCTTTATAGATAACTCTTTCCCGCAGTAGTTTGGCATTCTGGGATTTTACAGTCACCCCACAGCAGCTGATATCGCTGATTAGCTACCTTCAAGCTGAGAGGGTGCAGCTAATTAGTGAAATCACCTGATGTATCAATCAGGTGGAAGAAAAACCTGTATCTGCTTGGTCTGTTCTCGGTCTCTATCCCCTTTTCATAGCAATTGGGAAATCTTCTTTTTCGTTGCATATAATTGGACATCCAATTACATGACACACACGGACGTAGGAGTGGGGCTGTTGCAACAGTCTGAGACACCGCCTCTTCAGCTTTACTTATTAAATTAGTCTCTTGCATATTGTTATGGTGAAATTTTATGTTCAGTACTTGTGGCTGTTAGTGAACATTAATGGAGAGACTGGCTCCCACTCTTGGAGCCAGGCTGGGGAGAGGGGCTCATAGCCAAGCTGTACTCCTGGCGCCTGTTGTTCGAGTAACCCCCATAGCCTGTCTGAGCACAGCCTGAGGAGGCAGCAGGATGCTGCAGTCTTGTGGCCTCACCACCTGGGATATTGGACACAGAAGTAGTTAACACAGGTGCAATAGGTAACACTAAGTATTTTGTAATGTGTATCATATTGAAGACATAAATCCATGTCATTTGGTCCTTGTAAACAAAAGTGAATGCTAGCGTTAAAGGTCCCATATTGTAGAAAGTGACATTTCCATGTCTTTTTTTTGATTATAAAGCAGTGTAAGTGCTATATAAATACTGTGATACTAGCAAAATGCTCAATCCATGGAGAAATGCACACAGCCCGAACTCAGAAAGTGTGACTTAAAACGAGCCATCTGTCCAGGAGCGTCCAACCTTTTTTCTGTTGTTGTTTTAACTTTATTAACAACATAACACCATGTGGTTATTCCGTCACCAAGCCAGCAAGCTACAAGACAGAAAAATGTCGAGGAAGTGCTGCACAATTATTGCATGTCAGGAATCTGATGTACTGTATCATTACCAAACTATTTCAGTCCAAATTTGACTGTCTGCTTGGCTGTTTTTGGCCTGGCCGTGCGTCACTCAGAAGCAGTCAGCCAATCAGAGGAGAGTCTCAGAAATTGACACAAAACACCTTGTTCGTGTTAGAGCTCCAGAGAGAAGTGTGAGAGAGATGTAAAACTATATTGAGATGATTTTTGGTACTTAAAAAAACAATTATAACTTCTTATGGAGGACATGTTGTTCATTTATGTATTTGGCAAATATGCTGACACTGAAGGCATCAGTACCGTCTTCACAGATAACGATAATTTGTTTTCTGCCAAAATATCTGATCTTTCAGTACAGTTCCCATTTGTAGTGACTACAGCATTGTTAAACTTTTTTAAGGTTATGTTTAGGCACTGGCAACACTTGGTTGAGGATATGGAAAGATCGTGGTCTAGTTAAATACAGAAAACGTTCATATTGACTTTAGACACATTGTTTATTTACATTTAACTAGAACCACGTGCTTTTGTTGCTCCAAATCTAACCACAGACGGGAGTCAGGCTGCAAATCCTGGTCTCCGGTGTGACAGTTGAGTGCTTTGTACACCTGCCATCCACCCCAACCACCTCCTGCTGACTACACTGCTGTTAAAAATTGTAGCGATTCATTCATTCACTACATTTGGAGCAATGTTCTGATGAGTGGGTCTGAACCTATGAACATAATCCAGCCACCAATGCCCTAATGTAGCAGTATATGAACATAATTTCTAAGAGACAGGGTTGCATTTATGGGAAAGGGCAGTGATTTACAGCTGTGGCGGGGAAAAACTCCAGCTCTGGGATATTGCCGCGTCTCCCCAGCAAATTGAAGATGGTGCTGTCCGTCTGTCTTCATCAGCTCGTGACCTCTAATGTGCAGTTGAGCCTTTTACTGCTGAGTGTGAAGCGGCTTGGGAAAAAAGGGTTAGCGCCTCCAAATCTGAGGTTGTGGTTCTTTCACAAAACAAGGTGACTTGCTGTGTTCGGATCAGAGGGGAGCAGCTGGATCAGGTGACGGGGAGAATACCTTGTGGTCATGGTCACGTACGAGTGTAAGAGAGGCCAGGAGATTGACAGGGGCTGTTACCTCTGTAGTCTAGGTGCTAAACCAGATTGTGGTGGTAAAGACGGAGCTAATCCATAAGTGAGAGTTACAACTACACCTCAGTCCTCACCTCCTGTATGTTCATGAGCTGGAGGCTGTGTCCAAAAGAAGGAAATTGTGTGGACACATACTTGAGAAATGCTGCCTCTCCACAGGTTCGCTGACCTCGCTCTGTGCACGAACAGCCAACATGGTTTACGTGTCTGTCTGTCTAGTCAGAATTCGTCCTTGGTGCCTCCCATTGGAAGTCTCACCTTGGAAGAGAGAGAGACTAAGACGAAAGAAGGCTAGGTGATTTTATTTTCCAGCTGGCCTGGCAACCCCAAGAGATCCTTAATGAGCAGGTGGAGGAAGTTATCTGGGAAAAGTCTCTCTGTCTCTGTCTCTGTATCTGATCAAATTTAACCGCAACCTTGATGTGTCAGCAGTAGCTGTTGTAGTTACATAAGCTGCAGCTGAAATAGTCATTTATTATCCAATCGACAGTTATTTTAACTGATTAACTCAGAAATCTATTATCAAGCAAAAATTACAAACATTCTCTTGTTTCCACCTCTGAGGATTTACATGCTTTTCTCTTTGTCAGATTTCAAATTACCTTACTTCAGATTTTACACTGTTGGTCAGGACAACACAAGGCATAGGAAGATATCACCTTGGGCTCAGTGAAATTTTCTGATGTTTTGTACACCATATGATTAATTAGTTAACAAGATTAATAATTGATACATTAATCGATAAGGAAATAAGTTGTTAGTTACAACCCTAACCTCAATTCTCATACGATTACAAATGAGAGGGCGAGAGTGGGGAACACATGTTAGTCAGGGTAGGTAGTGGGATTTATTTTTCTATTTTTATCCAGGTAAAGTTGAGTGAGTAATCATGTTATTTTTCATTAGATTTTTCCCAGCCAGTCAATAATTCACACTGGCAACCTTTGAGTCATAGCCTCACTTCTCTGACCTCCATACAGAGCTCTGACTCATTTCACATAATATGATATTTCAATATCCAAATCAGGAAAATGTGCGACAGAAAAATGAAGCATTTCTGTGTTCAACATTACAGATGCTTTCAGTAACAACCTTACTGTTAATTCCTTTAATTTTATGAGATTTCAAATATTTATCTAATTTCCCTCCATATTACACGCTGTGTTAGTGCAGGAAGTTCAGTATTCCTTGTTAAACCTCGTATGTTTAATGTTTTCATTTCTCATCGCTGTGGATGTGCTACCAATGCTCCCCTCTCCATTTGAGCTGCTGCCCTTGAACTATTGAATATTTTGTGCTCAGCCTCAATAAGAAAGTATGAACAGCAAAGTTGTGATGAGTTGGAGAGACAGAAACGGAGTGGTTTAAGGAAAAATGGAGTAAAGGAGAGAAGAGTTGTGTTGTGTTTCTGAGGTGATGCCCACTTTGGCAAGTCACACTCCCTTCACTGCTCTGTTCTGCTCTGCTCTACTCTGCGTGGGTTGTTGCTGTATAAATAACACTCTCAGAGCAGATCAGAGAGAGAGAGAGTGAGAGAAAGAGACAGAGAGGATGAGGGAGGCAATAACGGCAGAGAAAGCGATGGTGAGGGAGACTGGAGGAATGGTGGACGCATGGGGGAAGGAAAGGGAGAGAGAGGGAGAGAGCGAAAGGGAAGGATGGAGAAACACAGTTGATCAGAGTGATATTAGATGTTCAAGAGGAAGAGGGAGCGAAGAGGAAAGAACTGTAGAGAGAGAGAGGAGATTGAGAGGGCTTGTAGAATAATTGAACCATATATGGTAACATTAAGTACGAGGCGATTTGAGAGGATGAGCGAGAGAAAGAACAAGTGTGAGAGAGAAATGGATGTGAAGATGTACAGTACGAACCCTTCAGTGTGTGTGTGTGTTTGTGTGTGTGTCTGTGTGTGTGTGTGGTGTCATGAGATGGCCTGTCTTAGGCGGTGCTTGTATGACACCATCAGCGTTAGTCATGGCGAAGATGATTAATAGTGTAAAGATACAGCAGCAGCTCATAACAAACAGCAGATCTCAGATCATTTTGCTTACATGCACAACAGCTAATTCTAACAGATTTTTTTTCTCGAAGTCAACATCAGTGTATTGAACATATACATTGAAAGTGAGACACACACCTCCTTCACAGAAATGACATCCTGTCAGACCCCATTGGAAATCAAAAGTGTTTATAGCTGTTCCAAATGGCCACGCTCAAAGAAAAGAAAAGAGAGGGGTGAGATCATTTTCATACTCATCAAACCATTCAGTGACCCTTCGTATCTTACGGATGGGTGCACTGTAATCCTGGAAGAGACCCCTCCCGTCAGGATAGAAGTGTTTCATCAAAGGAAAAAGGTTTTTGTATTGATTTGCAGTGACCCTTGCCTTTAAGGGGACAAATGGACCCAAACAATGTCAGCAAAATGCCCCCCCTCAGCATAAACCCCCCCAGATCCCTTCTCTGTAGGGGTCAATCATTCAGACCTGTATCGTTCTCTTGATATACGCCACACATGCACTCGCCCACTGGTGGCGAAGATGGTGAGGATAAGTCATCTGACCATATCCCTTTTTTCCACATCGCTGTAGCTCAGTGCCTGTGGTTTGTGCACCACTGAACTCTCGAATGTGCATTCATCTTTGTAATGAGGGGCTGCAACCCTACTATAATATCCCTCTCTATGTAATTGTGAACTGGTGACACAGTCTGACCACGTCCTGGATTGGCATTCTCAGTCACCTGATGAAGAGTTGCTCTTCTGTTTTTCATCACATATCACACGAATGCATGAGCATTACTGTCTTCAAATGTGCGCTGTTGACCACAATTTCTGACCCTATTTAGTGACGTCTTTCCCATAGATATAAATACAGACTCTTTACTCACTGTTCCTATTGAAACACAGCTAGTCGAGCATCTTTGTGACTGAAGCTCCGACAATGAACCTTCTTTTAAAGTCACTTAAATCTTTTCTTTTTGCCATCTTGATACAAAATCACAATCAACTGGACCTGCTCAGCATTTTTACATTTTTTTTACTCATTTATTTAGGTTTTTCCTTTTATGTGTCACCCATCTGTAAATATCTTGAACATCAGGTAACATGTGGCTCAGTCTGACAGGTGTGAGACAAGTTGTCATTAACCATTTGCATTGTGATAACTTCAATTTCCTATTAATTGTCTCTGTCTGGGCCTTCAATCATGCCATTTCCCAACCTGCTTCATGTATATTCTCCATCATATCCACTCTCCATGCATCTCAGTTCCTGGGAGACGAATCTGTTGAGTGCGATAAGTCAAAAAACAAAGACGCCCTTTTCCAGTCTTATGGATGAGTGTAAGTTCCTCAGTTTTTGACACTAGAGGGTTGGGTAGTAGTTAATTGTGTGGAGAACAGAAAATGTTTAGATTATGAAATACTTAATTATTGAATGGTAAAAGTGCATTTGTTTATATAAATTTGGCTTAAGGAAGAAATGTATTTTAACTATGTGAACATGTGAAGTTGTAAACAAAATAATTAAGCCATTATTAATTGGCGGTGTGCGATCGTGTTTGTACGGAGGAAATGAGCAATATGGAAGAAATTGGCCTACCTCGCTGCAGCAGTTTAATGATGGCCAGAGGTGTTTGCCAGGCTAGCTGATGGTGATGCATCCCAGAACATTGTTCTCCAGACCAGTACTAATCAGCTGTTATTGGTGCGAGGCTAGCTAGCAGAGGATTTGGATCGGGTGTAGTTTGAGAGAGGCCTACATCACTAAAGCCAGTTAATGATGGCCAGGGGTGCTGCAGGCCTGACACATCCTAAAAGATTGCATCACACATCAGCACACTGCAGATGCTTACATCACATGTGTAGCTAGCTTCATATAGATTATGTTCACATTTGATCGGTTTTACTGTAAGATGCAGGCGCTTTAGAAATGTAAAACATTCTGTTGTTTAAATCCTGTACAGATGTACAGTATCTTGTCTGTTTGCAGGTTCATTCCTAACCTCTGGGAAAAGTATGTGTAACAAAATAATCTAACCTATAAAGTCCTTTTATGCATCTCATGGTCTTCCTGTATTTTGTCGCAGTATGGAAAATAAAAAAATATCGACCAATCAACTCAAATGTCATCTCATAATAGCGATCCAGTTCGAAGTGACACCACTATAATCGTAATAATGGGTTCCCTATGTGGCAGCCAGCAGATTGTCATTACACATGTACTGGAGGCGGTGAGATTTTTGACCTCAAAGACGAGCATCGCCTCTGTTAGGTGGAAGTGTCAGTGTGCAGTGTTGAGTTTTCTGGGTTTTCTTTTTAAAGTTGTGCTTTTTCGACAGAGCAGAAATGATCAGGGATTTTACACTGAGGCTATGAGCAGAGATTCTTCATCCTGTATGAATGATCCGTGAAATTACGCACAGAGTTAAACTAATCCAGTTTGAATTAGTGTTATACTTTGAACAACGTGGCTCGGTTCTTCTGTAGGGGCCAATTCGGTGCTAGTAAGAGTAAATACTGGCAGATTGGCGCTAGCCAAGGCTAATGCGGGTGCCAAGTGGAGTGTTAAGTGCTAGCCATGTGATGCGGGCCTATGGCTCCTGTTGCTGTAATGAGAGCGGCTCAGTCTCGCCCGGCTGCTGCTAATTGCCTTAATTGAGAGAGTGACCTACATCTGAGAGAGGCTTCGGTGGATCAGCAGAACAGCTGGCAAACCTGCAAAAGGAAGGGGAGGGAGGGCGGACTGAAAAAAGGATGAGATGGAACGAATGAGGGAGAAATTAGGAGAGACAGAAGTGGATGCAGTAGAAAAGAAAAATGTGGCTTGTCTGACTCTTAACAGATTGTTGAAATAAGCCTTTTAAACCATGACAACTTCTAATACTGTTTAAACTTCTTTCTATTTTAGTTTTTGTGCACACATGCTCGGTTGGATACACACATCATGATTTTGGACCCAATTAAGCATCAAATGTGCCGTCAAAACCAAGTTTAACCAGTGGAATCAGAGTGAGGAGGAGAGGGTGGAAAAAGCAAGTCGGATGGATAAAAAGGAGGAGGAAAGGGACGGGAGGAGAACGCTGGCAGTGACATCATGCTTTTAGAGCAGTGGCCGGCCCTCAGGCCAGCGCTGAATACACTCCTAACAGTCTTGTGTACTTTCCTTAGACTGAATTATTGAACACACTCCTGATGGAAAGACTGTGTGTGAATGTGTGTGACTGTGTGTGTGTGTGTGTGTTTCTGCATGTCTAGGTGCTGCCGTGCATGTGTGCATGTACGGGCGTGCATGAGTGCATTTGTCTGGAGAGCGAGAGCGGAGAATATAAGTTCTGCGTGCATGTGTGTCCATACAACTTTTCTTTATGTGTGTGCGAGAATGAGTGTAGGACAGAGAGGCTTGCTTGAGAGTCATTGAATGGGCTTGTGATGTGTGGGTGTCTGCTCAGTTCATGTGCATGTGGCAAATTGTGCACACACGTCTGTCAAGTATGTTGAGGTAAACGTTTACTTTCTGTGTCTCAGAGTAAGTGGTTCCGGCACTTTTTGTTCTGCTCCAACAAAGAAATAGAGCTCAATCAATCCTCTTTCTCCCCCAGTCTCACCAGAACTCTTGTGAATGTCCTTTCCCCAACACACACACACACACACACACACACACACACACACTGTAACACACTGTAACACTCTGTCTCTCTCTGTTTTTTGGATTTTAAGCTGCAGTGCTTTTCTGTGTGCCCCCATTTCTTGTTCTGTGTGTGTGTGTGTGTGTGTGTATGTGTGTGTGTGTGTGTGTGTGTGTGTGTGTATGTGTGTGTGTGTGTGTGTGTGTGGTCTGTGTACTCTCTCTCTAAGTGTGTGTGTGCTTTGTGTGTTTTTGCCAGCCTGTGTGTGTGTGTGTGTGTGTGTGTGTGTGGACAGAGTGTTGGGGGTTTGATCCTGTGCTAATGATCTCCCAGTGGCTCAAACTTCTGTAAAGTGTGTTGAGCAGGAAGGGAGAAAGAGGGAGGCAGAGAGAGGAGGGATGAAGGGAGGGAGAAGGGGAGAGGAGGATGTGAAAGTGAACAGAGAGCAGTGTCTGATCGCCGTCGTCATCACTAAGCCTCCCAATACTCTCCCACTACGCTGCTTCTGTAGACTAACCCCCTCTCCGGTCTCCAGCACCAGAGCTTCCACCTATCGTGAGCGACTCGGCTCTCCACTCGAGCAGGAGCAGCCACGTTGGCAGAGCCTGCATCGAGAGCTGCAGCATCAAACTGTCTGGTGACAGAAGGATGGAAGGAGGGTTGGATGGATAGGCAGATGGATATAGAGAGCCAGCATGTGATGTGTGTCATACTCGCACTCTCCTCAGCACACGCATGCACACAAGGAAACGTCAACCGCAGACAGTCAGATATTGGAACTGAGGTTTTTCTCTTGTTTCTTTTTATTGAATGTCACACAGAGGGGTTTTCTCGCAATCGCTCTCCTCCCCCCTCTCTCTCTCTCTCTCCCCCCCCCCTCTCTTCTTCCTGTCTGTCTCTCTCTGTCACTCTCTCACTGCCTCCCCCTCCTCCCCTCTGCTCTCACTGTCAACTCTCAGCTCATCTTCTTGCTTACATGGATTGTAATGCACTTTTGTTTTCTGAATGTGTTAGCACTTCCTCTACTTCCTCCCGTTCTCAGAGTGTTGCCTTACCTCTGCTCCCCTCCCTCCCCATCTGGGAAAGATCTGTCTCACTAATAGGAGGCCCGGTAAATTAGCCCTTCAATCCTTCCTCTCCGCTCTGCTCCCGTCTCCTCCCTGCTTCCCTCCTCTATCTCTCCAAGCATGCGCTGCCCAATAGAGCGCACTCATGCACACCCACAGATACAGACATAAGAATACATATGCGCAAGTACAAATTTGCCCCGTTTTTGTGTGTCTGTCTGTTTGTCTCCAGGTTGGGTACTGGCTAATAGGGCGTAGTAGGTAATGGCAGCCGTAGCCTATTATCTCTGCTCTGCTGTCTAATAGCCAGTGGCTTTAAGCATCTGCTATGTTGCTGCTCTAACTCCCCCAGTGGACACTTAGCAACTTAGCGCATACACACACACATATACACGTGTACAACCCATCCCCACAGATGCATGGCAAAGATAATATACACACTGCCAAAAGTCATTTGTGCATATGTGAATGTGCCTGTGTCTGTGCATGTGTGGGTGCATGCAGAAGTGTGTGTGTGTTTGTGTGTGTGTGTGTGTATTTGTGGATAGCACATCTAACGCACCATGCCCTGACATTCAGTATGTTCTCTTTTCCTTGGGGAGCACTGCTTTTCTTTAATTAGTAAAGGAAATAGATTTACTTATCTGATCTTTGACACATTGGCCACACACATGCACACCCACACATACACACGCACACATCTGCCAGCATGCACTCAACCACACAGCACATCGACACCTATCCAACATCCATTACCAGTGTGGGGGAATGCCAGAGCGGGAAGCAAACACATTGAGTGTTCAGGTGAGTGGGCTTGTGTGTGTGTGTGTGTGTGTGTTTGTGTGTGTATGTGTGTGTGCATGCGTGTGCTAGGGAGAAATGAATCTGCTCCCATCTGTAGACTGACCATTGATTTGCCATGGTAACAGTGGATGGTGACTGTCGTGTGAACAAAAGCGATAAAAACAAGTGGCTGGAGAGGAGAGGGAAGGAGAGAGGAGAAGGGGGAGATGGGGAATAGGGGAGACCAGTGGCGGTATGAAGCTGGAGGAAATGGACTCGCATGCGGACGAACTCAGCAAAGGCTGGGAAAGAGAGAGGATTAATGTGCGTTAGCCTGTTGCTGGTTAAACTAAATGTAGCAACAAGATTTTATGTGTGTATTTCAGAAACGGAGAGTGTGTGCACAATAGTATTGTGGGAGTGTTTTTGGTATAAAAAGGCTTACACAGACCTGAGTAAGGCTTATATATAATGAATGAATCCCCCTTCAGCTAGCGTTTTTCTTTCCTCTGCAGAATTAGTGATTTGTCTAACCCCCTCCTTTACCCACAAACAATCTCTGCAGAACTCCTTCGCCACTTTCCAGCATTCCTCCCAGAATCCACCCTGCACCCAACCGACATGCCCGCTGGATGCCTGTGTCATTGATAAACTTATTCTGCACTATTTAGTAAACATATTGCCTCGACTGTCAACAACTTACTTAAGAAACACTGGGCTAATGTAATTTTAACCAAAATGGGGATAAACCAATGTTTTAGTATTCAGCAGGCCCTGCAGCTCTTCTCTAACAGCAGAACGACTAACACACTGTGAATTGTCTAATTAATCTTCTGGCTTGTGGTATTCCTACACCAGCCAGATCCTTTTGTTTTGCAGTGGCACTGGACAGGTGCCCTGACCCCAACCCCGACTGGCTGTCCTCTCCTCATACCTGCGGCACTTGGCCTGCTTAGCATGGTCCAGCAATCAACGCTGAGGTAGTCAGCCGGGATGGGCTGACTCACAGCTTGCTGCCATTTTTACACCAGGCCTAAGGTTTCTAAAGTCCAACAGAGTCACCATCAGTGGGCTGGGAGAGAGAGACAGTAAGAGAGTAAGAGAGAGAGTGAGAATTTTTTTTTTTTCACCCAAAGGCACTTCAGCTATAAATATCAAACTGGCAATTCTCTGATTTGCCAATGAAGGCTGCCAGAGGAGGAGGGAGGAGGATGCAGGGTCTTGCTCAGTTCTTGAGCTGTTTTAAATTCATTCACCGATGGGGGAAGAGAGAAACTGAGGGAGGAATAGGGTTGCCTGTGTCATTTATTTTCCATGTAGGGGGATGAAATAACATTAACATCTCTTTCTCTCTGAAGCTCTATAAGTCAAACAGTTATTATTACTCAAGCAGCAGCAGCACACACTCTCACACACACACACCCACACATTTACACATACCATATATAGACAGACATCCGATTCCTGTGCTTGTATATGTATGTTGTGTGTGTGTGGACCCTGGACAGACACTTCAGTTTTAATAAAGCAGAGGCCTTTCAGCACTCTGGCGGATCCTGCTGTAATCTCTGCTAAACAGGTGTTGTGATTAGCCTCTGCCGTGAGCAGCATTCTGACACTTGGATAGGCAGGGCCAGCCATGCACACAACCATCGGCTACCACTCAGGACACAGATTTAATTGGTGGTGCTTGCCAAACCCACTTTTTCCCTGTAATACAATGCGCTTTGTCAAAGTTCTGCTAGAAATTAATTTTCCATCCTGTGCCAAATAATTATGCTATTTCATCACAATATTCTAGTTTAGTCTTTGCACACTGATGCAGCACCATATGTGATAGAGTCAGCACTGCAGAGTGTGGCTCTTGATTTATAGAGGACAGTTGATGGATTGTGCCAAGGAACATAGACGAAAGAGGCTGAAAAACAAGACTCCTTGTATATGGGGTATTTATCAACAAATTACAGTATCAAATTAATATACAGTATTAACCTAAGCAGCTATTCAGTCATGAGGTTCACACTTTGATTAATCTGCAGCATAAAGAAAACAGTTTCTCAGCGTGCTTCCAGTCCCAATTAGGAATAATACTCTTCCTAAGAACATCTGCATTAGAAAGTTTTGGTAATTAAATCAAAATGTTGTAAGAGCCTGTTTGTGTTTCACAGTCTCAACCTAAAAAGTAGGCTGTTACAGTTGCATATTTTTACTTCTTATTTGTCAGTGTCTGATAACAGCTCTCTTTTTACCCATTTCCCTTTTTCCTTGAATACAACGTGGGAAACAGACTAAACAAATATATTTGTACTACAATATACCAGTTGGATGTAAAGGTTCTGTAAAGGTGTAAAGGAAATTGTTTTAACATCAGGCTTTTGTTCTTATTTGAACCAATTGAAGCAAAATATCTCAGATATAAAACTGATGAAACACTAAAAACATTCGCAGCCACAGTATATGCAGCTTGTGTTGATGGTAGTCTGGGGAAGAGATATCTTGCTTGGTTCAATCACCGTATGTTTGTCTCTGGCACATTAACAGGAGTGTGACACTGGATTAATAAATCACTAATCTCTTGCTAATCTCATCATGCATTAGTAACTGATAATTTGTTTTTTGCAGCTCTAAAATCGCAACAAAACAGTAAAAAGCATCTTGACTGACACGCTGACAGGAAAGAAATATAATACAGGGGTATGATGGATGACTGTATGTTCTTCAAGACACCACAATGTCTGCGAGCTGTTTTTAATGGATTTTTGAAAACAAATGTGAGTTTATGACTTCCCTGAGATAATTAAGGTAAACATGAGGTAGAAGAGAGTTTATTAGTTTCTCGCTGTGGCAAATACAATAGTGGGTTCACAATCTTTACGGCCGTTAATGACAAGGAGAAAAAGTAAAATTACACTGGTATTACATTTAAATGTTTTGCCTAAAAATGCTCAAGGCATCCCAGATAAGAATTAAGTGAGAGGTACACTGCTTCTCTATGGAAGAAGAAAATGCTATTAGGATTTCAGTCAATTAAGAAGCTGAAGAATTTTTAATTTAATCACCACTGAATACTTAATGTTGACATTTTATTACCATTGCATTTAGCTCTGAAAGCTAAATATCTGAAGTGATGTGGTTTGAATTCCCCATTCACTTTGAAATTTCCAGTGTATAATTCAAGGTTATTTTATTTTGTTTTATTTTTTAAATTTAAGGGTTCAAGTTCAGACAGAAAAGCAAACAATATTCAAAAAACTATATTCAAATTGCTCAGATTGAAAATTCATTTCAAGATTAAAAAATTACATTTGGGCTGTAAGGACAAGCAGCCAATCCTGGATGGAATTGATCAGACTTCTGTCCTATGAATTATGTTCTGTCATTCTTTTAATCCAAGAAACAAAAGTTTAGTTAAATCTGAACTTGTTAAACAAACAAATAAAAAAAATCACATTTTTAAAATTGCACAAATTGAAATTGTCTTTTGCAATTTTCAAACAAGGAAATTAAAAAAATCAACAGATAAATGGTTTTCAAAGTAAGAGTAAGTAGTAGTAGTTAAATTTATAATTATTTAAATTATTTGTTGCTAATTAGATTCAGACCCTCATGACATTTTTTTGCTTCCATAAAGAGGTAGTTTACCTTGGGGATGTGCTGCCTTGAGCAGTTTTCTCTGCAAAACATTTCAGTGTAAAAACCACAGACTTTTATTTTCTCCCTATCACCATTAATGACCAGAAAAACTCTGAACCCAGCACTTTCTTTTCCACTTCTACCTCGATTATCTTTGCTCAGAAACTTCAAATGAGTATAGCTTTTTCTTTTAACTGTTGTACAAAAATACAGGCCTCTACTGTAGGTCCATTTTGACTCTAGTAAATAACATCAGACCTTAAACGTTTTGTGTGAGGAAGGTAAGCCTTCAATCGAAGGAGAAAATGTCGAGAGATGTCGTATTCCAGTCCCGTATTACATTCTGGGGTTTTGCTGTAGTGCTCTGTGCTTTGTCGGTGGAGGGCCGCGCTGCTGTCCATTACATGCTTGTCTGAGTTAGTGGTGAGACCTAATGCTTCACTAGTCTGAGCTATGCTATGCTAGCTTGGGGGCTCTGTGCTGGGTTAAATGCTATTCTGTGTTTGCCCGGGGAGTGCAAGGCTGTTAAATACTACAGTAGACTTAAGCATTGGGACTCACCTCTTGTTAAATACTAAAGTAGTCTTTGTTAGCATTGGGAGCCACTATCTGCAAGCTAAATGCTATAGTTGTCTGTCAATCCTGGGAATGTAGAACGTCTATGTTCGTGTAGTGGTTGTGGGCTTTGGGACCTGTTTCTGTGCTCTAAAACTGAAGAGCTTTCAGTGCGTATGGGACCACTGCTTGTTAGCAGAACCTGCCTTTACATTCTGTTAGTGTCAAGAGAATTTTTTATGCTATGTCTCTGCTATAGAGGTTGTCGACTGTGCGGTCCCTGTTCACAGCAAAGAAATGTTCAAAGAATGGTGTTTGATGTTACATGTTTGATGTATGTGTGCTCATAAAACTGTTATTTGTAGATTTCCTAAAGTCAGAGCACAGTTCATATACTATGAAATCAATAAATTAATGTACATGTATAGATTTATTTTGAATAGAACATGCTGTGATTCAGTAAATACTGTATTAGAACAGCTCTCTCTCAATGGATGTTCTTTGGCTGTGTTACTTTTCATTCTGGTCAAGTGACAACAGCCTCTCCTCCAAGGCTACCCTAGGTGTTTGTTTGTAAGTGGCTTTGCTGGGCTAATTCTTTGTTAGCGGATGGATTTGGAGCGCTGTTTGTTAGCACTAGGGTTTGCAGAACATCTGCTGAGCACTGACACAGAATTAGACAGCAACAGAAAATATGTCCTGTCTACCAGTGTAGCTCTTTAGTGCAGTTTTAATGTTTTATGGGCCCTTGTTTAGTGTACCTACTCTCATCCTCCTAAAATGCTAACCTGCAGTGTTTAATTAATCTTAATTATACTGATAAGGTCCAACATTGCAGGGAGACTTTAGCTTATGAAAATTAAATAAATACCAGAGTTTTTTGCTTGGATTGTGTTTTTAACACTGGTACAATAGGCAGTTTAACACCACATGTGCACTAATCTTCTCTGTCAGTGGTATGTTGTGCCACAATGGTTTGAATCAGTACCTTCTTTTAGCACTCTTAATGCAATCCTCAGTGTCATTAATTACATCTGTTTTTTTTTTTCTGCAATAACACATGAAAATGCCATGTAACAGGCCTATTGTCACCAGCTGAAGACAACCCCAACCACCCATCTGTTTGCAGCACCAGCTTTTTTAATAAAGTCTTGTTAGAATAAGAAATAGCACATAGACAATATTAGCGTCTTTTCACTATACTCTTAAATATACTGTTATAAATAAAGATATATCTGTAAAATGAGTAGAAAAATGAACCTGATCTTTTTGATTCCATATGTTTTGACATTTTCAGTCACATACTCACACTCTCACCTGTCAGATTTGGAACCGTGAAAATATTCACATGGATTCCTGCATGATGAATGAGACAGCCATGACCTAAGGTTCAAGTAGGATTTTATTATTTAATGTTCATCTTGATGGAAGCACGTTCACATCACTTTCATTTGGATGGAATATACTGTATCTATTAATGACTGTGGTGGTAACCTTGTTCTCAAAGGTGCTTCCTGCTCCCAACTCATCCACTGGAAATACCAGCTAATGAAATTTATACACCAAATTAGCTTGTGGTGCTTTGGCAGTTACCTGCGCCTCACACCTCAGGGAAGCACTATTTTTCTGCAGTGTAGCCGGTGAATTTTAATGTTCAGTTCACCAGAATAATGTGGGGATGTATTTTAATCTTCTTACATCTCAACTTTAAGCAGAATCTCATTCTGAAAATCTCCATTTATAACGATGCTACTGGGCCTCCTTTCTTTTCTTTTCTTTTTTTTTTGCAGTTTGCATGTGACCCTTGAAGCCGCTGCGAGCTTCACTTTGTTGACACGGGGCAGGACTTATTGCTAGTTTGCTAGTTTGTTTGCACTTTTTTTGTGCAGACTTAAGTGGGATTGTACTTAGCAGCATCTAGGGGCCATACTTTGTCAGGCCAACTTAATGTAGCTGCTCCATCCTAACTGACCTACTGCGTTAAATATTGATAAAGCACATTGCTGGCCTCATCATCATCCTCCTCCTTACCCCCATCTATTTCTGATTATTCTGCATACTGGCTCCATCCTCTTATTGTGTGCCGCCCCGTGTCATGTACTGTTCTTCTATCCTTTGAATTATTGTTCCTTAGCTTTTGGTTGCTCAGTTCCCTCTTCATCCACCTTCACTACTTGCAGGATTCGGTTCCTCCTCCTGTAGCCCACAGAACTCCCTCTTCCACTGATTTCTAGAAATGTGTCAGTTTGTCCCTCATTAGCCGGGAATCTGTACAGCTCTCTCCACACGTTCATATTTTCTTAATCTGATTGCTGTAAGCAAAAATGAAATTTGACATGTCTGCATGTATGTGTGTGGGGGGGGTGGGGGTGGGGGGAGTGGACAGAGAATAAGTGAGATACTGTCTTGGTTTTGGTGGTGTATTATTCATTGCTATGCTGGCTTATAAGCAAAGCTGTATTTTTAGGGGCCTTTGTGCATGTACACATGTGTCTGTGCTCTTTGAACGTGTGTGGGTGGATGTGAAACTGTACATGAAGTTCACTGTATTTGTATAATTGATGCACTATGTCATCAGTAAATCTCTAGGTATGTGGCTTATAATGTGGAAACACATTTGTGTGGTGTGTGTGTGTGTGTGTGTGTATGTGTGTGTTTTATTTGTGCATTATTCATATGTGAGCTTCTTGGTGGACTTGTGTGATTTGATGAGAAGATGCAGGTCTGTGTCAACGTCTCTTTATCCTTTATAATTCAGCAACCACCAGCAACTATCATCTTCCCCTTTCACCTCTCAGTCTTCTAAAAAGACTTTTCCCTCATTCATTCTAAATTCTCCACTTACCCTCCATCCTCCTCCCTTCTCTCCTCTCCTCTCCTCTCCGCTCTCTTAAACCACGATGACAGGTGTAAATATTAAATATGTTAAAAGCTATGTTATGAACATGTATGTCATGTAGAACCATATCTGCCGTTTCTTCATCCTGACACCATATAAGGGCAACTGTATATGTGTGAGTGTTATTGTAATATTAAGTAGTTATTACAGCCTTGATGAGAAAGCTTTGCTTAATTGATTTATAAAAATCTCTGAGGAGGTATTCTCAGGTTAAGTTAATGCTATATGTGTGTATTTGTATTATGGCTATAACTAATTGTTATTTTGAAATATCATTTAATGAATCCTTCTTTTTTTATTGTATTCAGTGTTCAGTAATGTTCAGTCATTTGTAATGTATTCAGTGTTGTTTATATGGTTTGGGCACCTGGGGTCTAAGAGCAAAAACAGACTGACCAGGATTACGAACATGGCCAGTAAAATAATGGGAAAGAGCAGAAACAACTGGAGTGTATATACAGAAACCAGGTGAAACAGAAAGCTCAAGAAATTGTGTCTGATCCTGTTCGTCCCCTTTTCAAGGAATTCACAAAACTGCCCTCAGGAAGACGCTTTAGAGCGGCAGCGGAAACCAAGAACATTTACAGAAAGTGCTTTACACCAAATGCAATAGTTTTGTTGAAGTCATAAGCATCATTCACACTGAAATCATGTCCGTTATTGTTGTTTGTACTGTCCATGTTGTGCTGATTTTATTATTGTATTTATTGTTTGTGAGTCACAATGATGTGTTTTTAACCAGCCTGTGAAGCCAAAGGCAAATTTTCCGCACTTGTGGTCAATAAAGATTATTATTAATACTGACAATGTAAAAGTAGTGGTAAAAATTCCACAATAAGTCCCCAAAGCTCAAGGTGATATTTTCAAAGATCATATCCTAAGCAGCAATCACAAACCCAGGGCTATGGCAGCAAAAAAAAAAAAAAAAAGGACAGCAAATCATCACATTTGAGAACCAGAAAATGTTTGGACTTTTGCTTGATAAATGATGAAGAGGGCAATTCTGACTTATTATATTATAGCAGCATGATTATACGTGTTTTAATCAAACCTGCAGGTTAGCCAGACGTATCTGGAACAGAAAACAAAGGTGAGTGGAACAGACTGATTGCTTGTTTCAAATTTGCCCTGCCGTACTTGCCATAGTTGTGTGTGCGTGCAGCTTAAAGAGAAATGAATACCGACATCATGTGTGCACTCACTTTCAACTTTGAACTAAGTGATTCAGATAATGTGGCTAAACAACTGTCATGTTGGTGTTATCTGGGCAAAATTGAGGATGTGCCTGTTGCCTCGCAGAGTGAGACTTTTACTTTTTTCTTTTTTAGTTTCTAAATCTGGGTAAAGCCTCACACACCTACAGTCTCACACACACAGATGAAAACAGTGAGATATATCTTTTTGAAGTACAATTTCATCCTCTCTCCTCCCCCCTTTTTTTTTTTTTTTGGGGGAGCAGTGGGGTGAGGGGAGTTAAATCTCTGCAGGGCCTGCTTTATGTGTGCGATGACCAGAGCTGAGAGCTTTTTGTTAAACTAAAGGACAAAACCCCAGCCAGAGTATAAGGTTTACACGCATATATATAAACACACACATACGCTCATGATGGTGGGGGATGTTGGGGGCAGAGAGACGGGAGCTGACAGCTGATTCTCCATGTGTGTTTATGAGGGCTTTGATGTTTAATGTGTCACGCTCTTTGATGCCCTCTGCGGAGGGGGTGTTAGAGCATGTATGTGTGCATGTGGTCTGTGTGTGTGTGTGTGTATGTGTGTGTGTAGAAGACACAGAGGGGGACCTTGTGAAGAGGCTTGATGTTTGTGTCTCTGTCAGTTTTTCTCCCAAGACTCTCACTCCTCTTTCCACCTCTCTCTGCAGCAGGTATCTCAATCTCACTCACAAGACTGGAACATTTTTCTCATTCTCATTCTCCCCCTTCAGCCTTTTCTTTTCCTCCCTGTCTACTGCTCCTCCCTCTCTCCTCTCTTCTCTCTAGTGGATGAGCTGTGTTGCTGTCTATTTGTTGTGTCCCAAGGGGGAAGCTCAGCTTACACTTTATGCAAACATACATTCTGCAATCATTAGCAACTTATTTCACACTCACTTTGGGTTTCATTCTGTTTAATAGCTGCTTTGGTCTTGGTAATGCTCACTGCTGCCTCTTACTCTTCACACTGACCCTGAGTTTCCCTGCGACGCCGAGGCTAAATGATTTAACTGTATGTGGCATTGTGAATTAATGCTGTGAAATTTGGAGCCACAGTTTATAGAGGATATCATCTGACTTCAAACGAGACGGCTATAAAAACGACTCCGTATTTTCTTACAGTTAAAATTTCATTTCAACATGGCGTAACATTTAAAGCATTGTGCCGGTTCGATAATACAAAGCTTTACAATGCAGGAAGAGTGTCTGTTTTCGGCTCAATTAGCTTTCAAGACAACGCATGGTTGTTGGTATATCGGCTACTGAGGGTGGAAGTGAATCAAACCTGTGAGTTATGAGGCAGTTATCTCCGACCATTAGGCCCCCCCTGTTGCCAACAGTCACTCCTTTCTAGTGTCGTCTCACTTGTTGACTGAATCTTGCTCTGTCAGTTTTTCCCCATATCCCCTCTCTCCTCGTCGTTCCTCTAACACTTACACTCCGTCTTATCTCCCTCCCTCTCCCGGTCCGACTCACTGATTGCAAAAATTGAAAACGGTTCTTCTAATTCTGTCTGGTTTTGGAGTCTGCTTTGCACTCATTCACTCCAGCTCTTCTCCTTCTTTTTTTTATTGTCTGCAATTAATTCAGTTCCTCAGACAAATCTGCTGACTGTATGTGCTGCTGGCCTGTGTGTCATTGTAGGATGAGAAGTCCACGTTCTTCCAGTTCGGCGCGGCGCTGCAGCAGGAGGCCCTGCTCATGCTTGCCATCATGGAGGAGTACGACTGGCATGTTTTTTCTATTGTCACTTCAAAGTTCCCCGGATACCAAGACTTCATCAGCACGCTCAGGGTAACCGTGGATCACAGGTAATGAATACACACCCTCCACATGTACGTACACACACACACACACACACTGTTTTTATCCTTAACCTTTATTTACGGCACCTGACAAGATTAAGCAACTTGGATTACTCGATGGCGTATCGTTACAGCTTTGTGCGCTGGGACATGCAGAGTGTGGTGACTCTCGATGCTATAGATGGTGACCCAAACTCTAAATCACACATCGCCCTCAAGAGGATTCAGAGTCCTGTTATACTGCTGTACTGCTCCAAGGATGAGGCTTTGTGAGTGTTTGTGTATTTCATTTTATTTCGCTGTTTCTGTCTCTCTGTCATACGCTGCCAAATTTCAACAGTGGATCTTTATTAACTCTCTGACTCCTTGACAGGTATATACTAGAGGAAGCTCGGTCCTTGGGCCTGATAGGAGCCGGTTACATCTGGATCGTGTCCAGTCTTACCACTGGCAACCCAGACTTTACCCCCGAGGTATTGAGGCCCCATATGTGGTAACAGGTGGCCACTTTTTATGGTTTGACAAGACAAGCATTCTTTCTTATTCCAGGCTTTTGCAGGTCTCTCCTGTAAATCTTCTCTCCTTTATTCTCTAGATTTTAAGAAACGCAATATTTAAGCAATAGCTCAACATCTTGTTAAATATCTCACACACTCACTGAGCACTTTATTAGGACCACCATACTAAAACAGGGTATGGTGGTACCTTTGCTCTCATAAAGGCCTCAGTTCTTCGTGACATCGATTCCACAAGATCTTGGAAAACGTTCCTTTGAGATTCTGCTCCACGTTGACGTGATCGTGTCACATAATTTCTCTGTCAGCTGCACATTCATGCTGCCAATCTCGTGTTGTACCACATCCCAACAGTGTTCTACTGGACCGAGGTCTGGTGACTGGGGAGGTCACCGAAGTACCGAACTCACTGTCATGTTCGTGAGAACAGTTTGAGACGACTTTTGCTGAGTGACATGATGCCATAAAAGGATGCACATGGTCATCAACAATACTGTGGCATTGAAACGATGATTGAATGGTGTTAACAGGGCTCAGAGTGTGCCAATAAAACATTTCCCACACCATTACATCCCTCCCCCACCAACTGGTACTGGCAGGTTGGGTCCACGGATTCAAGCTTTTGATGCCAAATTCTGACTCTACCATCTTAGTGCCTCAGCAGAAATCCACATTCATCAGACCAGTCTTTGGTGAGCCTGTGCCCGCAGCAGCCTCAGATTTCTGTTCTTGGCTGATAGTAGAACCGAACGTGGTCTTCTGCTGTGACCTCATCAGTAATAAGGCTATAATTGTATGCTATTATAATATTAATAACATTATAAAGAATTTTTGGCAGAGCTTTTGTATTGAGTTGTAATAGATTATACCTAACCAAGTCGCCACTGAGTGTATAATGTGTTCATTTATGAGCTTCAAAGGTGCTGATAAGTGGATTTCTTTTCTTCAGACTGAGCACCCTAGTTGTTTCCCCGTTTCCAGTCTTTGTGCTAAGCTAAGCTAAGCTAACCAGCTGTCGGCTATAGCTGTAACACATATAAGAGTGGTATCGATATTGTCATCTAACTCTTTGGCAAAAACAAATAAGCATATTTCCCAAAATGACAACCTGTTCCTTAAAACCATGATCTCGAGCCTAAGACAGCATAGAGATAATGTAAATCATGGTTACTGATAAACTATTATTCCTATCATATCATCTGTTGAGACTGGTTAATCTGGCAACAATCACTTCTCAGACTGCTTTGTTTACGTTCCCTCTGTACCTAACAACATTTGCTCAGCCCCTAAATAGGATGTTTGACAGTGTTGCATACACATTCACACTCAAAATGTAGGCCAGCAAAGGTAGCTATTATCCAAATAGCTTATAAATATGTGTATAAATAATTCAAATTATAATCAGCTCAAATGTTCCCCTCACATTAAAAATGGAAACATATCCAATGTTTGCTTACCTTTCCCAAAAGCTTCTCAAACGTTCGTTCTCCTCCTCCTCGTGTCCATCATTCTCCTCGACTCAACGTTCCTGTTTGTGTTGGGTTTTTGTGCCTCGGTTTTTGTTCTTAGACAACAATCTGATTCAACAGTTAGCACCAAATTAAAATATAAAGCCAAAATATTGTTGGGTAGACTGACAGATTACTGTGTTGGCATTTTTTGATGTTGGCTCAGTCTGGTTTAGAGAGATAAACTTAGGGAGCTATTTAGTTTGTCAAAATTATTTTATTTTGACAGTTGAAAGGTATGGGCAACACCTGAATGAGCAATTCACTTTCGGGACATAGTCTGCTCTGACTTTTAATAGAATTTAATAGCCAGCTATGAATTATTTCAGGAAGCCACATGGAACCGATAAATCATCCGTTTGACACCTTTGAGAGATACATATGGATGTTTAAAATTGGGATAGAAAATGTCAAATTGAAGTCAAATTGAATTTTACACACCATATGTGCCACTTCTCAGATCTCCTCCTCTTTTCCTCTCAGATGTTTCCCCTGGGTATGATCTCCGTGTCCTACGATGACTGGGAGTACCCGCTGGAGACGAGGGTGCGGGATGGAGTGGGCATCATTTCATCTGCAGCCACCTCCATGCTGCGGGAGAAGGGGGAGCTGCCAGAGGCCCAGAGCAGCTGCTACAGCACACCGTCAGACAGGAGCCCAGGGAAGCTCCCACCTAGTGCCCTGCGCAGGTGTGTGTGTGTGTGTGTGTGTGTGTGTGTGTGTGTGTGTGTGTGTGTGTGTGTGTGTGTGCATGTGTGAGAGTGTGAGGAGATCAAGGTCTAGGGACTTGCATAACTCTGTTTGTCTTTGTAGCTGAGTGTTGAGCGGTCTTACATAACTCTTTTTAATGTACTAATGAGAGGAGTAGAAGGGAGAAAGGAAGCAGAGATGACAGCAGTGTTAAACACTCTGATGTCTAATGACATTTAACACAATTCACTGTTGTGTACATGGCTGCTCGGTGTATGAGCTCATTCTGCCTTACTGAACTTAAGTCACACTTCCGTGTTGTTACTGCTCGGTGATACCTAGATCACAGTATGTGTCTGGTGTGTGTGTATTCATGTGTATTTGTCTGTATGTGTGTACCTTGCTTCACATGACTGGACTCACTCATTAAGTCAGGATTACAGCAGCTTTTACAAGCTTTGTTCTCTTTCTTTTTTTTCTTGTTATGTGGCTCTGTGGGTGGCACATATATGTTGGTCATTGTGTGTGCGTATGTGTGTGTGTGTTCATGCACATGTGCATACCATTATGCATGTGTGTGTGTGTGCACTCTTCTCTGAGGTCCCTGTGAGGAGGAATCCTTTAAATAAGAGGGGAGGACAAATGGGCACACACACACACACACACACACACACACATGCAAGCACATTCATACCGAACATTAACACATTACTACAGAATCTGTCAGTGGTGTTGCTCCCTGTCAGGCTTTTTGATATTGTGACTACATTTTGAATATGAAGCATACATTGGCTAAAATATGATTATTATTTAAGAAATCTATATAATACTGACTAAAAACAGGAAGGTCAGGCTGCTAGGCCTTGCACATCTATGATGACTTATGAGTTGCCTCATTAAAATGAGAGCCACTGTGTGATTTTCACTATCACGGCTTTATTATCCCATTCTTCCCTCTTATTAGCCCATAACTGTATATATCAAAGCATATACAATACTGCAGTTGTTGACAGGTTGATCCAATATAACTCAGACTTCAATAGCAGCTCAAACCTTTTTCGGAACAATGTTTTTTTCTTCCTGTCAGAGGTATGTCATTTGTCTCGCTAACTTATTAGATTGAATTTGCATATTTGTCAAAACAACTGCAGCCAATTTTTGTGGTTATGAACTGACAGGTTGGATTTCCCCACCCTGATTTGGAAGTGGTGAGGCTATGATCAGAATTCTGCATACATTAGTCTAGATACAATCTTGCCGCAGTGTGCATATAAACAATGTGAGGTGGAGAGGAATAGGACAACATAATCTGCCACTTAAAAGACATCATCAACCCTGTCGGATTCCCTGTCATTCTTGCCTGACAGGAATTAATATCGCAGAGTCTAGTTCTGCGTGTTTGGACACCACAATGGTACAGGTTTTTATTGAGGTTTGTCCTTGTAGTAAATTTCAAAAGATTATTCTATTTGATGGAACCACTCTACCATGCAAACCCCTAAGCTGTCACTTTTTTCTGCAAAGATGCTCCCTGCCATAACACAGAATTTGGGAAGAGCCTCCTTTCTTTCTTTATTCATACTTTTGTGAAAGAGCTCACACAATGGCTACCCGAGAACTTCAGGAACAGAAAAAAAAAAATCCTCCACACACAGTAGTAGCAGCAGCAGGACCCACTTTTTAAAGATGGCATTTACAGTAACGGGGGATTTTATATTTTTCTCTGATGCTGATGCTGCTACTTAAACCCTCATTGAATTTCTAGTTAATGCAAATCATATTGCAGACAGAAATTTAGAAATCATTGAACCCCTTGTGGAATCTGCCTATTTTACATGCCTCAAAAAAAAACCCCAAAAAAACCCCAGCATTATCTGTTTAGATCAAAATGTTTCTCCAGAAATGGTAAGAAACCTGAAATAGGAGGAGACAGCAGTTTCCCAGAATAGACTGCAACAGTGTTTCTGCTATATGTATTCAGCCGTGGAAATGCTCTGTGACAAGGGCATCACCTGCTGCACTATGAAGATTTCTCACACACAAAAATATATATTTGTCTTGACATGTCACTAATAGTTAAATGCGTTGTAATCTATGATAACAATAGATGGCTCAATTATATAGTGCAGAGGTGCCTCTTTATATTTAACTGTGTTTATTATTTAATTATTTGCATTTTCAGAGAGAGGGAGGGTTTACCCACGGCAGAGCTGTTTGGTGTTTCTGCAGTGCCTGTATGCGAGGGAGACAGGGACCTTTTATTTACTCTGTACTCGGTGTTAGTGCTGCGTGCTTTGAAAGAGCACAGGCCTGCTTCCAAGTCTTTGTAAAAACAGACGATTAATGTACCACTCTCTAATCCAGTGTCCGACAACAATATTTATGTGTGTCGACTCTAATACCTCTCCTGCAGATGAGACAACATAAAATCCCACCTGTTTGAACTGCAGTGTAATTATCTTAGTTTTCACCTGCAGAGCGCATGCTAAACGGTACTCAGACGATTCTTTTTATGCATTTTGACTTCCTGTATCAATATTTGAGTTTATGCATGAATCCTTCGTGGCCCCGTCGAGTGTAAAAAATAAACAGAAGTGTTTTTTTAGTTTCCTTTTTTTTAACTCTTTGTTTTAGAATAATGAAGCAATGAATCTGTGACTACATCAAGCATCGCATGACTACATCCATTTAATGTGTGTTTAGATGGCTGATGGCAAGACTCACAAGTAAAAAAAAATTATAATTCTCTGTATATGTGAACTTGGAATCATGTGCCAAATTTAATAATGTTTGTAAAGCTGAACATTTTTGGTTTTATGAAATATTCTGTTTCAGTCAGATGATATTTCAGTCATACGGCATCACCCAACCAATCGTGTTTGACACAGTGTCAAAATAAATCAAACCATGTCTAATGAAACAGAACACAAGGCATTAAAGAAAAAGTGTTGTCTGTTTTGGGTAGCTGCTGTCCCTTTTGTGATTTGGTCTTTTTAGTAAACTTCCTCAGACAGCTCTTCTTTCCCCCCAGTGGGAATTCATGCTATTATCCCAGTCTTAACACTCAGAACATCCTCGCCTTCTGATAATTGTTTTACCGGAGTGAGTGTGTTCTTAATCCCATATCACTGTGTGTGATACTGATTCATTTACTCCTCTCTACTGCTTCACTTTAGCAATCGCGTAAATGTTTCAGCAAAGGATCTGTTTGCGTATGCAGGATAACTGTAGTGAGTAAGAGAGTGAGGGCAGCCTTGTTGCACCAGTGGCTTGTCTTTCAGGCGTATATCTGTGGAGAAATCAATGCAGAATGCTGATGGGAGAGATATGTGGCCTCTGACTCTTCCCCCTCCTACACACAAATAGATGCACGCACACACACACACACACACACATACACACTCAGGCATGCATGCACACACAGTGGGTGAAGACAGCATTGATTTGAAGAGGATACTCTTGCAGTGATTATAGAGTGCTTAACTTGTTATTTCAAATGTATCTGCTCTTGTGCACTCATACTTACAAACACTCTGACAGATGCAAAACACAAGCAAATAACAGCTTCCTACTCTCTTTTTTTTCCCCATGTGTTTCAGACACATGATGCATGTGTGGTATGAAGGGCGAGACTTAACCTTTACTCCAGATGGTTACCAGGCCAACCCCAAATTGGTTGTCATTGTCCTGAACAGCGAGAGGAAGTGGGAGAAGGTAACGAATGGATGCAGTCTATTTGTAAAGCAAGGAAATTAAAAAGCCAAAACACTGGTTGCTGCTGATGGCTGCTGCTGATGTTGTGTGTGTTTTTTCGCGCACACAGATGGGCCGCTGGGAAAACGGGACTTTGTCGTTGATGTTCCCCGTGTGGCCGCGGTATAACTCCTACGGCGATGAGGATGCAGATGAAAACCACCTCTCCATTGTCACCCTGGAGGAGAAACCTTTTGTCATTGTCGACAACGTTGACATCCTCACTGGCACCTGCATGAGAAACTCTGTGCCCTGCCGCAAACATGTCAAAGAGTAAGTGCCCACACACTCGATGTGTTAGTGAACAAATACACCCACATGTAGATACCTACCTACTACTCACATGAAATCAAGAGCCATTTGAAAGCCACACTTGTTTAAAGGTACCGTGAAAAGGCTTACACTGGAGGTGTTACAGGAGGTGAGACAGGTGCTTGTTTGTTCTTAGAACAAGTGAAATCTCAGTTGGATAAAGGTGGTGTTGTTTTGTGATCTCAGGAAGGCATTTGGTTCTCTGAATTAAGTAATCTACTATATCACCTTTTACGGGTCTTTTTTCTTTCTTAAATGACTTGAATCACACCTCTCAAGCTGGTCTCAATCTGTCTGAGAACATAATCGTCAATCAGCTGCCCTTTGCTAGTCCACTTTTGTTCTACAAGGATCTATACTGGGCCCACTCATTTTTACTTTATATAATAATGACTCACCATCTGTTTGTCCTCGAGACTGAAATCCAAATCTATGTGGCTGTAATATATGCACACAGTAGCACTGAAACACCAGATAATACCGAACTCACAGACTCTATGATCCGTGTTACAACTTGCATGTTCTGTACCATGACAAATAACTCTTGTGTAATTGGTTGTATAATAAGAAAAGTTACAGGTATTTTTAATTTAAAATAACATATATATATATATATATATATATATATATATATATATATATATATATATATATAATGTAACATATTCCATAACTGTCAACTGAGGCACTCAAGGTGTATGTCAGTGATTTCCCCACATCATCTTGTGTTCTTTGTTACCACAGTGAAACTCTATCCAGGCATTAATAATTAATTGCTCTGTGTTGCTGTCAGCTCGCTAATGCCAATCTGTTGGTGCACTTGATTTTTGCGTCTGCTACCACTGTAATTGCATGTGTCGCTCATTGTGGTCTTTTTTCCGTTGTGCCATTAATTCAGTGTGAATTATGTATTGTTTTAGATGTACTGAATGTGTTACTTGTTTAAAATACTGCAATTACTAATTAATAATGCTGCTTATTGTTTTCCCCTGTGGTACATGTTGTCTATATACTTTAACATTTATCTTATTCAGGTATTATTCATTATATTTCAATATTGTGTGTTTTTACTTATTATTTTTACACAATTTTGTAGCGTACCTACATTATTTAAAATGGACCTATGTGTGGAAGCCAAAAAGTCCAAAGAAAAGCTTAACACATATGTGTAATTTAACCACTGTTAAAGTGTTGAAATTAAAGTACTACTGAACTTGCAGTATTGAGACAGTTTACGTTCAAAACTATTTATCTGATTTTTACGTTTGAAGTTATGCAATGCAACTTCCAAATCTTGGATTTGTTTATATATTATATATAAGTGACTTGAAGGAAACAAATGGAAGAAAACTGAAGGGTTTATACTCTCTCATCTTCTCTTTTTTGGATTATACAACTGACAGAACATAGCATAAATGTTTGAATTTTCATCTTGAAATTTGGCGTGTGGATGAGCTTGACTTGATTTTTAGATCCAAAAATTACCAATTAAATCTGAGCAAACTAGAATTCAGGATTTTTATTTTATTTTATTTTATTTTAAACATTTGAATTTTCTATCTGAAGTTGTGAACATTAGTTTTAAGTAAAACAAATATTTAAAATTGCACTTGAGCTGGATTGACAAGTGAATTGAAAATGCCAAGAATTTTCTAATTTCAGCTTCTCAGTTTTGATTGTAAATTTAATATATTTGGGGTTAAGACAGTTGGTCGGATAAAACAAGCTATTTGAAGCATCCTTGGCTTGTTTTCAGTTGCAGTCCCAAACTGCACAACTTGAAATTAACTGTTGGAAATTTCAAAAAGGGGAATGAATTTAGATAGATGGTTCTTGAGTAAAATATTTCAGTCCTATAGATTATATTATTAGTGATTAAATCTCACCATCGGGTGTTAAATTGCTTAAAAGATTCAAATCTTTATGGCCTTTTTTTGGCTTCCATAAAAAGGATGAATACTAGTCCTTTGGCGAACTCTGGCACACTGCCCCACCTTCTATTATCTCCCATCTGGACTACTACAACTCCCACTAAGCCAGGCTCATAAAGTATTCTGTTCAGCAGCTACAAACCAGAACACTGCTGCCTGCCTTGTCTTTTTGCTCCCCAAGTTCTCCTTTGTCGCCTCCTCACACTCCCCATGCTCCCCACCTCCCTCCCAACTGGCTGCCGGTGGCTGTTCACATCAAATTCTAAATTCTGGTCCTGGCATTCAAGGCTCCTCGGGGAGTTGCACGCCCGTATCTGCAGGCCATGGTCTATCCGTATTTGTGCTCTGTTTCAACAGGCCACTTAGCTCTCCACTCCCTGTGGCAGCTACGTCATTGTTTCACCTGGCCTTGACTCTTCTTTCTACTGCTCTTCAATAGTGAAATGTCCTTCCCACTCCAGGTGGGACAGCTGAAATGCTCCAGATCTATTCTATTGGAAAAAATGCCTTTATCCCCTGAATATCCCCATTTCCCACAACCTTACTCTGCACCTGCTATTTAAAAAACATCTCCCGTACCTTTTTACTCTTCTTATTTTTTAGCATATCTTTATCTGATGTGATCCCAGGGATGTTTTGTCATCTGTTATCTGTGCATTAAGCCGCCTTCGATAAAAGTATCCGCTAATGGGACAGTAATATTTCACAAATTCATATTAACTTTATCGTCTTACTTCATCAATGTGATTTTTTTTTAATGTATCTATATAATCTATATTTCCCACCTCACCACTTACCGCCTCAGTGCGTATATATCTGCACTGCAACAATAGCAGTGGGCTCAATGCCTGAAATCATTCTTTGTTACAAATGATGTTGGTTTAACTGAACTGATTTAGATTCATAGCACAATGAAACTGAATGTCATGTAGATTTAATTCATTTTACTGCAAATGAAGCATTTCTATAGATTTATTTAGGCGTTTCATTTATAACTTCACTTTTAGATTGTGATTGTTGTCACATGATGTATAGCCTACACTTTGTTAAGATTTCAGATGAGTTCACTGAGTTTCCACATGTATGACGAATGCTTTTAAAATTCTGCCCAGCAGAAAGCTTTAGCGCCTTCTTTCAGCATCAACACATCAAACAATACTACAAGCTTTGCAGTTTGAAAAAAAAAAAAAAAAAAAACTTAACAGGCATTATTGTAGAGGCTGAAATATGTTGCAGCCTTCTCAAGTGTGTAAACAACGCACAAATATTTCTCAAATTGTCAGTGAAAGTAAAACTTTCTTAAAGAATCTTTCCCTTGGATTCTTTGACATCTCGGGTTTTGCTCCAATTATCTGCTATATATGGACACCTCAATAAGAGCCTCTGCGTGACAGGACAAGCCAGCTTTTTTTTTTTCCCGTCTCTGCTAATTTCTACAATTCAGTTCACATCTTAGCTCATCTGTAAACAGCCCGTCCAGGGTGCATAAATATTAATCATAATTGCTGCAGTATTATCCGTCACCGGCTCAGTACTGTATCGGCATTGTGCTGCTGGTTGATCAGTAGCCACAACACAGTCCGAATGCACGACTAGAATCCATCTTTTCTAAAGTATTCTACTCATGACTGACAGTATTATTGTGGTAAATTCAATGAATGTCAACATTTCAACTAGACAATAGAAAATAATTAAATTTGTTCAGGATAATCATTAGGATTAGATAGAGGAGGATAGAATATGACAGGACAGTCTGTCTCTCTTTTTGAAGATTTATATACTTTTTCTTTAAATAAATAGAATCCACCATATTAAAAGATTTTCTGTCAGACGGACTCGGAGAGAAAGAGATGCAACACAACAACCGCAGAGTTTTTGATCCGTGTAGTCATGACAACACACACTGTAGGCACGGACAATTAAACGACTGAATCACTGCGCATTGGAAGTTTAACTTGTGACCTGACCCGAGATTTCTCAACCTTTCTCCCGAGCGATCGCTGTGGAAGTCTTGCGTAGTCACAGGGCAGCATGACTAGTCTCTTCTAGGCCTTCGTTCACGTTACATTTGCTGCCTGTGCGTCCAGCCACCCATGCGTCCATACATGCGTAGATACGTCCAGCCATCCGTAAGTGCTACATTTACTCAGTCACTACTTCCACTTTATTTTGTGTTGATACAAGTATGACGTGAAACAAACAGATGTACAGTATGCGTACCTCAGGGAGTCATTGTCATTGTCATTGTGTGTGTGTGTGTGTGTGTGTGCGACTGTGTGTGTTTACATAGTGACATAAGGACAAAGAGAGGGCTCAGCTGGGAAGCGCTTATGTATACAGAATGTGTGCATTAGAACACCTGGGGCACATATTATACATCCGCAGACTCACACACACATATGTATATACATATGTATGCTATGCTCGCTTTCTCTTTTTTGCACACATTCACACACACTATGCTGTGCCACAGATACAGTTGACTGCTGTTAAAAGATCTGTTAATCCTTTGATGTTTCAGTTCTTTGACAGCCATTCTCTGTGTTCTCTACGTGTGAATCCCTCCGTCCTTTATGAACTTTCTCTTGAATTTGAGTCAGCTGAAATGGCAAGTGAAAAGGTCACAGAGTAACTGTTCCAATCCATATATGCTACATCAAAGATGGCTGACATGGGAACGGAATTAAGTTTTCATGGAAATGCTTTTGAAAATGCTGGTAGGGTTTAATAGATTATGAGAATCATTTGATTCAACAATTCAGTTTAGTTCACTGCTCCGAGGTCCTCGGGGATGGCTGTCAGAAAAGTTTACTTAAACATCCGTTTCCATTCTGTACATCCTGTCTGCGAGGATGAGGTATATGTAGGTATGCTCTGAGTTTTGGAGAGCTACCTGCTTACGGACAGGAGGAGAGACACAGAGAGGAGGAGGAAGGGAGGAAAGGACAGAGTACAGGAATGAGGAGAGAGACGAGGGGAAGGACAGCTGATATTTTAATCATGTGGGTTGGTTGTTCTGCAGAGCCCAGCTCTATTTAAAGCCCGGCAGCATCTGCTCAGTACCCCTGTGTTTTCATCTGGTTTGGATAGCTGGCACTAAGGGAAATACACACACACACACACACACATATATATATATACTCACACTAACGTACAAGCTCTGTCTGCCCTTCAGCAGTATTTATGGTTACACTGCACTGTTATAATTCTAGTTTTACAGTTTGATGGAACCACCAGATGTGAAATGAGCAGGCAGCACAGAGTACAGTTACAGTCACACTCCACACATTTGCTTGTATAACACTGAACTGTCCTCTGTTATTAAAAAAAAATACGACCTAACTGTGTTTCTGCATATGTGTGTGTGTGTATCTGTATGTTGCAGTAACAGCACATCAGGAGGCTCCTACATTAAACAGTGCTGCAAGGGTTTCTGCATTGACATTCTGAAGAAGATAGCGAGGAACGTCAAGTTTACTTACGACCTTTACCTGGTCACGAATGGAAAACACGGCAAGAAGATCAACAATGTCTGGAACGGCATGGTCGGAGAGGTACTACCTACCTGTCGCTCTGCTGCCACTGCACCCTGTCTGTCGGTCTCTCTGACTTTTTCTTGAATCATTTTAAGAAATAGTTGGTCATTATTATCATTGTTGCCAAGTTAGATATGAATATTGATACCACGCTCATGTCTGCGTAGTAAATATAAAACTCCAGCCACAAGCTTGGTTTAGCATAAATGCTGGAAACAGAGGGAAACTAGCGCCTCAACAAGTCGCCCCTTGCAACTATAGCTTCAGGTCTTTATGCTAAATTAAGCTAAGTGGCTGCTGACTGTAGCTTCATACGTAATAAACAGAAACCAGGCAGGTGAGGTGGTATCAATCCTGATACCAAAGGCTTATAAAGAAATCAAATAACACTATTACCCAAAAAGTCAAATTATTTCTTTACATTACTAATAATTTAAAGTGGCACATTAGATATACCATTCAGCCACCTCCCAGTATTTTGACTGTATTGCTTGTTCCTCCCCACAGATTAACTCTACATGGAATTATTATTAAATGTAATGATTCATGGATAAGACTGTTGTCATTCTATATCTTTTATTGTCAACAATTACCATTAAAACTTCCCTACCCTGTCTTTGTCACTCAGACCTAATCCCATTCATTCCTAGCATATCTTTATAAAGAAGTCACAAATATATAGTTTGATTTTTTGTTTTTTTTTTTGTAAAGGCTCAGCAATTTTCCTAAAACTGCTGTAGTTCTGGGATCGATGCAGAATACACAACAGCGCCCATGTTCATCCCAATGAAGGAACACGTCACCCTGTGCAAAAGTATCTCACTGATGCATTTTTAATAGGTTTTAGACAACAATGGAGGTCTGTGGCACAGACAAATAAGACGTCAGGCTTTGGATACACAAGCAATTCTTAACAGAAGAATCGATTTGGTCTTTTCTTGAGATTTGTTGACTTTAAAAAAAAAAAGTGGAGTTGTCAGACTTATCCTTTAAAACTACAATCTGTGATCCAAGTGTAAACAAAAGTTGTCACCCCACTAGCAACCCAGATCAGCGCAGGACTAGAAGGTGCTTTTAAATAGATTCACACATCTTTTCATACACATTGTGACACTATTATTACTGTCTGTTTCTGTTTGTGAGTCACAACAAAAGCTGATTTGTCATCATTAAGTCACACTCTTTGATTTATACCTGTAATTTACATGGTCAATAATGTGTCTTGTTCCTGCTTTAAAGTAACGATTAAGAGGCTCTTCAACAGGAGGAGGACTCCTTGAGGCTTACTTGACCGGTATTGTTTATCTTTTGTGGAAATGATTTATTCAATCACAGATTAAATTAAAGCTAAGTGCTGTCACAGTCAAATCCATAAAGGGTAAAACTGAGACGTAAAACGTCTGATAATGGTACCTGACAATATGATCCATAGATTGTGGTGATGTTTATGGGAGCAGACTGCTAGAAGCCTTTAGACAATTAAATCAGAAAAAACAAAACAAAGTTTTACTACATAATAAAAACAACAGCTTCACGAGCAGAATCTCTATCTGTCAGAATACATTCAGACACACAGAAATGGTGGCACCATGAAAAGACAGTTGTGTATTTACTTTTTATCCGATATGACTGAACATGCCCTCCAACTGCAGCTGACATTCTGTGTTTATACCCTCAGTCACTGTGATATTTCACATCCAAAATAAAAAAGGAGAAACATATCGATGATGAATTGTATGACGTTGTCCAAATATTTACAGAGCTCACTATATTTATTTCTGTCAGTGTAGAGCAGTGAGTCATGCACTCAATATGGCTATTGTTCTCGCTTTCTTCCAGGTGGTGTATAAAAAGGCAGTAATGGCAGTGGGTTCATTGACCATCAACGAGGAGAGGTCAGAGGTCATTGACTTCTCTGTGCCCTTTGTGGAGACTGGCATCAGCGTCATGGTTTCTCGTAGCAATGGGACCGTCTCCCCTTCTGCCTTCCTCGGTAAATCTATCTTGCCTTTTGTCTTCCTCAACTATAAATTTCCTCGTCTCTTTTTTTCCCCCCTTTCTTCTTTCTCTCCGTCTTGTCCCCCAGCGAGCCGACTGCTGGGGGCAGAAAAATGGGAGGTGCTTACATGTTGGCAAAATCCCGCACATAAAATGGAATATTTTATTCAGACAGTATATTCTGGCCAAATTCCACTTGTACTCTGACTTTATCTGGGGCCTCAACACCCTAAGCACATTAATATTTCTACCAGAGCAGAGGAAGTGGAGCGTGCCAGCTGTTTTTTGAAAAGTCAGCTCAGACAAAGCAGTCTTGATACTCTCCTCCTCTCCTCCTCTCTCCTCTCCTTCCCTTCCTCCTCCTCTCCTCCAGTTGTTCAGATGACTAGAAACTGAAGCGCTCCTCTGTGCTCGTTTAATGTCTTGCATTGTCATTGGAGCGAGGCGGGGAGCGAGGGGATGTATTGGACCATGCGTGTGTTGGTCCCTGTGTATCAAGCCATGTACAGTGTGTGTGTGATACTGCACGAATATATTAGGACGTCCGTATATTGAATCAAGAATGTGTGGAGAATGAATATGCTTTGGCTGTATGTATGTTAAGGGGTGAATGCATTGTGTGTGTGTTTATATGAAAGTACGTGTGTGTGAGTGACTGTGTGTGTTGAGCCTGGGCCAGGGTATCAGTGACGGTTCAGTATTTCTCACACTCATATTAGAGGCACCTCAGCGCACAATCTCTCAGGGTTGGCTAACCCTGGTAGTCACATACTTACACATACAGTGACACACACACACACACACACACACACACACACACACACACACACACACACACATACACACACACACACACATACAATTTGTCTGGGTTCAGTGTCTCTGGTACTCATCCCGCTCTCTGAACTCCTGCCCTGCTACACACCGAACACATGCAGACTCACACTCACACACACGTACACATGCACAGATCACACACAAGTAGATCACATACACATGCCCACAGCAGGGCACATCAGATCACTCAGATCGCTCTCTCTCCTTCCTCCTCTCTCCCCCCTTCCTCAACCATCTCCCCCGCCCCAGGCCTCTCCCTCTCTCAGCTCTCATCCAAGGGAATAATGAGAAATATGGAAATGTGCTCCGTCAAACTCTCTGTGACTAACTCTCCCTCTCCTCCCCTCCTCTCCCTCCTCCCTCACTTCGTCTGTCTCCCTTTCTCCCCTCTCTATGTCTTCTCTATCATCTTTTCCTCGCTTTATCTCTCCCTCATCCATCTTCTTCTCTCTTTTTTTTTTCCAGCTTCTTCTCCTTTATTTCTGCAAGTCTGTCTCCTCTTTCTTTCTCCAAACCTCACTTCTTATGCATCTCCTGCTCCTCCACAGTCTCACGTACTCGATTTTAACTCCCTCTCTCTCTCTCTCTCTCCTCCCTCTCAGAGCCCTTCAGTGCATCAGTTTGGGTGATGATGTTTGTGATGCTGCTCATCGTCACAGCCATCGCCGTCTTCCTCTTTGAGTTTGTCAGTCCGCTGGGCTTCAACCGCAACTTGGCCCAAGGCAAAGGTAGGCTTACTCACACACGCGATCAGCAATATCACACCGATCGTTTCTCCCCAGAGCAAGAAGCAGGAATCCGAGCTGCTTCCCCTGAAGCAAAAGAAGTGACCTCTTATTACTCTGACTTTAGACGGTTAAGTTAATGTTATAGAGCATTAAAAAGTCTCTATCCCAAAGCTAGTCACCAGCGCAGGAATCTCAGGCATCATCAAAAATCAGAACCCGGAGCTGCCCTGATGGTGGTGAACTGGAGATTAATGTTGTGTTCACATAAAATTTAGCTTAATTTAACATTTAAATGAACTTAAGGCCAATCCAGGTGTAGAAAGTGAATAAATAACCTTTTTGCTTTCATTTTCCCTTCAGCAGCTTCTGAACACGGTTCAGTAAATCTGTGCAATGCATTTGAGTTTACTATTTTTTCATCTTACACACTGAGTGAACAACAAATGCCAACCGTGTAATTTCCTAACTAATATTTCCTTTACCAGTAGTTTCACCTTTCAGGAGAACAGTTGATGTTTGAAGGAACAGTTCCACATTTTGGAAAATAAAATTATTCACTTTATGAGGAGCTCTCATGTCTGTAGGTTAATATGAAGCTAAAGCCAGCAACCTGCTAGTTAGCTTAGCATAAAGACTGGAAGTGGCCTGGCTCTGTCTAAAGGTAACAAAATCTTTTCCACCTTTAAAGCTCAATAATAATGTTGTTTGTTTAATCTACACAAAACCAAAGTGTAAAACAACATATTGTGGTGTTCTGGGGTTATGTACCAGAGTATTTCTCGAGTCCTGTCGTCACTGTGAGTCTGCCGATCAATCAGCAGGTCTAGCTGTTTTCAGTCTTTATGCTAATCTAAGTTAATCAGCTGCTGGCTGTTGCTTCTTATTTACAGGCATGAGAGTGATATCTGTTTTTTCACCCGGTTTTCAGCAAACTAGTAAATAAGCTTATTTCCTACAATGTCAAACTATTCCTTCAATAGTAAGCTCATGGCTTTACCCTGTGTACAAACATTTTCAGTTGGAAAATAGAATTATTGAATCCAGCTCGGGGGTCACTTAGACTTGCATTACTGCTCCGGGCTGGAAAATCAAATTGTGTTGCATCGGTACATCTCGCCAATTACAGCCCACTTTGAAATAAACGGGCCTGTTGTTTTTGAAATTCGAGTGAAATTTAGTGACGGTTGAACCTCTCGACTTGCAGTTTTTTGATGCGTTAGTTGTGCAAATATCTGCATGCAGCATCTCTATGGGCCCAAATTAAGGTCAGTACGATTTTAAGCTTGTAAAATGATGTTCACAAATAATTCCAAAGTTTGTAGTTGTAAATTAACCTTTGTTAACCTGTAAAAAAAATCTGCATGAGAAGAAGAAGAAGAAGGTTGTTCATCTTTAAAATAGATTTGTGTTTGTTAAATGGAAAAAAAAAAAAAAAAAAACAGGGAGAGAAACTGTGAATAAAATCTGTGAACAAATGAAAGCAGTGGTGAGGAAACACAAAGACACTGAAGAAAGAGGTGCTTTTCAGAACATCTGTGTAGATACACAGCTGAAGTTAGAAGTATGGACCTCGACACTGATTTCTCTTCTACTTGCAGACTGACTATATTTGTTTGTGGCTTTGACTTGCCAGAAGTAAAGGTCAGTCTACTTGACCAAAAGAAGTTTTTGACTACACCTATTGATCACGCTCCTAACCCAAGCAAAGGCCTTTCCTCCACGATGACCGCAGCTAAATGTGTGAGCTGTAGGCATAAACACAATAAAATGAAATAGACTCTCTCTTCCTCCATTTACACATCATGTCCAGCCGCATCATATAGCACCAGTTTAATACCAAATACATCAAATTAAGGAAACATGATGCTCTTATTGCAGCTTTTTTTGTGTAGTTAAGTTGGTGTGTGGTGAGTTGCTAAACTTAGAACCACTGCAATGACACTTTTTATAATTTTTTCAGCTGCTGGAAAAGCAACATTAAGGCAGGAATTTCAGGGGGAAAACAAAAGTGTATATCGTAATGTACACTGTTGCATTATTACATGACTAGCTGTTTTTTTAACCACAAAATTAGCCTGATACCAACAATTGGATATGTGACTTTAAGGTTTCATACATTGTTCTTTCCTGGTTCTGTTTCACCTTTTTTCGTTATTAATCCCTCTGCTCCGCCGCCTTCCTCTCTCCCTCTCTCCCTCTCAGACCCACATGGTCCATCATTCACCATCGGTAAGGCCATATGGCTTCTGTGGGGTCTGGTGTTCAACAACTCTGTGCCCGTGCAGAACCCAAAGGGCACCACCAGTAAATTCATCGTATCAGTGTGGGCCTTCTTTGCCGTCATCTTCCTGGCCTCCTACACTGCCAACCTGGCTGCCTTCATGATCCAGGAAGAGTTCGTGGACCAGGTCACTGGACTGTCTGACAAGAAGGTGGGATTACACACATGCGGACACACAGAAACACACATACACGCGCACACACAGAAGAAACTAAATGCATTCACAGTCAGGGTTGCTCTTGTAATGGATGCCAGCCCTGCGGCCAGACAGGACTCTCCAGGGAGCGCCCTTGGGCTTCAACAGCCCAAACCCTCTGGCCGTAGCTGTCACCACACTAACACTGCCAGCACAGCAGACCCACAGGCGCACACGCACGCACGCACGCACACACACACACACACACACACAGGCTGCATAGATCAAAGACGTGTGTGTTTGTGTTTTTGTTTGGATGTGTGTGTGTGTGTAGTTTGCAGAGGCTGGCAGTGTCAGCAGAACCTCAGCCAGTCTTACGCTAGACTGGACACACAATGATGATGACTGATGAGTCCACTCCACTGTCTCTCCCTCCTCCTTTCTCCTCTGTCTCTTCTTGTCACTGTCCACTCTTCCTCCTCACTCCTCACCCCGTGTCTCTCCTTCACTTTCACACTATTGCTCCCTCTTTTACTCGGACTCCCTTCCTCGCCGTATCTCTTTTCTTTTTGTCACCCTGTGTCCTCCTATCACTTTCCTCTTGAAACAATCTGTCTCTCTTTTCCTTTCCTTTCTTTCTCTCCCCCTGCAGTTCCAGAGTCCGTACTCCTACTCCCCTCCATTTCGCTTCGGGACGGTTCCTAACGGCAGCACCGAGCGCAACATCAGGAAGAACTACCCAGATATGCATCAGTACATGACCAAATACCATCAGAGCGGTGTCCAGGATGCACTGATCAGCCTCAAGACTGGGTACTGTAAACTTGTCACGCCCACTCACGTCAAGTTGAGGCTTATTATACCTGAGAGGGTAATTCTGTTTGCAGACAGCATGCTTAAGAACATGTGAAAAGACATTGCATCACAGAAACCGGGCCCCTTGGGTCCCAACACCAGCTCATGCTCATATGCTGCAGTAACTGTGCTGAGTGTTTTCTGTCACCGGTGGTAATACGCAGAGGTTGTCTGCAAGTGCTCATTATACAGTCGTGTTGCTGCTGGAAAGAAGGAGCTGCCAAAACAGAGAGAGTGTAATTTGTTCTGGAGTTTGCCACCTTTATTCTCCGTCCTAAACACACACTAATGGAGGGATGGCTGCATTGCTTTTATTTGTGCATTAGTTTTGTGTGCTTTGATCTTTAGAATATTTTCCCCAAAAATAATTTTACTTTTTGCTTTTCCCTCTCTGCAATTACTGTATTGATACTGCATATCAAATAGATAAATAGATACGTTTTTCATATCTCTTATATGAGGCTTACTTTATAAAACGTCTGTATAATGAACGAGTTCAGCACAATCATCAGTTTTTAATTTAATTCTTAAGCAAAAATGGTTGTTTGGACAAAATAAAATGTCAACGGTGGAGTCAAAATTTCAGTTACGTCAGAAAATGGCTTTGAGATATAATACACATGTAAACTGCTGCATATACTAATGGATCCATATTGTTTTCATATGCAGTGTACACATAAATGAATGAATATTAGCCTTGAATTCTCTGTGCAGGAACGATATTCAAACTATTTCTAACAACAGATATTCCATGTATTCATTTAACATATGCCCTGTGGTAAACACTTTAATTCAAAGTGTTTTATATTTCTGCATACATATCTAAAGGGGCCTTGGGCGGGTGGATTAGCACCAGGGCGCATTCACTGAGTTATATAAAAGCGTTTTTTGCTCATAATGAAGTTAAAAACAGGGTCCTGCTGTTATATAGGCCGATTCCATCAGGTCCTGGTTACATTGTGTTTGGTTAAGAGTCATACATCAAACTTGTGTTTTTGCTGAGCTCAGATGTTTCAGCCCCACATGGGGGGATTGGTTTGAATTCACCCTGTCACAACAGAATAATGACAAAACCTGCGAGTTGAAAGAGTGTGGCTCCGCTCGAACAAAGACATCCTCGTGCGCGTGAATATTTACTCTTGCAGCACAAGAAAGTCCAAGAAACCTGAGCATTGTGGGTAATCCAAGTGGTTTGTTTGTGGATCTGCGCAACATTGTTCCAGTCACTACACTGTATGTACATTATCATGAGTGGTGAAGTTTCTCTGTTGTAGTTTGATGGTTCAAATTTCACATCTTTCCCTCTTTTGCCGTCAATTGAAGCAACATAATGAACCACACGGGTTTAATAGAAACAGATTCACATTTTAAAAAAAAAAGAAAAAAAAGAAGACAAACAATATTTAACTGTTTATGACAATTTATCATAACATCGTGTAAAAAGTAATAAGAAATATTGATGCTTGGAATGACAGAGAAATATGTCAATTATCATAACATATTATATAAATATTAATTTCTGGTGCCCTCACAGTGTATTTCTGTGTCCCAGCCTTTTTGGCCTGTGACCCCTTAAAATGAAGCAGTGTCTACTTGTCACAGTGTATGGCCTGTTTTACGAAATACGCTTCTTCGCTTCCTTGTTGAGAGTTAGATGAGAAGATACAGCCAGCAGCCTGTTAGCTTAGCATAAAGACTGGAAACAGAGGAGATCTGTGAGCCTGGCGCTGTGCAAAGATAACATCTGCCTACAAGCACCTATGAAGCTCACTAATTAACACTTTATATAATGTTTGTTTAATCCATACAAAAACTGAAGTGTCAAAACAACAAGTTGTGGTTTGATAGGTGTTTATGTGCTGGACTATTTCTTAACTAGAGTGGTGTTGATCTTCTTCTCATCTAACTCTCTGCAGGAAAGTGAATACAAGCATTTCCAGACTAGAATGGTACTCAGTGTAAACCGCATACCTCCGCCCAGGCCAAACAATCCTGCACATGTCTGTCAAATCAAATTATACAAAGTCATAGAGCTCAACACCATAAATATGTCTGATATTTTACATGAAGATCCAAACATTATTTTCTTTGAATTTGACGAAAATGTCAAAAAAAATGCCCTATCTTACAGTGTGAAGCTTCTTTAACCAGATCTGCACCAACTTTGGTACAAATCTGTGAAGTACGTTTTGCGTAATCCTGCTGACAAACAAACAGACAGACAACAACAGGTGAAAACATAACCTTTGTGGCGGAGGTAAAAATGTTGAACTATTCCTTTAAAGTGTGTGTGAGTTTTGAGCAGTCTGACCACATGGTGACTTCCCCCTCTTGAACTGTTTCATTTGAGAAGCCTTTAGAGGCCAACTGTCCAGAATTTCACAGTCGTACTGCGGATATAAATGTGTAGCACAAAAAGTGTTTGTTTTATTTTTTTCCTTTGTCCTTTCATGGTAATCATTTCACAAACCCTTGTCATCCTTTAGACGTGGGAACCACTGTTCTTGACAGTAAATCCAGAATGTGTTCTTCTCTTACAGAAAGCTGGATGCTTTCATCTACGACGCCGCGGTGTTGAACTACATGGCCGGAAGAGATGACGGCTGTAAGCTGGTGACCATCGGCAGCGGGTACATCTTTGCCACCACTGGTTATGGCATCGCCCTGCAGAAAGGATCCTACTGGAAACGGCTGGTTGATCTGGCCATACTGGGCATCATAGGAGACGGTGAGGCGCTCGGACACATGCACATTCTGTTCCGTCTCAGTCGCGCTGCTCTGAAGTTTCTAGGATGTTTCTAGGCCTTTAGTGTTATTACAGCTGTGCCATTGCTCAGCTTTCCCTCCTTCTTCCCCCCTCCCCCAACACTCTCCCTCTCTCCTCCCTCCCTCTGTCAGAAAGCTATCAGGGGCTAGTCTTAACACACCATTTCATCATCATTACTCTGTGTGGGTTTGTGTGCGTGCGCGTGTGTGTGTGTGCCCACCGTGTCCTGTTATGTTTACTCCTCCGGATTGTTCTGTATAATAAGCTGTGAGAGGGTGCGAATGGAAGAAAGAGAATGAGCCAGACAGAAATCAAACTGCTGAAACCACTAAAGGGCTTCGCTTCACACCCGGCCTTTTTATTCAGGGCAAACACCTGCGTGCTCAAGCGCACACACACACACACACACACACACACACACACACACACACACACACAGACACACACTCAGACACACAAATACGCTCAATCTGATAATAATTCCTCCCATCTTTCTTTATCACTCCATCACTATCAATTCTTCCTCCTCCTCCTACAACCCTTTTTTCACTCCAACTCCTGTCTCCTTTCCATTACGATCTATTTACCACTTCACCTCTCTCCCCTCCTCCCTTCTCCTCTCCATCTTCCCTCGTAATGATACACCCCTTTTCCCACCACACCTCTCTTATTCCCTCTTCTACCCAGCCCGTCCCTCCTTCCACTCCTCTATCTTGTTCCTCACCTCTACCTTCTGCTGCCATCTTAAACCTTCACTTTGCCTTTTCTCTACCTTTCCAACAGGTGAGATGGAGGAGCTGGAGGCCCAGTGGCTGACTGGGATCTGCCACAACGAGAAGAACGAGGTGATGTCCAGCCAGCTGGACGTGGACAACATGGCGGGGGTCTTCTACATGCTGGCCACGGCCATGGGCCTCTCCATCCTCACCTTTATCTCTGAGCATCTTTTTTACTGGAGGCTGAGATACTGCTTCACTGGTGTCTGCTCTGGAAGGCCGGGTCTGCTCTTCACTATCAGCAGGGTGAGGAAGGGAAGCGTTTCTAATAACTCTCGTCCACTGCAGGAACCTTTCCCAGGAACTGCACCTGCATTCTGACAGCAGGAAGTGGGCCCGGTTTCGGTTCCTGGGAGGCAGTTTTTGCTCCTTCTGCTTCTGAAGTAGTACTTTCAGATGTTGCAGTTTGAATTTGAGTTTGAATCAGTGCAGAGCTCCACTCACTGATCAAACACCGTCCTCAAGAGCGCAACAACTAATGTGCAGCATTGATTCAGACTGTAAGAAATCACTGGTTGTTGCAATATCAATATCAGGACTTGAGATGGGAATTTCTTGTAAAGTTATTGACGTTTAAACATTAAAGCCGACTTGCAGACTACTCTGAAAAGGAGAGAGATAAAGAGAAAGAGTGGGTTAAATGCACTGAGGCTTACCGAGAGAAAAAAAACGTAACTATATTTGTAGATTGTTTTAATATGGTTACATCCTGAAGCAGAGAAATGACAGACGAAAAACCTCGGCACATTATTGCGACTTTGAAGACAGGCGGCAAGCCTTTGTGGTGTTTAACAACATCAATTCAAACTTCACACAGTAAATTACAAAAACAGTTACTCTGTTGCTTGTCTTGTTGTGTGCAAAAATTGCATCTCAAACAAAGCAGTCGATTTTTAATCCATTTATCTGTCCAATTTGCCTAATCTTCATGGTTCTTCAGATGCGATGAAAATGCAAACAGGAAAGCGCAGAAAGGGCGTTCAGTTGTGAGAATGCCTGAAGAATCTGTGGACATCTGTGTATGTGTGTATTTGTTGGACGCACACAATAGAAGGAATCTGTGTATGTATGTGTGTGATAAAAGAGGAAAGAGGGGGGATAGTGTGATTATAGAGCGCAGCTGAGAGGAATTTACCGCTGCGCATATGGACGGCAGGATAGAGGAATCAAACAGCTAAGAGGATGACAACGTGGACGCACTCTCATATACATACACGCAAAGCACACACAAGCCTTTTTCTCTCTCTCTCTCTCTCTCTCTCTCACCCACACACACACACACGTACACACACACATACACATGTACACAAGTCTGGTCTGACAAAGTTAAAAATGGTTTCACATATGCAGGTGCAGTGAGGTGAGGGACAGGCTTAACCACACACTCACACACACAGGCAGACAGACGGACACATGCACGCACAAACAAACCTAGATATACACACACAAAACAGAAATGGGCACACCCAGACAGACCATTTTTTCATTATTCATATGTCATGTCTCTGTGTTAGGCAGGGCTTTTATTCCAGACGAGCAGCATTTCACACATTAAGTGTTTTACAAAAAGAGTGCAATGTGTGCCTGTGTGTGTGTGTGTGTGTGTGTGTGTGTGTGTGTGTGTGTGTGTGTGTGTGTGTGTGTGTGTGTGTGTGTGTGTCTCTCAGTGTGTATGCATGCTGTTAGAGCAGCGATGCTGGAGGTTAAGTGGCTCTAGGAAGAACATCTCCTTGCACTCAAAGGCTCCCTCCAGTGACATCATCACCTAAATTTAATTTTCTAGGCGCCTCTCAAAGCAGTTCATCTAAGAAAGGGGAGATTATCTCTTCGAGCCATATTACAAAACAAAATGAGGTTAAGGTTTGCTGTAAACTCACTGGAGGAGAGGATGCAGAGGTCTCTTCTAATTTACCTTGCAAGGAAATTAGTCTAGTGCACATTTGAACTTTTTTTTTTTTTTTTTTTTATTGCGAAGTCATAGGATTGAGAATGAAGAAATTTTATCTTCCCACTCCCCACTCCTCTCCCCTCCTATCTCTCCTCTCTTCTCCCCTCTTCTCTCCTCTCTTCTCCTCTCCACGCCTCTCTTCCTCCTCCTCTCAGGGTATATGGAGCTGTATCCACGGCGTTCATATAGATATGAAGAAGAAGGCTCCCGAGCTGGACTTCAGTCCTCAAGCCAACATGCTGCACCTGCTCAAATCTGCCAAGTCCATTGCTCTGTCTTCTCCCAAACGCAACACTGTCCTCCTGCAGCCTGGCATCCTAGATATGGTGTCAGGGAAAGGTACTGTAATAATGTTATACACAGTAAACTATTAATATTTTACATAACATTTAAAACAAAAATCATAGATTCTACCTGCGGCACCTGTGATAAGATCTCTCACACGTACAGAGGTTACCCTGCCCTTTCTGTACGGTTTGTGTTTGCATAAGTAAAGGTGACTCCCTTCACCTTGTTGTGGACTCCAGGCTTTAATCGCATTGACTGTCATGCACGAGCTCGCCTCATGATTAGAAAAACATTAGGTAGTATACACAGCGTGCCAGAGCAATAGATAATTTATCACCTAACTGCCTGAGCATCCATCCAAACATCCATCTATTGTATCTGCTGTCTGAGGTGCATCTCTCCTTGTCTCCTAGGTAACTCACTCCATAGTCTGCCTCCGAAGGGTCCTGGTCTCTATAGCAACGCCGCTGGTCCGCAGAGTTTCCTGTCATTGTCCGGGCGACACAAAAACCTCCTCAACAATGCTGCGCCATTTCCTGCGCAACAAAAACCCCCTCCCCCCCTCCAGACCAGCCCCAACAAGCCTCAGCTGTCAATCACCAACGACAACGGTAAGACCCGGATGACGGGGCCGGCCTGCTCTGCGTCAAAACCTCGGGCCCTGTGGAAGAAAAGTGTGGAGACGCTTAAGACACAGCCTACTGTCGCATCTCCCAGCCCTGGCCAAAGCCCCGCCCCAGCATCTGGACCCGGACCTCCACCCATGAAGAGCCAGCGCTACCTGCCCGAAGAGCCGCCGCACTCCGACATCTCAGAGTGCTCCAGCCGGCCACAGTCACACAAAGATTCTGACTCCATGGCGGCGAGGGGCGGATTTAAGCCTATCAATCAGCTGAGAAAGAGGGGTGGGGGTGGAGGGGGGGGAGGAGGAGGAGGAGGAGGAGGAGGAGGTGGGGGCGGAGGAACCAAGATCTACTCCATTGACTCAGACCAGGCCAGTCTCCACTCAGCTCCCCCCTACCAGCGAGACAGCCAGGGGGGAGGTGACGACCACAGTTACCCTCCTGACCTGTTTCCACCTGACAGCACATACTCACACACTCACACACACTCCCACCAGGGGGACACACCCATTTTGCAGCTGAGCGCCAGCCTGCTGCATCACAGTCACAGCGCTGAGGCTGACCTGCACTCTCTGAAGGACAAGAAATACAGCACCTACACACACAGCAGGTACCACACACACACGGAAAATACACACAAGAACTTGTTTCAAGTGCTTTCATTGTCTTTTTCGTATAATCCTTGTCATCCTCTCTCCTTCTAGTGTGAAAGACAAGGCAGGAGGTTCGTTTGATGCCCCCAGTGCAGGTACGGGGACACAAGGCGTCAGGCCTGGTCACTGTCGCGCCTGCCTGACCAAGCTGACGGGTTACTCCGGCCTCTACACCGTTCGCTCGCCACAGGCTCGCTGTGATGCCTGCGCCCACCTGGGAAACCTGTATGACATCAGTGAAGACCACCTCCATTCACACTACGCCCACACGCACACTCACCCACACAGCGGGGACATGTTTACACACTACCTTCCCCAGAGCGAGCTGGGCCTGGTGGGCGAAGGGGACGGGCTGGTCAGCCACTTTGAGCCCTCTCCTCCCTCTCCATCTCCTCTCCCCACCTCCTCGTCGGCTCAGCACCTCCAGCTGAGCCGTCAGCACTCCTATGAGAACATGATTCCAGACAGCATTCCCGAGCGGCAGTCACAGCCTCACACTCACCTGCGGGGGCTGAGCCTGCCTGACAGAGATAGGGAGAGGGAGCTGACCCTGGACGAGGGGGCCTATGCTAATGTTCTCACAATGCGCTCTGATCGTCCGTTCAGCAGCCGCAGCCCCCCCTCTCCGTCACCGTCCCACCACCACAGTCTGGACGCCCCAATGCCCCTCCCCCGGCGCTCAAAGAGTCTCTTCCCCGATCGGCCCTCTCACAACCCTTTCCTCCAGTCAGCGCCCGGCACAGCACAACGAGATCCTGCCTCCCAGGCTGTCACACGCATGCCACAGAGAAGTTCTGCCCACGAGCTCTACAAGCAGCGAATGCCGCTGTCGCTTACCCTTGGTAACCATGGCAACCATCAAGTCAACCAGCATGGCGGCCATATCGACCAACAATTGTTCTACCCTCAGCAGGAGCCCCCTGTGGTGGCTTACATGGTCCCACCTGCTGCCTCTCAGCCAATGAGCTATGTGACAGCGCCGCGAGCCTCCAGCGCGGGCAGCAACCGGCCACGGCTCTACCGCCGCATGCCAAGCATCGAGTCTGACGTCTGAGAGTCACGCACAACATCCTTACTCTCACTGAAACACACTAACACACACGCATGCAAGAAAGAGGTGTGTGTGATCGGACCAGGCAGCTCTGATTCTAAGCACATATACAAAAACACACACACACACAGACGCACACGCAGGTGAAAGACGGGAAGGTTTGCTCTGGACTAAAAGGTTAATGGCGATGCTGAGTAAATAAATCATTGTTTCTTTTTCACGCTCTCTAGAGGGCAGGGTTTGGGCCACAGGGACACCTGGAGGCACAATACAAGATGAAGAGTGTGTGCGAGTGTCAGTGTGTGTACTTGCCTCAAGCTGTGGGCAACGAGGCAAAAACGGACAATATGTCTGACAAGACAGATAGAAATCTTGGCGGAATAAGAGGGACACTGTACAGTGGGATCTGATGGAAGATACGACGGAGTGTTTGGAAGAAGAGCCGACCTGTCCCGCCCTCTCACCAGCCTCTTAGGGGAGATAATGGGGGACACAGAAAACCCCTCTCTTTCTGAGATTACACACACACACACACACACACACATATATTTCACCTAAACACACCCGCCCCTCTCCAGGACTCTCCTGTTGCACTATGATTTCATACAGTCAACCCGTTTGTTGTCTGAGCCTCCAAACTGCACTGCCAGCATGGCTTAAAGAGTAGTAAACTACACTAGAGTAACCCTTGACTTGAATGGAAATTACTATCTATGTAATAGACTAGACGGGGAGGCGGGCAGCTGGTCAGGACACAGGTCTGAGAAGTGTATCAGCGTATCCTGCCCGCAGATGTACAAACACTTGAACACACACGCGCTGTGTCTGTTTTTTGGGGGAAGTTAGAATAAGAACAACCGACTGTTGGTTTCTGTTGATGTCAGTTAATTGAACATTCCAAAAAGTGGACCAAACATGGCCGCCAGTAAAACGCCTCTCAGGATGAGAGTGTGTGTTCCAGTGTTTCTAGATCTAGAGACATTACAGTATAGCATCCTTGCTTCCTCTCTTAGCTAGCCTTCAGGTCATACTGCATGCTTCCTACTGCCCTGTGTTACAGTTAAACTCCTATACAGGGTCATATGTGCACACACTCGCACACAAATATATATGCACATACACACACGCGCACACACACGCGCACACATGCACATACGCAGTAGTCTAAGATAGTAGTTTAGGGTGGGTGTGTGTGTTGAGGCTATGAGATAGCTTCTCTTTGTGCACTTTGTAGATTTTATATCCTGCCACCTAACACAGACGTTTGACCAAAAACACTTTTATACTGAAAAATATGAATATTCTCAGTCATTCGCTGGATAGATGTTTTCTTTTCTCTTATTTCTCTTTGACATTGGGCTTTAGGGCACCATTAAGGGCACAGTTCTGTCAGTTTCCATTGTGAGGTCAGAAGTTTTACAGTATTAGATAATGGGTACAGCATCATACAGTATACACAACACTAACTCTTAATCTTTCTCTTCTTTTTTTTTTTTTTAAACCTTTACTGTGCTCACCCGGCGTTCTGGCCTTTCCTTCATCATTCATCAGTTTTTGTTTGTTTTCTTAATTCTTCCTTTGTCTTTTTCGCTCCTTCCCTGCTTCTTTCTATAGAGTAGATTGAGTATCAGAAGAATAAAGTTCAGTCGTGGTGTTTAAAAACGCAACATATTGTTGGAAATCACTTAATATCCGTAGTCGTAAGAATTCATCAGATTCAACAACCGGCTCTCGTAGGATACAGTACTTTTTTCTAATAACTTTCTATGTTGAACAAAAGAGCTCGAGGCCCGTTTTAATGTTTCCGTAGTGAATTTAGAGGCTGAGTGCATCACTGTTGCAGATTTACTCATCAAATTAATACTTGTGGACGAGCGCCAGAGTAGCTGGTACTTGTGTGGCTCTCTGTTGGTGAGAACGCGGCGCTGTGTCTCAGCAGAGAGAGTCACGTGGCAACGCAGAGAGTTTGCAAAGTGACTCGTTACAGAGGCAACACTCATTCACACACACACACACACACACACACATGCATACATACACACACACTTGACGAGCTGGCAATGTGTGTATGAGTGTTCTAGAAATCCATAATCTACTGAGTAAGGGCATTGATTTTTGAGCACAAGGATTTTGATGGGAAAAGGACTTGATATCCCATTAGCTGAGCATCTGTCTCTATTCTCTCTCTTTCTATTTTCTATTCTCTCTCTCTCTCACACACACACACACACACACACACACACACACATACACATATACATATATCTATATATATGGCTGCAAAGAATGCAAGACAGTTTGAAACAAAAAACGCACCTTTGAACGGTGAACGCTGCCCCTCTTTTGGTAATCTTAACAGGTTTGGTGTGTGAGTTATATGCACAATATCAGGTTGCAATATTATACTTCTGTACAGAGAAATCTTTGTTTTAAATGTTAGAAACTGAATTCATTTGTTTGATTTGAATGGTATTAAGTGTTGAATTCATTTCAATAACAACGTGGCTTTTTATTCTGCTCCTTTAAAAAAAAAAAAGACTGGCATGTTTTAGATTCTTGTGTGATTTTTTTTTTTTTTTTTTTTATTATTATTATTTATTTATTATTTATTTTCTCTGGTGTGTTGTTGGTTGGTTGGGACCTCACTGTACAGTCCTCACTGCTGGGTTAATGGACTAGTTAACTGTCCTGGTCAGCTCACCGGTTAACTAGCCACACGTAGCTGGGTCTCTCATCTGAATCACGCTGAATGAATAATGATAGTCCAGCCTGTGTGGCTAATACAAACCCCCTCCCACCCACATAGTTCTCTTCCACTACGAGTCTGTGCTGTTTCACCTCAGTGTGAGCGAGTGTGTGTGTGTGTGTGCGTGTGTGTGCGTGTGTGTGTGTGTGTGTGTGTGTGCATGTTTTACACCGTGCAGGCATTTATATAAGACTGAGGATGATTTGTGTATTTAGAGGTTGTTTGTGGTGTGTGTGTGTGTGTGTGTGTTTGGTGTGTGTGTGTGTGTGTGTGTGTGTGTGTGTGTGTGCGTGTGTGTGTGTGTGTGTGTGTGTGTGTGTGTGTGTACTTTTCTGTACACTCTTCCCTTCATCCCACACATTACATTTGACCTGGCTCTTACTCATATAACACAAATACAGTCTCTCTCACACACACACACACACACACAAACACACATGTTGCGTCTGTACTGTTGTGGTTAAGAGAGCGTGTAGATCGAGTTTTGTATGTCCACCATCACGGAGATTTTTACACCAACCTTTTGTTTAATTTTTTGATTTTTTAAATTGCATGATGTGCTCGTGTTTCTGGTGGTACCTATTTTGCTGCAACACTTGAGTTCTCCCTGAGTTAGACCTACTGGGCTACACGTCCCCACGCTCCCCTCCACCCTGGTCGGTGCACCATGTCTGGCCGGGGCCTTGGATGGTTACGCTCCCCGGCTCCTGCACAACCCCAGCCGTCGACGAGGGACATGTGGAAAACGTTCCCAGGCGCAGCACAGTTCTTATTTTGGCCCGGGTGTACACACACACATATACATATAGTACTGGGTGGATGGTGTGTGTTGGTGTGTAGTCCTCTGGGTCTCCCTGCTGTGTATCTCACTTGTGTATAAGTTCAGGGGTTTCTAAGCTACTAGTTGTGTTGTAAATACCTTGTCACTCAGTACCTCTGTACAATCTGTAAATAAGTAAAGGTTACATTTTTCTACTTGTCTGGGTCTTGTTAATTTATCTATCTATCCATCTGTCCATCTATCTATCTATCGGGCTAATAAGTCGTAACAAACATATTAATGGTTAATAAAACCTTCATTAAAGCTTTATAGATCAGGCCCGGTAACTGATAAGGAGGAATACGTGTATTTCCTAAAATGCTGAACTATTCCTTTAATGATGTAACATTTCTAACTGCAGACTTTATGACAACCAAACAAAAAAGGTGATGAATTTATAAAAAGATAAAGAACAAAAGTTGTCATTAATATCTTATTATTGATCTATCAAATATGAATTATTTAACCAGTAATACATGCATTAATTACAATGTGTAAACCCCTGTAAAAGTGTGCTATTGATGGCTCACATTATTCATCTGTAATAAGCCATTAATAAAAAGGATTTGTTTGTTGTTATCAAAATAATCCAATCTTGACTCACATTCACAAGCTTTTCCCAGAGCTTTCAACCTCATCTCATGGTCCGTCCATTGGTGAAGACCAGGAAACGGTTGAAATCTCTGGAAAAAGCCAGTCAACACTGGAGCTGTAGTGTAGCGATGGCGAGGAAAGGACAAGTTCGGTGATCTGCTGACATCTCTTCTAGCGCCACTGGCAGCTTGACATTCTTGTTTTTTAGTGAAATATGTAAGTGTACGTTTGTTAAATTATTAAAATAGACATGTTAAATATGCAGGTGGTGAAACTGTCCATTTGAAGGGAGCTTCTTAAAGCGCTAGTAGAAGAAACAACTCAGGTTTTACTGGAGGAGGATGAAGAATTATTAGTTATTTAAATATATAATTATTAGAATTTATTAGTGGCTTATTATGGTTTATCTATCTATCTATCTATCTATCTATCTATCTATCTATCTATCTATCTATCTATCTATCTATCTATCTGCAGTTTGCCGACTACTCAAAGAAAAAGAGTTTTTTTGGGATACTGGTGTAAAAGGGCTCTCTCTGCCCTACTCTCTGTAGGCTTTCATAATGCACCCTTACATGAGTGCGTAGTGTGTGTGTGTGTGTGTGCGCAATATGTGTGAATATGTGTGTGTGTGTGTTTAGATCAGTGTTCCGGTAAAAAGCCTTATTTTTATATTTTTGTCTCCCTTAGGAGACGGACGCTCTAATCTGGGCTGAAGTGGGACAGGAGAGAGGAGCAGAGAGGAGCACATAGACAAACACACACTCTCAGACACACCAACACACACACTTATGCATGCTGCAAATCAGCACATGCCGAGGCTGGAGGATCTGTCACAAGCCATAGACCAGCTGTAGCCAGAGGAGCAGGAGAGAGGAGAACAAAGACGTGAGGAGTCCCACTGCAGCCGTCCAGACTTTCTTTGAAATGGCTTGCATGGAAAACATCACAAAACGCATCACAGAGCCTGTCTGAGAAGAGTGTGCGATTATGTGCGTATGTATATGTGTGTTCCTGTGTGTGTCGCTCCCTCTGAGACAGGGTGTGAGGACCTCAGCGGCCTAATTCTTCCTGACGTGATCCATATGCTCGTATCTAATGGATGGGGCAACAACACACACTCAGACACAAGCCTCTGCCTCTTATTTAATTAATAGAATTGAGCTGCCCCACATGTCAGCCTGTAATGCAATTACTGTAACACATAGCAGTAGAATACATGTTCCTTGTACCCCTGCAGTAACATACAACACATAACACACTCATACATACAATACATGTGTGTATTCCTGCAGATACACAGATATAATCCCAGGGCTACACACACACACACACACACACACATACACATGAGATTGGGCATACCACATATAGCCACACTGTAGGGGTGTGAGATGAAGCAGATAAATGAAGATAATTAATTTCCTGGATTAAGAACGTCTCCATCTGAACACCCCTGCGGCTGGAGAGGAGACAGAAGGAAAACAAGAGGCATAAGTCAGAGAGGAGAAGAAGAAGGGAGGATGATGGAGGACGATGAGGATGATAGTGTTGACTTTGACAGGCCCGCTGTAGGCTGCTGGCTCTTCCCAAGACTCCAAACATCCTCATTAACCAGCAGTCAGCCTACACACTTAACACGTGTGTGTGTGTGTGTGTGTGTGTTTGCATGTACACTTGTGTTCTTAAACTGTTGTGATTGTGTGTGTGTGAATGTGAGAGAGAGAGAGAGAGAGAGAGAGAGAGATAGAAGAAGAGGGGGAGAGAGAGAGAGCAGCGTGTCAGCCTACACACTAAACAAACCCATGAAAATTCATAAGGACCTGGCGACGCCTACTCACAAATACTAAAAATACTGGAGTGAGTTGAGCCTAGTCAGAGGAGAGGAAAGGGGAGGAAGGAGAGAGAGAGAGAGAGAGAGAGGAGATGAATAGAAAGAAAGGAGAGAGCAGCGGCAGCAGAGGAGGAGGAGGGAGAGAAGACGAGATAGGTGTAACATGAACCAGGGGAGAGTAGAGCAGAAAAGAGAGGAGAAATAATAGTTACATCAACTGCGTCCAACTTGGAACATCTATTCTGAGCCGCCAGTGGTCAGCACTAAGTGTGTGTGTGTGTGTGTGTGTGTGTGTGTGTATCGTGAGCTTGAGAGGAGGAAAAATAATTTAAATTTGTTGACATTGAAGCGTCTGTATATATGTGTGTGTGTGTGTGTGTGTGTGTGTGTGTGTGTGTGTGTGTGTGAAGGTCCATGTTCATACTTGATTTGATGGGCATTGACAGCATTTTACCGTCAAAGTCATCCATCCAGCAGGGGGAGGGAGGGTGGGAGGGACGGGCAGTTTTGATTTTGATTTTGCCTTCAGAACTGATACATAGTCAAAGAAGACGTTTTGTTCTGGGCGTCTGAATCAGGGCGAAGCGGCTCCTTTCACAGCTCTGATGGTGGACTTTCTGCAGGCTTTAGTCAACACTGACAGATGATGTTTGATTGACAGCACAGCCTTATATACTTGTGTATAAGTTCAGGGTTTTCTAATTTACTAGACGTGTGTCTGTGTGTTTAGCAGTCTATCATGCACTGTACCATAGGGCACCTGATCTGAGTTAGAAGAGAGGATCAATAACACTCACACCTGTCTTCTAAATATGAAGGTACAGCCAGCAGCCGCTTATCTTATCTTGGCTTAGTTTAGCTTAGCTTAGCTTACCTTATCTTAGCACAAAGACTGGACAGGGGGAAACAAAGGTAAAGAAATCTACGTACCAGCACATGTAAAGCTAATTAATTAACACATTAAAACTCTTTACTGGTGCTGTTAGATGGATTTTATTACATTTGGCAAGTATTAGCATCAAAATGTATGTATTATGCATAATGGCCCATTTCAGAACGATGTATGATGTGTTGCAGCGGGTAAAGGTGGAGATCATTTGTAGTTTGTGAATTTTCCTCTGTGGATCTATGAAGTTTTATCTTAATCTATAATAATACATCATCATTTCTTTGTTGATTATATTTAGTGTTATTAATCTGAATCTGCAAAGTAACTAGTAACTAGTAAGTTACTTAAATTAATGTAGAGGGAAAAAAAGTACAATCATTGCCTCTGAAATCTTGAGTAGAGGTATAAAGTAACAGAAAATATATTACACGATATTGTATTTAAGTACAGCACTTGAGTAATTGTAATCCACCACTGTTGTTTCCCACTACTTACAGTCTTTAAATCAAGTTAAATGAGCTGTCACCTGGCTGTAGCTTCATATTATCAGTCTATCCCAAAAACAACAAGCTCTTACTTTAATAAAGGGCTTAGAAATTCCATATTTATTGATCTTTAAAGCAGCATTAATTGATTTTCTCCACTCAGGAGCAACGGAAACAAACTTGACATATTATCACCTTTTTAAGCTGTTATGGCAAATATATTATCAAACAGTTGCCTCTTCATACATCCATTATCATTCTTTTTGAGTCACGTAATGAATGTGCATCCAATATTTATTCTCGTCTGAGCTATGTTGTGATTTTCGATAAACTGAGAAAAACATCTGCAATTCACTCTGTTCAGAGCTCAGAGGAACTGCAGACTTGTGTGATTATTCTCTGTAGGTTCATCACTAGGAGTGATCACTTGCACAAAAAAATATTCATCACTGCAATTTTAAGTCCTTTATTATTTTAAGGGTCATATAACTTTTTGGTTACCTTAATTACTTTGACTTTATAACATTTATATCTCTAGATAGAATGACTTATTTAAGTTGATAAGTGAGCTACTTTTTAGTTGCATCATGAAAATTGTAGGATTGAGCATTTTCAGACCATGACTCTTGTTAGGTGCTGAAAATCAGCATATCTTGGTCTCTGCTGCTTTGGATTTTAATCATCCTTTCTTTAATCTGTGTCCTCCAACTTTATGGCAGCGCAGCACTAAATCAGTGGAGTATCGCTTTAATATCTGGGCGAAATGGCTCCTCTCGCAGCTGTGATGGTGGACTTTCTGCTGGCTTTAGTAAACGCTGACAGATGGTTTGATTGACACCACAGTCTCTGTCAGTCAGCTCAGTTTGAGCGACAAAACCAACATGGCTTCCCTGGTAGAGAGCTATAAATCTCAAGTAAGCACACAGTGGAGAGATGTCTCGCGTGACTAATGACAACTGGTCCCCGCTTCACCTCTTCTCTTTCTCTCTCACACACACTCACGTAAATAGTTCTGCCAGGCTATGCTTATGCTAATAGCTGTATGCTAATCAGGGTACTTCCAGGTGCAGAAATAGACGCAGAACATTTAGAGTAAATTTAGCTTTAATAACCTGGCTAATCACACCATTAATGTTACATCCAGTCTGACGCACATATACACAGTGTGTAGCATTGTTTTCATTCTAATAGAGGGTTTCCACCTGACTGCTGCTTGCTGAGGGATGATGGGAGGCAGGAACAAGGAGTTGAACAAACTCCGTGTGCATCTCCAGCTTCCCACTCCATGTGATACAGAGTGTAAATGTGAGAGCTGCAGCTCTCAGACTTCGCGCCGTTTTGTTTTGTTTGTTTTATTTTGTCTGTTCTATAAATGATGAAGCTCCAGACGGGAGAGACAGAGGCACTCAGCACTCCCCAGGGAGAAAGTGCTCGCCCCTGGGCATCATCCCCTCAGCATCACCCACCTCCCCCAACCAAAATGCCCCATGACAGACAAATGAGGACAGCTTGTGCATGTGTGTGACTAAAATGAATGATTTTATGTGAAACCATGTCCTAACATTCAGAGGATTAATTGCATTCTTTTGTGTGTATTTGTTATTGATAATATTGAGTTTGACATCCATAAAAAGTTAATATATTAGTGATTACTCGTTGTAAAAGATGGCATTCATTTTAAATGTTGTTGCTTTACTCATTACCTCCTGGAAACAGTAATTTGTCAGAGCTCTGCCCATAAATTACCAGTGTTTTCATCTCTTTAAAGACTCCTGTTTACAACATTACCGACCTTGTGAGTGATCAGTGTGACCATCAACAAAAATATGTGGTGTTCTTGTCATCTGTTTACAGAGTGAAAACAAAATTGCGGGAATAATTTGCTGCCCAGAGAAGGTAAATCATTCTGTCACTTTTCATTTTCGTGCTCAGCAAGAGAGGACGAGGGCAAAAGCTTTAGTTTAGTTCTGTTTATCTGACATTAAATCACTGACAAGTACAGAAATATCAAGGATGACACAAAAAAGTACAAGACAAATTTTCAGTCTGGTCCATGATGTAAATATAGCTAAGATGCAGGAGTCTCAGCTTTCGACAAACCAACACAATTCATACCTACATCATCATTAATATGACTCAAATGTAAAAAACAAAAAATAATATAATAATATACATATACGTAATAATACAAATGAATAAGAATATTGAACATTAGAACTTAAGCAAGCTTATATTTACATTATTATTTACATTATATTTATGTTTCCCATAAATATATTTGACTAATTAGTTTTTCGTGATCAAAGGTCAAGGTCACTGTGACCTCACAAAACACGTTTTTGGTTTCGTGAATGCGATATCTCAGGAATGCCTCAAGGGACTCCCTTCAAAGTCAGCGTTCACTTGGACTCAAGAATGAACTGTTCAGATTTTGGATGTTAAAGGTCAAAGGTCACTGTGACCACACAAAACACATTATTGTCATAACTGAAGAATTGACACACTAATCAACCCTGCACTGGTTGGCGGAGGCATACAACCACGAGGCAGTAATTCTAGTCTTTTCTTGCTGAGAGTTAACAGAAAAGATTGATACCACTCTCATGTCTGTGCATCAAGGGGAAATCACAGTTACATTTATACTTTTATTTATACTTTTTTACAGTGTAATGCTAATACTAGTAATACTATGCTACATATGATGAGAAAATCTGTGTAATTTTAAGCTTAAAAAGAGTTTTAAAAAATTTTAACAATTTAAAATGTAAATCAAATGTGATTTTCTTATATTTTGATAAATTCACTAAAAAATTAAATTTGATCGTAAGTTTGAGATTGTAATCTTGACCCTTTAAACTCTGGAAGTTTTATTCATATCATATGATCGGCAGATGGAGTCAACTTTCAACACAGCATGAATGAGAAGTCCTTAAAATGCTCAAAAAAAAGAGGGCGATTTGAACATGTACAATTTAATTTCTCATGTGAGATTATCAAAAACTCAAGAAAACCTGCTGACAAACGTTGTGGTGAGATTAGTTTTTCAATAAGTGTATCATTTTTTTTGGATAACTTGTATTTAAGGCACTTTAGAAGTCACATGCCTTTTTGATGAACTATATATGAATAATCTCAGATAGCACCCTGTTAGCCAAAATCACTTGAAGAATTAAACACAAGATATTAGAGAAAAGTTGTGTGACTTGTTTCATTTTGATGGACTTGAAATTGAGTTAGCAACTTGTTAAAGAGCGTATCAGTGTCAAACACCAAGTTCATTAACGATCTAATTGTAATTACAAACATGTTTAAAAATGGAGTCATCTGAGCAGTCGAGGTGAGCCCTGCTGCTTTTAAACATCACTGACTTTTTTGGAGCATCACATGGATGGGAAAAGCCTGTAAGTCCACTTTACAAGAATAATCTTTGTACAAACTTGTATTGAATTAAGCGCCTGTCTTGTTTCTTAAAAGGAAATCGATGACTGGGCCTGATGACTAGGCTAGAACGATATCTTTTCCTTTCATCCTGTAATTTTTCACATTTTTTCTCATCTGTTTGCAGGAAACTCAGGCCAAATTAAATTAAATTAAATTAAATTAAATTAGCAGATTTTGGATTTTATTTCACTCTGCAGAGGACTGCACAGGGGTAACACTGTGTCTCTGTCCCTGGTGCTGATTGTGGAGCCTTTAGCAGAGTAGGAGCTGTCCAAGGTGTTTGAAGGGTTTCATGCTGACTGTAATGTCTGCTGCTGGTGGGAAGCACTCAGCCTGTGTCAGATCATTCTTACTTAATCACTGAGACATTATTTGTGGCTCTCTGCTGGGATATTCATACTGTGGGAGCTTCATTCCTTGCTGAGGTGTAGACAATAGTGTTGTTTGTGTATCTACCTGATCGAGGTGTGTGAGTATCTGTTTTGCTCTGTTCATGAGACAGTTTATTTTTTGTAGAATATTTTCTTTTAGTTCCCTGTCTGTTGCTTAGTGCCACAGAAAAGGTTTTCCTTACAGGAGTGAAAAGGTTTGTAAAACTACTGATACGGGCAGATTCACTACTGGAAATTCTCAGTATTTTATTTTATAACAACAGCCCCTTGACTGTGGAAGAAAATCAAAAGTTTTTCATTTTTAGACAGAACTGCTAATGTTATCATAAACACCAATTGGATCCACGACCACCTTCAATACAGTGTGAAGGGGTCTTTATTCGGTGTAACCCCACAAACCAATGTAGATAGTTCATGATTAGGCCCAGTTTGTGCCTCTCATATATTAACATACATTTGGGTCTGAGAGGGAACTGTGAGTTTTTATAAAAGATAATTAACCATCGAAAAACCCAGAAGGTCATTTGAAAACACTTACTGTTGCTCTGAGGGTGTCTCCAGAATCCCCACTCTTACAATCAGGTTGATGAAAAAATATTTTGTCCACTGAACGAATAAAAAAAAAAAAAAAGATTTTTAATCCATTTTCAAATCGAAACAAAGATGGCAACCTGCCAGGTACCTGAACAGGAAACAGAATCACAACTTGGGAAAAAGGTTAAAAATCTTTTTCCCAATGCAGAAGTCAGAATATTTATTCATCCTGGTGGTTAGAAGAGCCTTTGAGGATTCTGAAGAACAGAGATAAGTGCAGTTTAAATGACCTTCTGAGTTTTTCATTTTATCTTTTTCCAGACACTAATGGGTTCCTCTGTGACCCAAATGTATGCTAATACATGATATGCACAAAATTGGCTGGTTAATGATATGTCCCTGGCCTTAGCAGTAAAACTCAGCTACAACAGCAGCTAGTAAGATGGTTATTCAGACATTTGCAGTTCAAGTTAGACAGACAAACATACTTTTTCATCCATTTCTTTTGCTGTTGCATTTTTGTTTTTGGAAAGGCTTAAAATAATAATAAATCACCCTCTTGCTCTACAGCCCCATGTACATGACTTTAACATTTTGGGAAATCCAAAACTTGACTGTCTTTTCATACCTACGGCTGCTGTTCGGGGCAGGGGTTTAACTACTACATGATTCCAGCCAAAGAGACAACAGCTGCCCCCATTGACCTCTGACGAAAAGGTTGACGGACTCAAGGTCACTGAGTAAAAAGGTAAATGGAGTGCAGATATATGATGTTTTCTACCTTAACAGACAAAGTGCTTTACAATTTTGCGCCTCATTCACCCACTTACACACAAACACTCATACACAGATGCCAAAGATAGTTTGACATGTAGGACACGTGGAGCTGGGGAATGACCCGCTCTACCTCCTTGGCCCAGACTAGAGGAAAGGATAAACAAGGTGAACAAATGGTTCAGCAACTCCTTGCTACTTGGCAAATTCAATAGACCTTTTCTCATGGCTGACATTTTGGCTTTTCACAGCATTTAAGTGAGCTATTTCCAGGGTCCTGGTATTGCCCATGCTAAAACACTGTCACTCCTTACTGGGACATTTGATGGAGCTGAACCAATGTTTCCAGCAATGACTAGTCAAAATGTTTGCCATTAAAAATGTCTCTCCAGGTTTGAAGGCGTTTGCTCGAGAGGCCAGTCTCCTGATTCCCACAAGATGCAGAGATGAGGGTTTCATATTATCTGGAATCAAGACCCAGCTATTAAAATCCTCAGATACAACAAAATTAGCTACTTCTGTGTTTACTGATGACCCCTTGTTTGGCCACAGGAGTCAAGGAACAGAAGTCCAGTGACTTGATGTGAGATGTTTTTAATACCCCAGCAGTGAATAGTGGGTATTATTCAGAGCCCCTGTTGAGGGCCTTTTGTCAGAGGTCGGCTTCAAGCAGAAGGGGGCTAGTGATATGTGAGTAATAAGACCACCTAGAGGAGCTGATTATGTTTGCCATTTGGGTTGACACCTGGCTCAGTGGGACACCTGTAGCTGTGAGAAAAATGAGGAACCCAGGCCAGCAGAGAGGCCAATGCGAATCATGGATCTTTTAGCAGACAGGAGAGGCAGTTAAATGGCTGACTACTCTTCCATTCATCACATGCAATTCTCCTATTGACATCCTACGTTTAAGGATTCTGTAAACAAGATTGCAGCAAACAAACATTTTCTATGCAAACATATAGCGGAGTAATGGCTTGCTGAGCAGAGGTAGTTATGCATGTTAATGCGTGGAGCCCCTCCCCATGTTTATACACACACAAGGACCGCCCACAGGTGAGATGACAGTGCAGTGATTAGCCTGCGTTCAGGTGAAAGCCACTTTACAGGATTCACACCACTGACGGAACCACGTTTTTCATCTAAAAAGCCTCCGACAATGAAAGCGATAAGACCAGAAACCAGGTTGACTTGCCATGGGGACTACCGGCTCAGATCGCGGTCAGCTGGCAAAATACCCATAATGTTTTTTAATTTTTTACCGCTCGAGCAGAGTCTTTCGTGTGTCCGGTTTCAGCCGATAAGTACAAGGCTTTCTTTCCCAGTCGGACCGTGGAGCCAATACTGGTTTAACTTTGCTGATGAAGGAGCCTAGGAGCGGCTGAAGACCATCCACTTAATTCGGAACTGACTTTTCTTCTCCTCGAAGCGTAAGTAACTTAATATCTACATAATGTTACGCGTCTGTTTTCATTTGTGACTGGCTACAGTAGGCATGATAACGTTAGCTAACTAGGCGGTTACCAATATTATGAATGTGTTCAGCGAACGTTGCTATCGCTAGCTAGCTAACTGCCAACGTTGCTGCGCAGCGTGTGACCGCAATGCTAACGTGGATTAACGGCTGTGGTTGGGATGTTTTTTGTTGGCTCTCGTGTACACAGAGTAAATTTATTTAGTTATCTTAGTGGCCGCTTTTACTGGGCTTCATTACACCTTGCTGGCTGGGAACGTGAAGGGGGGGTGTTGGTGCCAAACGGGGGCCGGAAGTGCAGCCGGGGAAGCGTTTCTTTCGGTCTGAGATGCTGGTGGTCCAGTGCGACATCTAGCGGCAGTGACGATCGTCTACAGAATCTTTCGGTTGGACGTCAGTAGCAGGGTCTTTGTCACTGTGATGTTCAAGAGACAACTGGAAAACAGTGTTTTTTTTGTGCAAACAGAAAACATCCCTCCCATGTTTTAGGGCCTCTTTAAATTGGCTTAATTATTGGTGGGAAAATATACAGATTAACTAAAGTGCACTACCAGTGGTTCCTCTGTGGCCCCATCCCTTGATGGCAAAACAAATATAATAATTTACCATATTTTTCGCTCATTATCTGAATTCCATCAAAACCCACACCACTCTTCCGTTTAAACAAAGAGGCAGAACAAACCTTCAAGAACTGAAAAAAGGTGTCTGCCCTTCCTCCAGTTTCAACATAAACAGATCTCCAGCTGTTCTGTGTCATTGAGTTGGACACGACCAAGATGAGATGGATTGTTTTTCTACGAGCCTCACTACTGACAACAAACTACATCCTGGTGCCTTTTTCTTTTGACTACCTCTCATCATGACAGAGTGATTCAGATATCTGCAACCAGGAGTGGTTGGCAGCCTATCAAAATTGGTGACCACTTTCACATTTTTAGTATTATGGTGTCATATCATTCTGGGACCAGAAATGTGACAATAGACATTGGCTTCCATTAGCTTGACACATTGGACAGTCCGATTAGCTGGAACTTATCCTACTTCAAAATTGTACTATCATACCTGTCACTTGGTGAATAACCTCAGAGGTGAGGACACACAATGCCCTGCAACAAACTCACAAGGGGACCAGCAAATGTTTGTGCATTGACTGTGAAAGAAATGTATCTCCAGCTGCTAGAATAGAGATAATCATCTCAGTTCACCCCCTCAGACAGCAAAGCTACTGGTGGTATGGTTTCCAAAGGTGCCCACTTAGTTGCAACATTCAAGCTGTCTAGCTATGAGCTCAAGAGACAACCAGTATGTTTTTGTTGTATGTCTTTATGGACTGCAGTGACACACAATGGTTTTTGGATTGATTTTCCCCTGCATTTTGTGCATGAAAGGTGCTATGTATTGAAAATAAAGTTTATTATTATTATGTATCTATTATCAATAATAACAATAATAATATAAAGTACATAAACCTGTTAAATATAAATTAGTGTATTCATTGTTTTCTAAGAAAGGAAAGTTTATCAAGAAATATTAGCTGGTAGAGTAATAAAACAGGCAGACAAGGTTTGCTTGACTGGCTGACAAATGTGTGATAGAAGCTAAGCTCTTCACTTTGAATATTTCTAGTTCATTAATAAGGCACATGCTGTTATTCTGTTTAAACTACCTTTATACATGATTTCAGGAACCTATATCAACAGTGACTCAGAATTCACTGTTCAGCAGGGCAATACAGAGCTTTGTCACCTTTCTGCTCTTGTACTTGTCAGTCCTTCAGCGTGAGCACTCAAACAAACAAAACTGTCAGTCAGGCAGAGCAAAATCAGGGCAGAAATTTGCTGCGTAATGTGAGATTTTCCTTGACGAAACAGCAGCCAGTCAGTGAAGAACCTAACAGACACCTAAAGATTATCCCTTCCCTGAATAAAACAAACAGTGAAAAAATGAAACTTACGCCACATTTGGTTTAAAATACATTCATTTTCTTTTAGTGTACAGTCAGTACATTTGTGTTGTCTCTTTACATCTGTGCTGTCACTCACTCTCATGCAATTTCTGCCTCTTATGCTTTCATTGTATCTCCTGCGCTCTTTACAGCCTGCCTAACAATACCCACAACGCACTGCCACATAAAGGCTCACTGCCCGTGGCGATGGGCAGAGCCAGCTGAACTCTGGAGGCATCATCTGTGTGTGTGTGTGTCTGTGTGTGTGTGTGTGTGTGTGTGTCTCTGTGTGTGTGTCTGTGTCTGTGTGCATGCGTACCAAAGTGTGAGAAAGAGAGAGAGAGAGCAAGAGGATCCGCTGCTATCTTATCCCGGTGTATTGCTCTTATCTAGAGTTGTTCAACTGCACACACACACACACACACACACACACACAAACTCAGACGTACAACACACACAGACAGCCATGCATGAAACATAGTTTGCATTAAATACTTGATGAGGTGTGTGAGGCTGTCAGGCGTCGTTCTGCAGCTCAGTGAGAATAGTTGTCGCATCCAATGAACAATTTTGTCTTGTGTAATGTCTCCTGAGCCTCAATGTGGGGCTTCAGCCCTTAGAAACAAATTCTCAGCAACCTGCTTATACTGTGTACAGTACTGTACATATACACATTACAGCCCACAACAGCGTACAACAAACATCATTCAGATGGTTACAAAATGTACTGTTTAAAATATGAACATCTGACCCGCAGCACAGCAACCTCTTAACGCTCGGATTTCCATTTAGTTTTTCCTGAAGCAGCTTTAAAGTTAGAAAAACCATCTTATTCCAGTATGTGTGACAGAATCATACTGTGTATTTAGCTTATTCCTCCACAGCACATGATGTTTACACTGTGAGGAAAAAACGTAAACCCTAGACTCCATCAAATGGACGTATTTCAGATGTCTTGTGTACACATTGTCCCAACATTCAGATATATATTTTATATCTTTTGAAACCTTGGGAGCTCCATTAGAATTTAAAATTAAATTGTGTGCTTTTGAACAGTGTTTGGCTGCAAAGCATGAGTTTAAGTCATTCAAATAAGGGAAAGCACAGGTCTCATAAGGGTTTTAGTTGGTATACAGTTAATAAGTCCCAAACCAACAATTTATAAAGGCCATGCTATGTGTTGTATGATCATGTTGGAAGGCAAAAGGGCTTATATCTGATCCGAATGGCCTCACTAGAAGGAGGGGTGAAAAGATGTCTGTCATGCAAAGGGGCAAGACACGTTAACATGTAAATACTGGGATGATGGCGCACGTTTTCAGACACTCTCTCCTGGAAGACATTTAGTGTTGCACTCTGCTGTTCACATGAAACTTGCCACAAATAATTGTGTCAAGTAAGAGGAAAAAGAGAGTTCAAGAGAGAAATTTAATGCCTGGCTGCTGTCTGACCCCTACACAGAGTGACGTGGGTGTGAATGTTGGGATTGTCGGTTATGGAAAGTTACAGTTACAGTAAATTGTGCATTTGATGGGGACTATTTTTACTTGCGGATGAATGCACATTTGGTTCACTAGTGACTATTAACAGCAGCAGGACAGTGAATGTGGGATTGACATGCCCGTGTTCATGGTGATAAATGAACATGTGGCCTAGTGAAAAAGTTTGACTAATTCTAGTTGTTTTAATAGTTTTTGGGCAACAACGGAAATCTGTGTCACAGAGGAACATGATCTTTCAGACTCTGGCTGTACAGGCATTACTTGTTACTGAGTCAAGTCTTGTTGGTTTTGGTCTTTTAATGGGATTTGTTTATTATAAGTAAAGGCCTTTACCTATATGAATCTACAGGTCCAATTGCAGTGACTTCCTGTGTTATTTGATTCCTTGAATATTATATGAAATAATAGGATATTAATAACGAATAATAATTATGTATTAGCTTTGAGCTAATCCTGTACATAAACACACACACACACACACACTAACATTTAAGGTCTACAGAAATAGGTACATTACACACACTCACATATAAGGTCTACAGAAATAGGCACATTATACACACACACACACACACACACACGCACACACATGCACAGACATTGTAGGTCTCTGGAGCTGCACCTTCAGGCCAGATTAGTTTGAGTGACTCAGAAGCAACTCTCCTGCTGTGTAATTGAACACTACTACTATAGCCTCTGTATTCACACACTCAAAGACACACACACACACACGGGCACACATACATGCATTATGGTTACAGTATGAAATAATACATTGTGAAGAGTTTTGGAAGAAAAAGATAAAGAAATTGTGAGAAAGAGAAGTGAAGAGGGAATATTAAAGTGAGAAGAAAACAGGAGAGAGGAGCAAACAAGAGCACAGAGAGATGTAAGACAGCGGGGTAAGAAAGAGAGAATAAAGCAGGGGAGCCTTCTCTTTCCTTAAATACTCCTGCCGAGATGCTGCTCCACTGATCAAACGGCGAGAGAAAAGAGGTGAGGGGGCGCGCGTAGGAGGAGGAGAGAGAAAGAAAGAGATAGAGAGCAGAAGAAAGGGATAGGGAAGCTGCTGAACAGAGAGAATGAAAAGAAGGAAGGGAATAAGAGGAATAGTGAGTGGTGGCAGCCGTCAAATTAGAATTGTAAGAAGTGTGACGGCACGGACAAAGATTTGACTTCTACAAGATATTAGTGCCCTCTCGGCTCTCCCAGCTGTCCACCTCTCTTTTTTTCATGTCAGGTTTTATTTCATCACAGAGAGAAGTCAGTCACACACCTGTAACAGCAGCAGAAACACTGACATCAGCCCACTGGCACTCTGCTGACGTCAGTGACAGTGACAACCGCCATCTTAGAGATCTACAGCAGCGAGACGGAGAGGGAGATACTGTTTAAGTGTTCTGTACCTGCTGAAAGCGTACTCGCACTCTATATCTGTGTGAGTGTGTGTGAGTGTTGTTTGCGTGCATATGACAGTTCTTGAAAAAGCCTAATAGAGTCCGTACCCCAGTGGACTCCTAGAGCCTCCACACACACACATTCATACACAGACTGGCCTGAAGTTCAGGCTTTAACTTAAGCTGACAGTCAGAACACACACTTGTCACACTGTGAAAGTAACATTAGGTGATATCACTGTGAAAACACACACACACACACACACACACACACACACACACACACACACACACACACACACACACACACACACACACACACACACACACACACACTTTTAGCATTTTGTCATGAAAGCAGATTTTTGTCAAGAAGCAACATGGCAAAGGTGAGATAAACTTGCACAGGTGTAACTCAAAACAGCCATTTTTGGTAACACTTATTATAAGTGTGCATAACTCATCATTACTAATTAATGCATTAATAAATGCATGACTTAACATGAATTACAGTTTTTGCTTTACTGCTGATTAATACTGAGTTTTCACACTTGTCACACAGTTAGCACAACAACCATCTATGTGGACTAAATTGTGACTCAGTTTTGTGTTTTGTTCATGTTGACGTATTTTTTTTTAAAAGACCCTACTTTTACATTTTATTGCTTCTCATAGGTTTGACACAAATAGGGCAAAAGAGCAATTCAAGTGAAATAACTTAATTTAACCAGGACAATCCACTCTATATCAATAAAGTATATATATTAAAAACAAACAATAAAAAAAGAATAAAAAATTGAAGCGTATTAATTAAACAGTAGTAACAATCTGTCAATCAAGTAGACTGGTGTCCAGATTTGACTTTACAGTTGCAAGCCTGTAGACTAGTGTGTCCGCCTATAAACCTGGAGCTGGTTAAGTTGAAAATTTTGCCTAATTATAAGGTCAGCATTTACTAAATGGAGATTTATGCATCACAACATTAAAACAGGTTGCACCGCTCCGAGTAGTTCTTACGTGGCGATTAGTTGTTATTAAATATTTACACCCCCTAAATGCTAAGTGTAGCTGTTGCACTGAACCAACTTGCCAACACTCAAAAGGGGGTAACATGGAAAACGGTCGAGTCGACACATCTGAGCTGACATTTGATTAAAATGCTGTTTAATAACGATGAGCTGGGAACTCTGTGGCCACTTTCCCATTCAAGTGATTGGGAATGGAAAAGTGGTCTGTGGACGACTGGTGTGTAAACTTCAAGACCTACTCATAGATATTAACCCTGTTGCTAATTAACTTAAATAAAGGTTGGTATAGTTATATTGTTTTTTTCCCCATTTTTCATTAAACTCAGTCTGAATTCTCAGAAGATTTAATGTCTAATTACTGCCTTTGCGGTCGATGGCAACTTTATACCACCACCTTCAGACATAATTTTTGGTTACTACTAACACAAAACTGCTTAATTAAGTGTAAGTTTTTAACTGTAGGTTTAAAATGTCACTAAATTGAACGAGAAAGCAATATGCTGCATTTCTGAAGTGATAAAGTATCGATTCTACTCCTTTTATTACTCCACTTTTTTGCTCAGTTTTAAATAATCATTACAGTTCATGAATAATGGATTTTTTCATAACTGTGGCTCCAGAGGTCAATAAGTATTTGACAGAAGAAGACTGACCAGGGGTTAGAGATACGTGTGTGTGTGTGTGTGTGTGTGTGTGTGTGTGTGTGTGTGTGTGTGTGTGCGTGTGTGTGTGTGTTTGTTTGTTTGTCTTTGTGTGTGTGTGCTGCTGTAAATGATGCACATATCCGTATCAATCAGTACATAGTCAACTCAGACTTAAATCAGACTCGATTCACATATATGATTACTAAAAACTCAACACAACTAGTGGCTTGTGTTCTTGTGAAGCTCATTTAACCCACTAGGCTAATTAATCTATCAGTTACATATGTTTGTTAATTAGCTTAACTCAGATTTTTATGTGCCAAGTATGAAGTCAACAGATTCCTCATGAGTTCATGTGTCATGCATATATTCATACATTAATTTATGCTGAGTTTTGCACTTATTAATGCATGAATTAAAGATAAGTCACGTACAATTATATTAATGTGTTACATTACTTTATGGATCACTTTCATCAGAGGGTGAAAGTCAAGGAGCAGCTGTTTTTTTTCTGTAAAAGGTGGATGGGCTTTGAGGTCAGAACCGTGAGCTTTAAATGAGGAGATCATCGCTATAATACTGCATTGTGCTACTCACTTATGTATTCATAATTCATAATTCAAGCAGCAGCGCAGCACAAAGCCTTTGTTTAACCATTAGAGACATACCCCACTGAGTAATTAGAAGTGGACCCCCGCCAGCAAGGCACAGAGCATGGGTTCAGACATTGTTTTAGAGCTAATCTGAAAGCTTTTCAGCCAAGAAATTATTGTATCCATGCAAGTATTTTACATCTATACAAGGTCATTTAATATGTGGAAACAGTTGGAAAAAATAGAAATGTGTTTTGAATTATTGGGAATCAAAGAATTCTGTCTTATTCTGATAATTGAAAAAAAAAAACTCATTATGTGGCTGTAAAATTAATTTTCCGTGCATCCATCCAACCACTTTCTAGACATTTATCCGGGTCAGAGCAGACCAGGCTACATCCTCGCAGCTACATCCCATGAAAACTTTTTCCAACTTCTTCCAAATTCTCCCGTGGGATTCCTGGGTTCAGGGTTGACTTGTCGCCAGGAGAGTGAACACAGCTTTCTCTCTCTGATGGTGACAGGACTAAAAACTCATAGGGGTGACCCTGGCACCTAACACTCCTGACAGGATACATCAGGGAAAACAGGGATAAGCCGTTTCTAAATCCACAAAACACATTTACACAGGATTAACAAATTCCCTGGACTCCTCTGTTATTTGTATGAGGAAAGAGTGTTGGTCCACTGCTCTGTGGTCAGAGCAGATTCTGACTAAACTCTGAAGTTGATCAGTTGAGTGTATAGTCGTCTTTATAGCACTGTAAGCCTTTACCATGGAGGCCAAAAAGGTCAAAATGTACCTCAAAAGAAGAGTGTTCGGACAGTTTTAAAGAGGTTAGACTCTCAATTCAGATGTTCAGACAATTTTGTAACTTTCTAAAAACAAAAATACACCCACTTTCTGCAATAGCTGTCCGAAACCCATTTCACCAAAGCGCTTTTCAGCCACTGTGTAGATTGGAATCATAGGAATGGTGGCAGCAATCACAGGAACAACTGGTGGCAGCATCACATTTCACACATGCTTATTGCTCAACAATTGCAGTTACATCTGGAAGTCCTCCAGGGATTTTTAAATGCTTATAGATTGGTCACAAATAAAAGGTTTCTTTTGATTAGTGAAAAAAAAAAAATTCTTCCAAATTAACATGAGAGAGGAAATTATCTCCTGGAGTAAATTGCAGCTTGCATGTTGCAAATTTGATGAAATGCTCCACATGGCCCCAGGGTGAGCACAGGTGTGAAAATGGACAGAGCTCCAGCTGGCTCTGTGTTGGCAGAGATGGAGAGGTGGTGTGCTTTCAGATAAGGAAGGAGTGAGACCGAAATTTGGATCAAGTTCTGAACAATGGCTGGACAGATCTACTCAGTGTCACAGAGTCAATGGACAGACTTTCTCTACACAACCCACTTTATGTTTTTGAATGAAGCCTGAGCAGGAAATGCTGCTACCTTTGTGCTCATAAACACTCGTAAACACTGGTTTTTCTGATGTGATGGGTAAACTGTTGAACACCCTTCTGCCAGACCAATGATATTGTTCCTACTATCCACTAAACTTTGACAAAACGTGCAAGAACACATTTTTTTTTTTTTAATCTGCATTAGTACCATAGTCACATGCCTACAGAGTTATTGGTTACTGTAATCATTCATCCGCTCAATTCTCTAATGTGACTTCAAAGTAAGAAATGGGGGATAAAATCCATAGTTCTTATACACTGTAGTTGAGCCAAAGCAAATCTAAGGCTTAAATTAACTAAATTAAGTGGATTCCACCTTCCATTTTTTTTTACTGTAGAATTTCTTCAGGTTAGTATCTCTCCACTGCTGCTCAGCAAGGACACATGTCTGGGGGAATAAAAAGAGTGGATTTCATACAAAAAAAACCTAACTTGATTTGGCTAACTCAGACTGATAAAGCCTCATATTAGATTCAGCTTGACTTTAAATGCATTTTTAAATAATGGGCTGTGTTATGAAGGGATTGCTTCATAGGCAGTATGGAGAGGGGGGATGATTACAGTATCTTTCAATGTACATATGGGCATAAGAGTATGAGATAGACTTGAAAAATTCATAACCTATCCTTTAAGCACAACAGCATGTCAGGATAAATCTCATCCTCCCCCGCGCCTTTCCACTTACTACAGGTGTAATTTTCTGCAGAGACAAGGAGACTTGTCATCCCTGATATTTCATATAAATCTTTTATCCCCCCTCAATTAGCTCCATAGAGTGTCCATGACAATCTCACCTCTCCTCAACCAAATGAGAGAAAGAGAAACAGGCAGAGAGAGACGTCATGTTTCAGAGTCAAAGTGAACTTTGTCATTCAGACCGTACAACAAAGAGTGCACAGTTTGTTAACAGTGCTAACAAACAGCAGCGCCGCCGCAGAGAGACCTCCAAGTTAATCACGAAGAAAATTGCACTTGTTGTCTCACATTTTAAACTTATCACAATTCATGGCTAGCTATTATTTTACTGACTACACTTACTTCTAGCTGGTATAAGTTGTTAGCCATGATGCACTGCAACTAAAGCTAGCTAAGTTAAGCCAAAATCAGCAAATAACATTTTCACAGTGCTAGCTAACTTCTATATGAATTTTTCCTTATACGACATTGACAAAACTACTGTTTTAAAGGAATATATAAGCAGTTTGAAAAATTAATTTGCTTTCTTCACAAGAGAGAGGCAAGAAGATTGACGCAAGTACATAGCTGGGGTGAAGATGTGGTTGGCCTAGCTTAGCATAAACGCTGGAAGCAGGGGGAAACAGCTAGCCTGGCTATGCACAAAGATAAAAAAAAATGCATACTAACACCTCTATATCTTGCTTGTTAACCCATTAAAAATAGAAATCTAAAAACAGAAATCAAATAAGTAATTATAAATAACCATTATATTACTTACAGTGTGTATCCTGACGATCGCAGCTTGCTGTGGTCAGTAGGAGAGTTTCTATAATTGAGGATGGCTGTGAGAACTGTGGGGAGCTGAGTGGCTCAACCAGGGAGATTTTCTCCTCTGTTCTAACAGTATGATCATCAAGCTTCATCTGGACGATCCTGTCCCCCACTGGATGTAGTTGGAGGTCCATTGGCCTGAGGTGATAATGAATTATTTTCTCTGCTGTTAACAAAATGGACATGTTGCCAAAGGACATCATTAGCTAGCTCTGTTGTAACCACTCTGAGGATGAGAAAGAAGCTGGGAAGAAGTTTCGGTACTGTATTAGGAGTACAGTAAACCGTCTGATACAAGAGAAAGGCAAGGTCTTTGCAGGAGCAGCTAATGTATGATTGACATATTGAAAGTTGTACACTCAGTCAGCTTACCTGTTTTTGTGAGAGTTTTGTTGTGTTTGCCACCACTGGATGTAGATTCCTTTTGTTTCCCACAGCTTCCAAGAGCTAAAGGGGTTGAGACAACAGGCAGCAGCGATGCGGTGTACTGTCTCAGACAACCATCAAATATCAGGCTTGACGTCACTGTCCTTCAAAGTGATTTTGAGTGGCTTATGCCCTGGGCTCGTGTAGTGCAGTATGTGAAAACCATGTGAAGGAAACCTACACTGAAGTCCTGGTCTTGGACAATCCTTGCCCCCGGAAGTAATTCCCCTGATTTTCTGCAACTAGTGCAGCAGACAGGTGGTAGCAAGACCGAAAGACCACAGAAAGTGATTGTGCATTACTGCTCTCCTTAGAAATTGAAGCATTACTGTTCCAAAGGATCTGTTCCCTCCCAGGCCAACTTGTCTTGCTGGTCTTATGAGTGGAAGTAGGGCTAAGTAGGTGACTTCAAGTATGCTGTTATGCTGTGTTGCCATTGTGAAGAGCAGCCTAAGGAAGATTATCCAAGTCCCTCTACTACAGCACATCTCAGTCCTTTTTTGAGTCAAATCCATGTTTGTAGTAGTAGGCCCATTCTGTTTTTCAGGGGACATGTGGAAGGAACATTAGTTACCTACTTAATTCTGTTTGCATGAGGAGTTTGTAAAATTTGCTTCATCTGAAGTCAACAGTTTTTTCTGATAGGTGAATATCTACCCCTCAAGTATCTGAGGTAATTGGGTTTCTGCTCAATTGCAGGGAATCGCTGCTGAATACCTGAAGAGTGCAGGGCCACAGCTTGGCAATCATTGATGTTTACTCAATTGTTTGTGCTTGTTTTTGTCCCTTTAACGAGTTCAGCACTTCAACTTGTTGTTAAGAACTGAAATGTTGATTTTGTGAGGTTAAATATTGTCTGATCACAACACCCAGTCCAGTGTCAAAGGTTTTGGAGGTGATTATATTTCACTGATATTCAGTTTGTCTTCAAATAGGGTCATGGAGTTAATAGCTGTGTTTTTGTTCTGAAGAGAGTAATCCAGTATAATAGAAGGCAGACAAGGCTAATCTTGTCTTTGCTTGTTTTCTAGATGCCTTCAAAGCGTTTGACTGGATTAATTATAGGAAATTGTTTTATAAGTTGATCGACAGGCGTGCACCCCTTTTCATCATCCATATGATGCTCTGTTGGTGCAGATCACAGAAATTGATAGTGTAGTATATTTTCTGACTTCATCACTCTAACCAATGGTGTGTAGAAAAGTAGCAGCCTGTCGCCTTTACTGTTTAATTTATATGCAGACAGTTTGAGTTATAAGTGAGTGAGGAGTCTGTTGTGACGTTGGTGCAGATCTCCATTAACCATCTGTTTTATGAAGGTAATATTAGGATTATCTGCCCCTCAGCAAAAGCACTTCAGCAACTTCTTTCTGTTTGAAGATCTGGGTCATTTAAACATCAATATTTTCAGTGAAACTAATAGTCATTGCATGTATTGTCTGTTCCCTGGGTATGCCTTTATTGGATCACCGCATCCCATCGGACTGTATAATAGTAATTTCAAATATGTTCATTCAATTAACTTGGTAATGTGATTACCACCAGCCTATGTGATGACAACTCAACTAAATGCCAGACTTATTCCCTGTACATTAGGGTTAATACCTCTGCACAAGTTCAGACGACGCTCGATGCTCGCCTATACTCAAAAACTGTTCTGTATTTCGTACACTGTTTACCTTGCCTGGTTGATGCAGCTACAGTGAGATGTTTTTGACCAACTACACATAAAGATACTTTCGATGCCTTAATGAGAAAATCGTCTTACAAATTTTTATGTGTGTGTTGTATATTGTACATTTAAAAATCATAGACTTCTATATCGACAGCTAAACTGAGCCTTTCTGAGCCCTCTATGTAAGTTTTCAACGTGATGTTTTCTGAATCTATGTCTTATATGTATTTGTATTCTGTTTATTCTATGGGCCAGTGTGTCTTTCAAACTTCAAAGTGGCATTTTATCCCCAGATATCCACAGCTACTGTTTAAATCAGAATTACAGCTGACATAACCCTCGTTTTTTCAGTTCTTTGTTCAGGTCAGTATGTCATATTAAGTGCCAGACATAGAGTTTATGCAGTATATTACACACATGAATTGTATCCCATTAAGAAGAATATAATTGTAGTGGCTAGAGCAGTTCCCAGTGGGTGTCTCCCTCAAAGCTGAAATGAAAATTATGCCCTTTCCACTAATAAGCTTTCTTACTGACCTCCACTGCAGAAATGGACCTAGAGACCCTTTTGAATCTTTGAGTACTACCTCCCAAATTATATGTCCAGCAGCTTTAGGAGTTCTTGGAAATGATCCTCCTACTTTCAGACAGTAATGTCACTCAAGATCAATGTTTCCCTATACCTGCTGGACACAGCCAGGTCAATGATCTGCCTCCTCATCCTAAGGCCCCAAAGGATTTCTCCTACTTCTTTGGGATTTGAAGACTTTGGAAAGTTTAGAAGCATCAAACACTCACACTTCTTGCAGTGATTGGGCCAGTGTACACATTGTCTGAAAATGTGTATTTTAACAATTATTCTGTCTCACCCTCTCTATGTCGAGAGGATATTCACCTTAGACTGTGGCAGAAGCTACAGTCTTCTGAACCCATGAGTGTTGGCCACTTTGTGTCCATGACATGAAAATAAAGTACAGACATACAAACATTTTTGCCAATAGTCACTCTCCTTTTAGCTCTGTTTTGTTTTCCACCGACTCCTGAAGGAAATATCCTGCTATTAATTGCTAAATACTTCTGTATGTTCACCAGCTCGTTGGTAATATTGTCTGTCTGCCGTTGAGCATTAGGGCTGAGCAGGTAGCAAACAGTGGGTTTTTAGAGCTGACTGGAAATGAGGTTGATGAGAGTGGTGATACAAGACAAAGACAATAAACAGTTGCAAACTGTAAAACCAAAGCAATAAGTTGAAAGCTGCGGGGAACTGCAGAGTTGACTTCACAGTCATTTGATCTATTGTTTGTTCCAAAATTAATTAGCAGATTTAAATTTATTTACGTCATGAATGAATTGATTGTTTGTTTGTTTTTTTCAAATAATTTCAAATAATCATTTTATCAATACAGTAGAAAGGGTAAATGCCCATCACCAGGTCCCAGAGCCCAAGATAATGTCTTCAAGTGTCATGTCTTGTTTGACAAACAAAACAAACCCCAAGATATTAAATTTACAATCATGACTACATGTCCTTGTGGTCTAATGGTTGCAGCGTCTGTAAGTATGTATCCATCTCAATCTATCACAATATCTACAGTTCCCCATTTCTCTCTTTCCTCATTTCTTGTTATCTGTCTACTGTTGGCTATCCAATATAAGCAGAAATTGCCCCTCTGCCAAAAAAAATTAAAACAAGACAATTATACAAAACTTTACAACATAAAACACGACAAACTAAACCAAAAAAATCAAGAGTTTTGTCCAGTTACGCGTCCACTTTGATCTGCTACAAAATACTGAATTATTTGATTGTTAAATTACTTCAACAATTGATCCATTATCAAATTTCTTTCCATTAATTTAGTTTGATTAACTGACTAATAGTTTCAGCACTAAAGACGAGCACTCACCAAAATCCGGCCTCATCGACACATTTCATGTCCTTGACCTCCAAGAGAAGAGCACAACAAGGTGATGGTAAAAAACCACTGAGCTGAAAACAACATTTTCTGTTTTGCAGGTTCACTTTTTCAAGTTAATGGAGAGGAGAGTCCAGTGAGGGTTTGAATTTGAGCAATCGACCCACAGAGGTACTGTACAGGTCGGGCGCTGTCGAAGGCTAATGGCTCACAAAGTCACACCAGGTAAAGCCTACTGAAAAATTTAAAATGTACCAAAATGAAAAATATCACTTTAAGCTCAGAATATTGGAAAAATGGAGCGGCACTGAAGAGAGGGCAAGTGGGACTGTGAGTGTGTGTGTGAGGGCAAGTGTGTAGGTGTATGAGTGAGTGAACATGTAGAGGAGCTGATCCTATCAGACTCTTGTCAGGTCCTGTTGGGTTTTTCTATATAAACTTGTGAGCAAGGAGACTTGTGCTGCCCTTACACTTTTTGCCCCCCATCCAGTCTATATGTCTTTCGCTCACACGCACACACACACACACACTTGGTGTCAGTCTCTTCCTGTTTTCCTCTGTCTTTCTACATTTCCCCTTTTCTCACATCATTAGTCTCTCTGTGTCTCTCCTTGTTCTCTCCCAGGAGCTCACTGAGGATTTAGGCCTCCTCTCCTCCTAGACTCACCTACATCCTTTCATCCTGTTCCCTCCTCTCATCCTCCTCCTCACTCCCCTCTCCCTCCTTTTCTTCTCTCTTCTCTCTCCCCCCTCCTTGCTTAACCTGCTTCCTGAGCCCAAAAAATAAACCCACATACACCAGCAAACACACACACACACACACACACACACACATATACACACACATTACACACTGTGCACACGCATACAGAATCAAGCCCAAACCCATCTGCAGCCAGAAGCACAACATCTAATCCTTATGCTTGGGGAGGAGGGGGACCTTGCAATCATTCCTGCTCTCTTTCTGCCCCACCATTCATTTTCTTTTTTCTTCTCTTCTTCAATCATTTTTTCCCATCCTTTAATACGTGCCCAGCATCCCACTGGTAGGTGATGTTTTTGAGGATGCACTGGAACCACTTCCTCTTTTGAACCTTTCTTGTCTAGTCCAGCAGTTACCACTCATGTGCCACGAAGATGCACGCAGGCAGGCCTTCAAACCATAAAAGTCAGTCTCACACATTGGCATACCTTCTAATAAAAACTGAAATAAGCTGGTGTAGTATTTGGCTGGGATGAAACCTGCAGCCTGTAAGCCCTGCGTGGCACATGACTGAAAGCCACTGGTCTTGAAGCGATGCCTCGGTGATGCTGCTGTCCTGCTGCACTGGACGCTGCTGCCGCCCTGTGGCCACGCACATGAACTGCAACCCCTCTTCTCTAATGACCGTTTGATTTTTGGAGGAGTTGCATCACAACCACACCCCCCCCACACACACACACACACAATATACACACACAGACACACACACACACACACACACATATACATGACCAGCACCACCTCCACCTCCCCACTCCATCTACCCCACCACCACCACCACCACCACCCCCACTACAACCCCTCCTCTCTGGATTGGATAAATACTGCTGGAAGATATATAACGTGTTGCTATGGTGATCAGCTCGTGGGTTCGTTTTTTTTTTTTTTTTTCATGGCTTTGTGGAAGACAGGGACATGCTGGTACGCTGGGAGCTCTGAAGATCTGGTGTGTGTGTGTGTGTGTGTGTGTGCGTGTGTGCGTGTGTGCGCACGCGCACGCGTCTGTGTGCAAGCATGTTTATGTTTGAGAGAAAAGGATGGAGGAGGGAGGGTTCGGGATGGGAGAGGGGAGAGGGCTCCTTTTGAAGAGGAGGAACATTCACAAAAACACAGCAGACCCAAAAATAGGAGACAATCTCTCAGACCCTGTGTTTTCATGCACGCCACGCGCTGCTCACCTACCGTAGCCTATGTGCACAAAACTAAGAGCCCTGACTAGCAGCTGTCTCTGGGGAGTGTTTAACCTCTCTTCCTCCTCTTCTCCTCCTTCACTGTCTCCTCCACCACCTCTCCATCTCCCACCACCACCCCTGCTCTCCGGCTGCTCAATCTCTCCGGGGACACATTCTCAGTCTGCCTGATTGGCTTCTGTTTATGTGCATGTGCTAATGTGTTAATGTGTTTGTGTGTATGTGAGTGTGTAAGCATGCTGTCCTCTATCAATTAACGCAAGCTGGTGCAGCAATTACCATTAACCATTGTGTTTACGCTGTGTACGTCGGTGCACATCCGCACATGCACACAAGGGATAACTAGTGCATCATTGATCGCCAGCTGTCTGCCATTGAAGACTCCCTAATGGTCAAGCCCACACAAACACACAATTGCTATGATGGAGTGGACGTTTGTATGTATGTATGTGTGTGTATGTGTTTGTGTCTGTCTGTAAAGGTTCACAAGACACCACCAACTTCCACTCAGACCAGACGGCATAGGAGACACCTATATGTGTGTGTGTGTGTGAGTTGATATCAGTGCAACCCAGATGGCCATCTTCGAGGGGTTTTCTGGAACATTCAGACACTTGTTGCTTCTCGTCATCTCTCTCTCTCTGTCTCTCTCTCTCTCTCTCTGCCTCACACACACACACTTGCACAGTGCTTCTTTTGAAGTGTGAAACAGCTTGCGGTCAGCTCTGCTCCCCTTGCATGGTTCCATCAAATAGCAGCCTTTTGAGCCTTCAGATACATGATGAAACAAAAACAACCACGCAGTGTTAGCAGAGGAAAGAAAGAGCAGATATTCTCATTGGATGTGGTGTAAGACAGTGCGCTTCTTTGTCCTTATCTGTCGTGATGGACTGGCAGAGTCAGGGGATCAATCAGTGGAGTTTACTTACCCAAAAAGTGTGAGGTCAAGTGTGTACTGTTGACCTGGTAGCTTTCTTCTACCACATCAAAACCTGTGGCCCCTCCTGTATCGCTGTCTTGTCTTCAGTTGTGGTGGTTCTTTGGCAGTGATTTACTGAATATAAACAGCAGTTCATAGTTTCTAAGGGCTTGTGTGTGTGTGTGTGTGTGTGTGTGTGTGTGTGTGTGTGTGTGTGTGTGTTTACGGTGGCACTGAGGTCAAACCTGCTGTCAGATCAGAGAGGGACATGAAACCAGATATCTGCAAAGACTTCTGCTATGAAAGCCTTTTTTGGTTTATTTTAGGGACCGCACAAAAATTAATTGGGGGCAAGGAGGGGTCAAAAAAAAGGGGTAGACATTGTAATTTTTCTTTCAGCTGAAAAGAGTCTGAAGTTTTGAGGAGAGCAGGATATGGTTGTTTTTTTCTGCATGTCACCCCCTCTCTCTCCCCTGCCTTTCATGTCACTCTACTGTCAGAGAATTCCTAAATTAAAACACAAAATAAAAGACTAGATTTCAAGTGAGTCAGACTCAGGACAGAAAATCAGAAAGGGGAACTACCATCAAATTTTGCAGGAACTGGATGCATGCATTTTGTAAATTTAGACAAATTGGACTTGCAAACAAAAAATTGGCAACACAGTTACAAAGAGTTTGGTGAAATCCTGGTAAAACAAAAAAGTGTTGTAGAATGTCTGTGTAGGTGGAAATGGTTCTGGTTTATTTGGACAGGCAAGTGTGGAAAGAGAAAAATAATTTTGCATGTGATTAGATGATTTGGCATGGACTTAATGAAAAAAAAAAAGTTCTTCCTTGGCTTATGGTCTTGATTTCTAGCAAATGTCACTGAAATGTGTTAAGTACTTGTTGAGGACTGAAAACAAGACGTCCTTGGCAGAGGTCGTAAGTTTTCAAAACTTTAATCAGATTAATTTTTCTGTTATTAAGAGATGTGACTGCATAGGTGAACTAGCTACCTCTAATTATTTAGCTAATGCAGTCACATCAGAAAACTCCTGAAATGCTATAATATGAATAACTGGCTCTTAGGCTTTTAGTTTCTCAGTATTCTTTATTTGTTGTAACTGGTTCTGTTTCACCTTTCAGTAATAAATATAAAAAAAATAATCTTTTACGTTTTGGAAGCATGAATATATCTAGACAGACTGATAACAAAATCCCATTTTGTTGACAAATTGAAAATCAAAAGAAGAAATTTGTAATAACATACACTGAGCAAATAAAATGATTCTGCTGGGAACAAAATGAGCTCCACCAAACAAACATCACATCTCTGGTTGGATGGAGTTACCAAGTAAATACATTCTTTGTGCCACAAAAAGTTTTAATGGAACAGTACTGATCCAAATCTTCTCTGAATGACTGATATTTTATTATCCTTCTATTATTGTGGCATTTCAGCTCCATGTCAGTGCGTATAGCAGCTCAAGCTTCTTTTGAGATGAAAAAAGGACAAAGCAGAATATAGTCTGTGTCACCCCCATGTGTTGGAAAAGTTGAACTACGCAATATGCTCCAAATTGAAGTTTGTTGACGACCTGCTTAAACTCCACTGTACAGCATAGCAAACTGAAATACACAACCACTACGATATCATTTTAGTAGACCCACTGTTCCTCTGCCCTTGGTGACTGATGACGGAATAACTGAATGCCAAGGCCTTTCTAATTAAGGTACTGAGAAGGAACAATACACTTAACCTCACAGGCACTGCAATAGATAACAGCTACAACTCTTCAGTTTTCCACTTGATTGAACTTTTCATCCTTACTTTCTTGAGACAGGCCCGAGGTAATTCATAGAAATATCACTTTTGAGAGTAATTATTTTGCACTGAAATAAGACTTTGCCAAGCACACATTGCAAATAGTAAAATGTCAAATCCAACCAGTAGGAAAATCAAAGACAACTTAGTTAAAGGCTTTTTTTTCTTTTAATGTCAGAATTGTTATTGTACATGGACATCCCAATGGATTTGCACTTCTTTTTACAATATGTACCACATATAACAGCACCTACATGTTATTTACACACATTACACAAGATTGTATCACAAAGCAGTGTGTGAAACTAGCAAAAAACAAGTTTCCCCAAGCCTTGTTGAACCATCGCACCCAATAGTCCGTGAATTGGCTAGACAAAATTAAATATCACAGCCATTGGCCCCCACTAGTTAACAGGCAACTGCCCCCTGAAATTTTCCAAGTTTAAAGCTTAAATCACAAGTGTGAAAATGTTTCAACTCTTTCTGAAGTTCAAGAGACAAAATGATGATGATGCACCAGTTTAAATTCTTATCAATGGGACAAATGTAAAACATAAAGTTGATAAAATGCAGCCTTTGAAACACTGTTACTGCTCTTTATGCAAAATTTTTGATGGCGATAGGGAAACTATGCATATTTGGATTTTTGTACACTTAATACAAAAACTTAAAATACAATTCAGGACAGTGGTGCTTGAGCAAAGAAACCTTTGCTGAAAATACATCTTGTTTTTCCACCTCCTGTCATCCTACTACTCAAAGACAGTAACAGGGGTCACCATTATCTATGTAAAATGGATTGACCTGCTTTGTGATAAAACCCTGGTTCGGGCTGCAAAAAGCAACTAAAGACAAAATAGAATGAATTTAAGTAAAACAGGAAATAATTGGGTCAAGTGGGTGCTGGATATGCCAGAACCCTGCATCCACAAGCACACACACAGGCACTCATACACACACGCACTCACTGTTGCACAACAACCAGAGATACTGTAGCAGCTTTCTCAAAGGCAAAGACAAGTACAACACAGTAAGTGGCAGTTCTGCTGTCAGATACGCAAACACACAGAGCAGCAGCAGAATGAGATACACACGCTGACAAGCGTTTTGAGTGGAGCCACAAAACAGGGAGGCAGTTCAGCCTCCCGAGGAGCCCAAGCTTCAGTCCTGTCTGGTTTGGCCAGCACTCCACAGAAGAGGAGAAGGAAGTACGTTTGAGGGATGAGGGAACAGCAAACAGTAGGCAACAGCCTGGTTCATCTGCTTATTAGATGTGAAGCACAAAGGAGCCCGGCCAATACACAATGTCTAAACGCAACATTCTGCAATTTAAGGATTTCAAGTGTGTCGTGCTCGTTCCCATATCAGTTTCTACTGAGGGCACCCAAACATAAACGGGAAAGAAAATCTTTCTGAAGAAGAACAAAACTTTAACATGGAGAGGAGTCGTGTGAGTTGTGTGAGACAACAGGTGTGAGGGGGTGAAAGAAAATAAGAACTATGTGGGCTGGTAATAACTAAGTTTTTCTTTATTCGTAGCATTGCAACTAAGATGAATAGGAGGAAGATTTCAATGGTTGGCCAAGGCATCAGTCCTCATCACCTGTCCAGTCGGCCACCGAGGAGAGGACAGAGGAGGGATTAGTGGTGTAGGAAAAGTTCAGAGCATCCTGTTACGTTTATGAGTTGGCGAGTCTGTGATGACATCACTACAGGGGGCAGGGCCTCGTTTACGATTGGCTGTGGAATCCAAATGGAGTGCCATCTCCTCGGCGATGAAGGTGTTGAGGTCCACGTCATGAAGACCATTCCTACGACGACTGAGGGACTGGGCGGGGTGAGTTGGGGAACCAGGAGGACCAGAGCGAACAGAAATGCTTGCCATGGCACCGCTAAGGCCTGGAGAGGAAAAAAAGAAAATGTAAACTACAGCACTCCATATGCTATATAACTCCAGCATGGCACTCTCACAAGGCAACAGCTTCTAACTGAAGACGGCATTTTGACTAACCGTGCAGTGCAATTGCCTCTCTGAAGGGCTGCAGGTCGGTCTCCACAGAACTGCCTGTCTCGGGGGGAGATGGTCGGCTTGCAGACACCATGGCAACCCTAGGTGGGGCACGAGCTGTCCGTGGAGGTGGAACTTTGCCACACAGGAAGCTGATGAGGTCCTCTCGCCTGATAGTTCTTCTGCGTTTCTTCACCCATGCAATCACCTCTTTATTTCTGCGCTGATAGCCTAAGTGAATGCCCAGGTCATAGCTCCGCTGACGGGCCTCCATACTCTCTGGTGACATGCAAGGACAAATGTTTTTAGCAAATCTGGACATCACAATCAAAGTTAATTTACTATGAACTCATTTACATACAGGACATCTTGGGTGCAATACAAAATGCCAAAAACACAGACAGTGAAACACAACATAGGTAATAGTCAAAGTTACTTGCCTTTATACAGGTTAGTAACAGCTGTGGCTGCATTCTGGAAGGGCACCCAGAGAGAGAGGCCTTGCTGCTGACATACTCTATCTGTTAATTAAATGCAAAAAAGTTGGTCAGATCATGATAACTTTAAAATAACATTGCTGCTGCGTAAATACCAACTCCCCATGCAAAGATCACGTCTTCTCTATGGAAATTCAAGTACAAACAGTCTGATATAAATGAAATGATATAATCCAACTGCACGTATGTATACCCAAAGAGAAAACTAAGTAACTAAATGACATTGCTTTCAGCACTGAATGTTTTCAAGCTTAAATCCCACAGCTACCTTAAGGCACTATGGTTTCATTATATTAGTTTGTTAGTAAGCTTAACAATTTCAGTGTCGTTATATGACAAGTAACAAGCGACTGGTGCACATTTTACTACCAATCTGAACAAAAATAACTGCAATGGTGTGTATGAAGAGTATTGATGCAGAACAGTGTATATAAAGAACTGGTAACTCCAGCCAACGTTTGGGTTTACCACAAAAATATAAGTATAAAAGTTAAGAGCCTATTACCAGTCATCACTTTACAAGTTCAAATTTGCCTGTAAATCTTTACATCTAATGTACAGGAGCTGTCCATAGGGTTTCCTCTAGAAATGACTAAGAGGTATTAAGTTTTATGTAGATACAGCTGTGTTACAGTCTGAGCATACAGTGTTCAGAGTTTGAAAGCAGAAGCATTTTACCAAGCAGGATTTATAGACTAAGTGATGGATAATGAGTGCACTAGAAAAGTAGTTGCAAATATTACAAAACATTGCAGTGTGGTCAAATAAGGTCTGCCTGGAAACTGGCGAACAAGGCAATCATGGACATTTTACTCACTTATTCACATATAGGTCAAATTAATTATCAAACATGATGTCACCATTTTCAGACTTTTTAAACGGGGCCAGGTTTATGTGTGTCAATGTAAGCCAATAGTAGAAGCTGACGGAAAACCATACCTTTTCCTAAAAACAAAATACAAGTGTAATGTTAAAAGAAACTCCGCAGGGCAGACCGAGACTTCAACAAGACAACATTCACGTTAATCATTTCGCCATTTTGTTCTGGATATTGACAACAAACAAGTCATCAGCAAAAGTCTATCGGAATAAGTGTTGGAATAAAATGTCTTTGTGCCGTTAACTCATCAACATCCACCGCACCACTGCGACAATTATCACTGCATTTGACCGTCAACAAACGACTTGTTTTCAGTCGAAAAAACTCCTCCCTGTGTATCGCCATTTTGACGAGCTAGGTGTCTGTTAACGGGTGGACAAAAACATTTTTAGTGTGCCATGAGGAGAGCATATGTGCTGGCATCGGTGAACATACACACCGCTGAGTTAGCCGGTGACTGAGAGCCGCTTAGCTGAACTACTTATCAATCTGTTCAGCCACGCAGGCCCCTGACAGCTCAGGCCACTCTGAGCCAGATTCAGCCCTGTTGTCCCACACTCGGACACGGTCATCGGCTGCTAGCCCCGGCTGCTGATAATGTTAGCTTCCGTGAGCTAGCAACGGAACCAGGTCATGATATCGAGGCGTGAAGAAAATCGCAGAATCATGGCCTTGATACAGTTTTGAAAGAATACACATTCTGGTGTCATGCAACACAACCATGGAATCGAGCTGGTTAAGCTGAAGAAAAACAGCTGCGAACAGCTAACACCGTTAGCCTAGCCGGTGCCCTTTGTGTCTCTCCCCACCCGGCGTTATCATTAGCTAGCGGGGTTAGCTTTAGTTAGCATTAGCTCTGACAGTTAGCCTAACCCGAACTTCGGGATCTTTAGTACAGACCTTTGTAGAGCTGTGCTACCGCGGTGGCTGAGTTCTGAAACAGGTGCCACAGCTTTTGCTGACTTTGTTCCGTCTCCTCCTCATTTGGATCATTCTGTTCGGCCTCTGCTAAGCACTGCCGTTCCCATTTGGAGAACCAGTGCTCGGGGCCGTGCTCTTGGATCTCCGCTTCTCCCTCCTCTTTCCTCTCCTCCATAGCTAACGTAAGGCGTTAGCTAGTAGCTTATGAGCTAGCCTTTCGTGTGAAATTCAAGCTTGTTGGGTTTCCGGAGGCACTTAACTGTCTTCCTTCTGTATGTTGTAAGAAAAATACGTTACACAACCCTAACAATGTACAGAAAAGGAAACAATAGCCGTTGCTAGAGCCACATTGTGGAGATTTAACACTACGCCCGTACGCCCAGTGTAGAACACACCAAAGTAAAGAACGCGATGACAACACCTTAGAATTACTTGGAAATGGCTACGCCCATTTTGTCGCTGTACTGGAAAGTGATTGGCTGTGACGACTTTTCTAGGCGGGTCTTGGGGCCAACCACGAAGCCTGATTGGATAATGGCAAAAAAGAGAAAAGGTCAGAGAAAAACAACGTTGACGGCGAGTGTGTGTTGTCTGACATGCAGCATTCTGTCCGGCAGGGGGCAACCTGGCCATGGAAATGTAGCCCACGGCTTCATGTGGCCAAAAGTATAAGGACACCCTAGTCAATGGTGGAGGAAGTATTCAGATCCTTTACTGGAGTAAAAGTACCAATCCAACAATGTAAAAATACTCCATTGCATATAAATCCCTGCATATAAACCTCAACCCAGTAAAACCACAGAAGTATCATCAGCTAAATTTACTTACATTATCAAAAGTAAACGTACTTGTTTTTCAAAAAGCTGGCCCTTATGGCTGATACATTATAATAAATCAGATTATTGATACACATTTTACTGTTGGAGCTGGTCGAGGTGGAGCTACTTTTAATTTGGGCCTCTTAAACGGTTCATCAGATAAATCTGGGAGGTGGTGAAATGGGAGAGGAAATTGAAAAAAAAAAACGTTCCGATACACAAATCTGCTCTCAGTTTATAGTTTTTCTGTAATCTTTGATTTTCTGTCAAATATAGGACAGTTTTGCCTCCTTGGAACTCAAAAGAGCTGTTTAAGTAAAGCTATCTAAGAAGTTTAAAGACAAAAACATGTCAGTCAAGGAAACACAACTAGGCAATGCTTTTTGTAAGGGGGTCACAAGAAAAACAAACTCATGTTTTCAATGTAAAATTGTAAACTGAAAAGAAACTAGTCACAGCTGTCAAATAAATGTAAGAAAAGAAATTTGCCTCCGAAATGTAATGGAGTAGAAGTGTGAAATGGCACAAAATGTACGTCAAAACTGTTGTTAAGTACAGTACATGAGTAAATGAAAGTCTACATGTTACTTACATGTTACTTTTTAACCACTGAAGTATCTCAAGGGGCGAAGAGTGAGTCATGAAGTTAGTAAACAATAGTAAAACTACCCTAACCCTAACCCTTAGGAAATGGTTTCCCAGTTTGGTGTGGATGAACTTGACTAGCCTGCACAGAGTCCTGACCTCAACCCTATCCAACGTCTTTGGAAATTGGAATACTGACTGCAAACCAGGCCTTATCACCCAATATTAATGTTGGACCTAACCACAACTCATGTGGCTGAATGGGAGCAAATCTCTTTTTCCAGATCCCAAAAAGAACTAATATAGTTGTAGTTGGTATGTATTAGTATTATGGTTGCCACCATGAGAGGACAAAGGTCCTGGCCCCTTTGTTGTATGTTTGCATGTTCTCTCTGTATTTGTGTGGGTCCACAAAATTCTGTATCTGTATAAACCTGTCTAGGACATTTTCCCCGTCTTTGGCTCGGGCTCTCCCATGAGCCTGAATATGAATAAGCATGTAATGACAACTCTTGCACTACGTAAGCTGCAGTATACACAATATAAACACTGTCATCTGTTATCATCAACTCTTGCCTGTCTTGCTTCTTGGATGTAGTTATTGCAGCCATTGAGATTTTGGGGGGAAAGTTCAATGTCACACTATCTTTTTGGCAACACCCATAAATCTATGGGCTAAGGATTGAGGGAGTGCAAAGATCAGGTGAGTTATGACAGAAACTTACTGATTGTATGCCCTCTCACCTATCGCTCTCTGTTAGACTGCACAGGTGTCTGTGTTAGACTGAACCTGTCTCTCTCTTTAAAACCCACTTTCTGACTCCTTTTCTTCCTCTTTGTTGGTAACAGTGCAGTGTTGAAGATGTCTAAGGGGGAGCAGGTTGTTTGTGGCATTGACGAGTATTTCCAGGAACGAGGGCCGACTGTCACATTCAGCAACTTGCACTACTGTGTTCAGGAGACGAGATTCTGCCGCAAGATTGGTCCTGAAAAATATATCCTGAAAGATGTGAGGTAGGACATGAAAGTTACCTGTGTGTATGTGCATGTACATAGACGTACAGTTATAGGTAGATAACAGCATTATCAATGGGTAGTGACTGTATGACATGCTATACAACTGGTGGAACACAACACTCAAGGTGCATCTCCTTTTTTATGCAATACTGTATGCATCATGGTTGTTATTCTTTGACATCTGACAATAAGTTTTGAAGTCATGGGTTGTTCAGTTTGTGGCTGATTTCATCAAACTTGTACATTTTAAAGAATTTTAAAGGTCCTTGCGTTTGGGTATTATTAAATTTAGAGTTAAGGCAGGCTGAGAAAGAATGGGAAATTAGGAAAACAGAGTCAATGCTCTGGTAGATGTCAAATGTCTGAGCCAGAGGGGATACATTTACATTATCCATAAGTCTTTCCCCATTGTATTGTAATCATAGCTTTGGTTCAGGGCCATTAAAGCAACTTGCAGTAAGTTAAATTGAGTAATTAAAGCATGAATGGCACTCAAAAGGCAGCAGATTTTACAGCAGTAGAGATTTCAGTGTCACTTTTGCGATGCTCATTTATTTCCTGCTGTACAAATTGTTATCCAAAAGGTCAGTGAAGATATTAAAATGAATTACATAGATACAGTATAACTTGATACACATTGATGAATGTGTTGATGAATAAGGTTTTCCAGGAGAAACAGTGTGGGGAAGTGGGGTGGGATTCCAAACTATGTGATTGAGAGTTGAGAGATTTTTACAACTTATATTAAACTCAACAGAATGCTAATTCTCAAGGAGAAATATCTTGTGTCAAAAGAACTGACTTAACTTGACGTGTTTTTTACAGTGGCATCATTAAACCTGGGATGAATGCCATCATGGGCGCAACAGGAAGCGGTAAAACATCGTAAGAGACATGTTCTTGTGTATACAAACACACAGGCATTGTTTCACACACATTTATAACTCAAACCAAATGACTATCAGTCACTCTTTTTTTTCAGTCTGCTGGATGTAATAGCAGGAAGAAAAGACCCTGCCGGGCTGCGCCAAGGAACCGTCTTGGTAAACGGAAAAGCTGTCACATCTGAACTCAGGCTTAGCTCTGCTTATGTGGTTCAGGTACACAAATATCAAACATACGCACATTTTCTTTTACATTATATACTGTGGATTCTTTTTACGATCTTGTGTGCACAACATCCTTGTGTCTCCAGGATGACATCCTGATGGGCACTCTGACTGTGAGAGAGAATCTGTTGTTCAGTGCCAACCTCCGTCTCAACCCTGAGCATCACTCCTCCACAGATAAACACGACAGAGTAAATGTCATCATACAAGACCTGGGCCTTACAGACTGTGCAGACACTAAGGTATATCATATATCATTGTATATCATTCATTATTAAGTTGTTGAAAGAGTATTAGAGTATTACAATGTCCTGTTCAATCGTATTTACTTTTTTATGTCTTACCCAGGTATAAGCAGAAGCATTTATTTAAAAAAATCTTCTTCCACAAATGTCATTCACTTAAGTTTTTTTCTATAAAAATAAAACGTGTTCTTTATCCCTTCCCAGTGACTTCCCTGTCCAGTGTCCCTTGTTTTTGGTTGGCAGACATGTATATGTATTTTTAGATATAAAAATAGCCCCAAAGGTGCATGTTCAAATACAAGCTCCTCAGTTACAATAACTGGAGTATTTACTTATTGCCACCCTAGCTGTTCAGCAACCAAGCATTTTTAATTGTGTGTGTGTGTGTGTGGGTTTGTGTGTGTGTGTGTGTGTGTGTGTGTGTGTGTGTGTGTGTGCGTGCGCAGATAGGGACAGAGTTTCTGCGTGGTGTGTCAGGAGGTGAGAGGAAGAGGTGCAGCATCGGGATGGAGCTCATCACTTCTCCGTCTCTGCTGTTTCTGGATGAACCAACTACAGGACTGGATTCCAACACTGCAAACTGTATCATCAGTCTACTGCAAAAGTACAACACAATTACTAATTAATCACACATTAGGCAACCACATACTCGCACATAAGATACAAATTACAACTACAGCATACAATTCTGTGGAAGACGGCCTTTATCGATGATCTCTGAACCAGCAGCACCTTCAATTTCCACTGCCGTCTTTGTGTTGTTAACTATGTGGGCATAAACACATTATTTTGAATGTGTGTTCAGGTTGTCCAGGAGAGGTAAGACTGTGATCTTCTCCATCCACCAGCCTCGCTACTCCATCTTCAGACAGTTTGACCATCTGACTCTGATGCATAAAGGGGAGGTGGTGTATGCAGGAGCAGCAGACCATGCACTGGAATACTTCACAGACCTCGGTATGTAATGATTATGTTTACTATGAAAGGTGTAGGATGCTGACTAGGACTCTGTTATAATATTATATGATGATCCTTATATAGGAAAGGGAAAGATATTGTATTGTCATGTGATGTCCTGATGCTTGACAATATTTTATATATAGGATTCTACCATCTTGATATGAAATGAAAAATAATCTGGTTGTCTAGATGGACTACTGTTCTATTTGAATTCTCAAATACTATGTGAGAATATTGTTTGCTTTCATAGAGGGACTTATTAGTTTTGCATCTGTGTGTGTATGTGTGTGTGTGTGTGTGTGTGTGTGGATAGGCTACCAAATTGAGTCCTTCAACAACCCTGCTGATTTCTTTATGGATGTCACAAATGGAGAGGCGAAATCAACATTTGAATCAGTCACCGCAGGTATGATTACAGACTCTAAAAATAGACACACACATAGTTTATGTGAAACCAACAACCCAGTAAGCATGTTTCTTGTGAATCAGGTGAGAAGACATGTAGGTGTCCAGGTAATACTGGGCTAAATCTGGTCAGAAAGACGACATTGTTGGATGTTCCTAGATAAGATGTAACCATTGTTTCTGCAGCATGTTCATACTTGTGTTTCAATATCCTGATTTATAACATAACCTGCTACATGTTTAAATAAAGACACTGAAAAGCTTTTCAAAATGGTGCCTGAATATACATAAACATCTACAGATATCCATTTTTAAATCATGTTTAACCCAATGTTAACCAAAATGTCCTGACATATTACTTGCCAATAACTGGGAAGAATTAATAGCTGGTATAAAAAGAAAAGTTAATTATATTGTCTGTTCCTGTCTCCAACATCTTGTGGCCGCTCTGTCTTTCCACAGCTGAGTGTAGAAACCCACTGGCAGCAACATATCGCCAGTCACAACTGTGCCAGAAAGTTCTTGAGGAGTTGGACCATGTGAACCAGAGCATTGCTGAAGGGGTCGCAGGTCAAGATGAGACAGCCAGCTATGCTACCTCTTTCCTCTATCAGGTCAGCCAACTATGCAATTCAGAAATCGATAAAAGACCTTGTGGAGAACATCTTTCTTACTTGGTCCAAATAATTATCCAGTTGAGGGAATTAAATTCTCAGTCGTTATTCATTTTATGATTAACAGAAATTGCAATGAGTTTATAATGTTACAGCGCAGTGGTTAGTGCCAGCTGTTATGTCAGTGTGCTTGGCTGCCCGCTGAATGAACCCAGTTTATATATTTTATTGTTTCTCTGTGTGTATGTGTGTGTGTGTGTGTGTGTGTGAGACAGATGCGTGTGGTGTGTGGCAGGACAGTGCTGAACACGCTGAGGAATCCTCAGACCTCTTATGCCCAGTTGGCTCTCAACATCTTTTTTGCAGTTCTGGTGGGACTCATTTATTACCAGATGCCCTTGACACTGCCCGAGGCTTTACAGAACAGGTACTGTGTGGCTAACCTGCCAAACTAGTATCTGCTCTATTTTCACCTCTCTGCACACTCTTCACTCTATAAGTGCCCTGCTTTTCCCCAGCTCATCTCAAGGCCAAATTACAACAGAACTACTTAATGAAAATAGAAGATAATATCAAAGATATTTCTCTGCTGTTTAGAGGGTTTTTTTCTGTGCATGTATAAATGTCGTAGGGAAATGTGGTGAGACAGCAAATGTGAATATATCCGTTTCAGAAAAAGCTGCAAGAACGGAAACTGTCAAGACAAGGGTGACAAAAAGATCAGAGAAAGTGATTAACTTTTTACATAAAAGTCAAGGATACAAGCAAGCACTGGGATATGATGGCTAAATTCAGTTTAAATACTGCAGATTGGAGAGATAAGAAGCCATAATGTCAAGATGAGGAAACGACTTTTATGATGCTGTAACACGCTGAAATTTATGGGGAGAAACGTAGGTCAGATTGTCATTTGCTGACATTTTCTGTTTAACTACTCGATGAAATGATAATCAGATAAGTCTCTCTCTCTCTCCCTCTCTCTACAACAGGAGTGGTGCGTTCTTCTTCCTTATCATCAACATGGTATTTGGGAATCTCTCTGCTGTTGAACTCTTTATCAACGAAAGGGCGATCTTCATGTGAGTGAAAGATAAAGGGTGTGTGTGTGTGTGTGTGTGTGTGTGTGTGTGTGTGTGTGTGTTTGACATTGAGTCAAAATAAATGACTATACAACTAATACTATGCCCATGTTCATCGTAGTGAAGGAACATGTGAGTCAGAGCAACAGTGTGTCTCATCAATGTGTTTTTAACAGTTTAAAAACAAAACAATGGGGCTCTATGACGCAGAGCACTTCATTATATCAGGCTTCAGCTATACAGACAATGGGGGATCAGTTCATTCTTGGTTTTGTTTTTTTCATGAGATTTGTTGACAAATAGAAAATACATAACATCACAAGCCTGATACTTGAACATACAAGGTTAGGTCAAAAGCTTTCTATGAATTTTATCGTAGTTTGTCAGTGAATACTGTAAATCTTTTACGATCCCATGTCTTTAACTCTGTCACAGTGTTTGTATCTGTGTGTTTATTGAGAGTCTTTGTCAATGTTTTTGCAGTCACGAGAACTCAAGCGGCTATTATCGTACGTCTGTCTACTTCCTGTCCAAGATCTTTGCTGATCTCATCCCCAACCGCATCATCCCCATCTTTGTGTTTTCAGCCATCGCCTATTACATGATGGGTAATTTACCTGCATACAAGAACATACATTCACCATATTACTGTATATTATGCCGATGAGGAAAACACCCTGATGCAGCCAGTCGTCAAGTATAGAGAAGAACAAGTGCTGTTTTATTCACAGCCATAAAATGACTGTTGCACCTGCTGTTATTTAGGACTCCCCATCATGCCTTTGATATTTTACTCATTTGACTGAGTGTGAAAGCTGCAAATTATGTAATGAATAAGGGAACAGTCAAATTCTTTCTGCACAGGCTTTGCTTTATTCCAAGGGGGTTCCAGTTTTGAGAAATTAAAAATCTACATCACAGGGACCCAGTTTTGTTTGTCTTTCTAATCTGATATCCCGCTGTTGATTGCTTTTTATCTGTAACACTTCGTTTGACCTTACCGCCATGTTTGACCCCAACAGGAAGAAGCTGCTGAGAGCAACACTCTGTAGAGGATTGAGGTGCTCATTCTTGTTTAATGCAGACTTCTTCTGTCTTCCTATTTACATGTATCGACCGCTCTCTCAGGGTTGAAGCCTGCCTTCGAGGCCTTCATGTGTTTTGCTCTGACCATGTCTCTGGTCAGTCTGGCAGGAGTAGCTCTAGCTTTCCTCGTCTCAGCAAGTGTCTCTTCATTTGCCATGGCTAACATCCTCATTGCTCTACCCTTCGTCTTCATGATGGTGAGATGCAAAGACACATACATACCATATACACCACTGTAATCATAGTAATGTTTTGCTTATAAATATAGTGCTGTTATGAGTATAGAGTATAATTCTCTCCCTTTTTCCCTCTTTGTCTTCCTGTTTTAGGTTTTCGGTGGTTATCTTGTCAATCTCAACTCCATGCTGAGCTGGCTGTCTTGGCTGAAATGGATCAGTATCTTCAGATATGGATTGAATGTAAGATATGGAAAATAGGCAGAGCAAGAGGAGGAGGGTTGTGGTTATGAGAATGAGATCAGTGGAGCTCAGTTTAATATGTCTTTATCTGAAGCGAGTAAGTTGTTCAGCCCCGTCTCCTTGTCTCCCTCAGGCGGCATTCATCAACGAAATGAAAGGACAGTTGTTCTACAGCAACAGCACCATGTGAGTGTGATAACAGCCTCCCCTTAAAACACAATAACACACACACACACACACACACACACACACTGAGCATCTCTTGTCTATGCTGCAGCATTCCAGGGGAGCTGTTCCTGAAAAGCCAGGACATTGACTACTCTGTGTGGGGCTTCTGGCAGAACCAGGTGGCTCTGCTGGGAATCATAGCTGTCTGTATGTTCCTGGCCTACATGCAGCTGCGACGAATCAACCGCTGGAAATGATGCCTGTCCATCTGTACGCCACAGATGCACTGTGTGTTTATCTTATTTATTATGGGGGAAAAAGGGAAAGCTATTGTTTTAATATGTGTGCACCAGATGAAATAAGCTTTCTAATGTGATTATTTATATTATTTAAAATCAACATATTTGTCAAACAGTACACATGGAACCTCCTGCTCTCTTTGTGCCTCTCTCATGCCCTCAAACATAAACAAACACACGTGTTGTTGCATTTGACTCCCAGGTGGATAAGCTGCCACTAAGCACACTTGGTCTGTGCACGAGGGAATGTACAGCAACAGCCAAGCCAACATCTAAGACCTTACAAAGCTACTTACAGCGTGTGAGACATGAGCCGCAGTAAAGAAAAGCTTAAACGAATCTACATTTCATGGATAATCTGTTAGTTATATTTAAAAACAAGTCACATTTCTCAGTTCTCCAAGTAAATAATAACAAATTTATTCATGCCATGCAGAAACAGTCAAGGAATTGTCATATTATTTTAGTGTAATAAACCTTTTTATGCAAATTTTACAAAAATATTATCCAGAGAAAATAAACATATTATCACAAATTATGAATGCACAGATTCTTTAAAAACCTGATTTCAGAACAATGAAAAATGTTACACACCGAACACAGTGTCCAGTACTTAAAGTACTTAAGCTAACTCCTTAAAACTCATTTCCTCCCTTGATTTCCATTTAAAAAGTACAGTCTCATTTCCATGTGTATGTATATATATATATACACTGTATATTTATATATATATATACTGTATATACAATCTGTATCATGTTGGCCCCAACTCTTCCTTGAAGCTGCATGATGTTTACACTTGGTGTCTCTGTGTTTTTTATTGCTGCATCATTCAATTAAATGAAAAATATTCCACGTCTTCTGCATCATTTTCCCTAAATTCTGACATATTTCTCCACTATAGTTTGAAATAAACGAGTCTGTGATTTGGCTGCTCAGAATCAGTTTGTAATGAATATCCAGTCGGTCAGTTCGGCTGTGTGTAAAATGAGTTTTACTGACATGTATGTATCAGCAGCATAAAAAGTGAAGTGTGTAGGGAATGCTTTGATTTAGAAAGATTACCCATTTTCTATCTGAAGAGACATTGAACAAAACAGGAAACAGCATTCTTTCCAAGTGGTAGTCTCTTTAGAGAGAATCTTCTGTGTATTGGATACACATCAACAAGGGATATTACAGATCATGACAAAATGATTCCGTCAATACACTGTTTTGGCATGGAGTATTTTAGAAACACTAACAATGCCTCATTTCACCTTGTTGGAAAATGAAGTATAGATCAACATAGAATAAATATTGGTTTCTCAACATCACATGTAAGACATTTTAGTGTTTCCTTGCACCTGCAGTGTTTTGTGCACATTGTGAATGTTTTGCACAATAACCCAATAAGCTGCACTGCTTAGTGTTGTTTAAAAATGATCTATAGGCAAAATGTGGCTAATACTTTTCAGCTGATAAAGTGAAAAACTGTCATCAAGTGAACATCTAACCAGAAACAAGCCAACACACAAACAGAAACTGCAGGTCAATCACAGGTTGGACTCCTTTAAACAGTGCTGCTCATTTCACCTTTAGAAACTTTTCACACTGCTGGCGCTTTTACTCAGGCTGTTCCCCGCTGCCACTGGCGTGTTTTCCAGCCCACGAAGCCACTCGGTACATTTCAGCACCACGCGCTCATCCACAACATAGTCCTCTTCCTCGTACTCCACATCATCGTACTTGTGTCGCTCGTTCAGAAGTGAGATTTTCACAATTGAGCTTATGTCTCCCAGTTCAGCATCGCTGTTGTTTTTCACTGCAGCTCTGCTGGTTGAAGCGCTGTGCCTCTGAGTTGCCGGTTGATGCCGTTTAGAAACGTTTTCCCTCCGGCGTCTGGAATCTGCGGCGCTTCCTGAAACTCCAGCTCCACTTTCAGTATTTCTGGCTGCTGCGCGCTGCCGTCTCTCACTGTTCCTCCGCTGTAGCAGCAGAACGGCCTCGGGTGTGAGTGTCAGGGTGAAACGGGCCTCCTCCTGATGTCTGGTCCTCGTCTCCACCTCCGGTTCACTCCTCACGGAGCCCCGGCTCGCATGTCTCTGCTGCTGTGGCTTCGACAAGGACCCATCCGAGCTGGAGGCAGGGAAACTGTCTGTTAGCGATGAGGGCAACAATCTGTCCCTTCTCTTTGCGTGCAGATCTGCTCCTGACACTCCTTTGGCCGTTGGCAGATGGCTCCTGGGTTGGCCCTTTTTCCCCAGCTGTTTGAGGTTCAAAGTCAGTCGCTCCTTCACCGAGTTGCCCTTGTCCTCTTTTGGGACCCTCATCTTGGCCACAGTAGCTGTAGATGAACCGCTCTCCTTCCCTGTCAGTCCCGACACAGAGCGTGCAATCGACACAGGTGGGATGAACGGCATTTTGGCAACACACAGGATCAGGTAGGAGAGGAATTCAGTTTTGCGGCTGAAGCGCTGGAAGAAAAAAGAAGAGGGCACGAAGGAGGAAAGTGATTTACTGAGGGAGATGAGATACTCTGATGCATCCTCAGCCATGCGGGGGTCAGCACACAGTGTGTTGCTGCTGGGATCCAGTAGTGCTCACCTACCCTGGAATAGCTGACATCCTGAAACGTCTTATACCTGAGCAGCAGGAGGGGTGTGGCACGGCACACATCAGAAGGCGTGTGACCTCAGAGGAAGGGAATGTAGGGTTTTGCTGCATCTCACATGGTCATTACTCTCAGGCTCAGAGATCTAAATAAAACCTCACCTCTAATCCTCCGGTGTTATCAGTGAGGGCACGTTTACACACTACACACAGTGCCAGTGCACATGCAGGCTTAATCCGCGCTGTATTGATGACTGGGAAGAAAGTAAGGAGGGAATATTTTTAGTGCCAACTGTAAAATCAATGGAAACCAAATGTAACATAAGCATGGAGGTTAATTTTTGACCTTGAATATATTACCATCAGTTGACAAAATAATCAACTTAAGGTCCACTTACTAGCCTTTTCCACAGCATTCAGCTGTAGCTCACGAGCTTCATCAGCAGAAGGAAAAAGGCAGTAATTAATTTTTTTGTTTTGTTTTGTCAAATGCTAATTTAATTTGCTGGTATTATTTGTTTGGAGAAAAATATACACAACCTGCATAAATGTCCAAGCTCAGCATTTTATCCCGAGGTGTGCTCATTTTTTATAAGACAGAAAACATGGAAAAAAGCTTGGCACAGAAAACATTTTTATTTGATTGATTGATGATTTTGTTACAAAACATGATTAAAATATAGTTAAAAAATGTTTATGTTCTACATAAAAAAATAATACATCTCCTTATATATCATACATTTAAACATAGAAATCCATCTGTGAAGTTATCCTGACTGAGTTTGACACAGGTGTGCAGACATTTTACTACAGTAGTCAGTTTGAAAACTGAAACTGTTGGTAGTTCAGCCTGTGTGTGTTCATTCACAGCATGTCCTCCTGTGTACATGGAGAACCCGTCGACAGCGGGGACAGGTGTGATAGGCATCCTTGAAGTGCTTCACAAAAAATGGAATCAGGCAACATCCAAACACCAACCTGTGAGAGAGAAACCATACTTCAGTCTTCATCTTTTCAGTGTGTGTGTCTGTGTGATTGATGCTGGGTAGTTACATAACCAGATTTGAATACGTCTCTCCTCACCCGCATAGCACAAACACAAGACACATGAGCCACGCATGCCTCCCGACTTGGTAGTCGACCTGTGTAGTGACCTGAGTCTGACAGGAAGGGCATGTTGTCAGGGCCGGAGAGTGATACAATTCAGTCTCATAGCTCACAAACTTCAGCCTTGGGTTAGATGCGGGGAGAGCAGATGCTAGAGAGAAGACACCGGAGGATTAAAATGGCTGCTTATTTTTTTTAATTTAATTTTAAAATAAGATCACATGTAGAAATTCTAACAACTAAAATGTATGTGAAAATTATGTTTGTGCCCAGTATTTAGCAATTTAAAGAATGCTTTTCTCTCTGAAATTGTATCTGAGTAAAATTTTGGCATCCCATCACATGTAACAAGCAAAAGGCTGACACTGCAACAGCTCATCAGAATGAACAAACAGTTCAACAGTCAGCACCTCCTAATCATTGTCACTGAAAATCAGCACTTGAGTCTAAAGGAAAGCATATCACCAAGTTGCACTAAGAAAATGTGACATTCAGACCGACACTATACATTCAAAATGGAGGCAGGGTTTAAGCGAGCATGTACCTGGTAGAGGTGAGTGAGTTTGAGTGGAGCAGCCATTTCCTGGAGAAAAGAAGGAAGGAGGAGGTCGTGGAGGGCTGAAAGGTGAGTGGATGTGGTAGATCCGCACATCTTGCCCTGTCTGACTTTCATCTAGGAAAATAGCTAGAATTAGTTTTTTTTTAAAAACTGTGACAACTGATTATTTCAGGCTCTGCAAACCAAGCATGATGAGCAGGTATTTTACCTGGTAAGAAGTAAGGTGGAGGTGTAGGAAATGACTCATCCACTTTTGATAAGAACTCCATTTATCAGGTAAAGTGATGCACCACAGAAAAAAAGAGAGTAAAAGCCTGAATGTGTTTTGATGTTTGCAGCCAGCAGCAGCTAATCTGCAGGCCCACCAGGTGCAATTAATTGAAATCTCCTCTGATTGGTTAAAGAACCTGTTACCCACAAGTCAATGGCAGGATGGTCTTCTACAAAAAAACAACACTGAATGTAATACAACCTCTTGGTATTAGGAGTTTTGGAGCGTTTTAATTCACGTTGACTTCATGGAATTTTAAAAGGTTGAAGTGTGTCCTGTTTGTCAAGAAAAATGCAAGGTTTACATTGAAGTTGAAGACATTTGAATGCATCAAAAACATCCATCTCCACTTCAGCCTCTAGTAGCAACAGTATACTAATATTTGAGCCCTTTCGTGATCTCGCTGCACATCTGTAAATGTGTTTTTTTTGGGCTTTGTTTTATGATAATTAATCTCTGTAAGCCCTATGTTAGCATGCCATATTGTAACTCCATGATGTTCAACTCATGCACAGAGCAGCCTTTCTATTTATGGTTTACTGCTATTCACCACAAGGTGTATTTTGTGTCAAGATGACAACCCTACATGTGCCTTGCAGAGACTGTGTTAACAAAAGGTTGATTTGGAAAGTTCAGCCAGGCATCTGCAGTCTGACAACTGAGATGCCTTTTATAAAATGTCATTTTCCAGGTTTAACTTGTATCTATCCAGTGTCACCATATACATTTGTTTAAACCTGTTTTAAGTTCAAACCTAGTGTGATTGTTTTTGTGTTGGTCAAATTTCTGTTGCTTGGCACACCAACAATTACCTCAGTCCCGCTCTTAATGTCTTTTCAGAAAATGGTGCAACCAATATGATTTGTGGTTATCAAGTCATTTTGCTAATGTTTTTCATGCAAGTTGTTGGTATCCTTTAAATTCTATGAAACTCTATCATTGGTGTCATAGTACTTTCATCATGTATTATATCTGCAATCAAAATCCTTACGAAATGAAACTTTTAACAAACATTTGTATATTTTGTATGAACGTTATTACTAGTAAGACTTGCAATGATTTTTTTAATCCCTTACCCCAATATTTTGTATTTCAAAAGTTGGTCGTACGATAACATCCTCTTCTAAAACATGGTGTTTTTCATTTATTCATTTTCTCAACTCCTCTTCTCCTGTGTGTCAGCTTTTAATTCTTAACTTTCTCTTTCACTGAAGGTGCACAAGACATAGGTGATGTGTTTTGAGCACAGTCCACTTGGCAGCAGTGTAAATCTATTATCCTGGAGGTCCTGGTTCTTACTGCTTGTCTTGCACCAGCTCACAGCTCATGACCACTGTGACATTTAGTTTTGTTTGATTTTAATACAACAAGTGATTATATGTTTAATTCAGAGGAAAACAAAGGGTCGCGATGCCAGGTCATGCTCTTCTATGAGGCTATACTACATGTGAGCAGAAAAATTAGGGGCAGGCTGCTCTCAAACTATCAAACTCATAAGGGATCAATTTATTGAAGACAAAACTTTGCACAAAGCCTTTTGATAGTCGCCATATATGGCTGTTCAAGGTATATGCATGTTTTACAAACTATGTGGACAAAAAACTACTTCTGATCACACCAAATTCTGTTTATGCAGGACACGTTAATATAATTTCCTGAGTGTCTACGCCTTTGAATAGAAGTACTGAATATTTCATATACAAAATATTCCACAGTACTCAAAGAGCTACAGATATTGAAAGGACACTTCCTCTGTCACTCGTGCCAACCCTGACTCTATCTCACCTGAAACACCGGTGTATGTGCCACACGAACTTTTAACTGCCACTGGGGATCTGACGTTCTGTTTACTTTCGAGGGTCACGTGACATACCGTTATATTTTTAACCTTCAATTGACTTACGAATCAAAACAACACAACAACTGACTAAATGCTCATCTGAACAAAATAGGACATTTTCAGTTACTCAACTTTCTTTGACCATCATCGTGAGTATTGACGCAAAAATAACAACAAGCTTTATCTACGTGCTTACTTTTAAAATGTCATATTTAAATTAATAATTCTATTTAGCCAAATACTTCGATCAGGCTGGCTGTCGAGCCAAGTGTAATATTAGCTAGCTAATTTGTTTTCTTTCAGACAGCTTGAAAATGCACAACAAGGCTGGATTTATCCAAAGGTGGAATGTCCTAACTATTTCAAGCCTGGTCGCCGTTTTCCTCGGTAAGTTCAACTAATGTCAGGCTACGTACTTGCGCTAATTTAAGACAATTTATGAAAAGCTAGCATAAGCATGGTAAGTTCAATTTACCACAGGGAAGCTTTGGCTAGATGTGGACATATGTCTCGACATTGTAAGTTATGAAATAGTGAAGTGAAATACATTTAATTGACAAAAACACTTTTGCTAGCTAGTGAACCAATATTTGTTTTATTTTGAAAGACGTTTTTAGGGGAAACACAATTAAATGGTCTATAGATTAGTGTGTTAATCAAGATGCTAATGTATTAGATAAGTAAGAAGTCGACAGAAATAATTGAATAGTTTATGGTAAACTAGGTAGCAGTTAATGTCCCAGTTATAACTAACTAAAAACTGACAATATCCCCTTCAGCTCCAAACTAATGCTACATTTTATTAAAGTGAGTTAAGGCTAATGTCCACATGTAGCCACAGCAGAGAGAAATACTGATGTGAGGCCACGGTTTGTACAGACATTAAAGGAAAATACCTCCTCCTGTTGACACCCATTTAGCTTTAGGTGCATCTTTTGCATCCTGTGTATGGCGCTCCTAACAGTGGATGCTCTATTTCACTAATTTACACAGTGTCACCTAGTGGACGCTTTAATCATTGCAATTTCGCTAACTGTCGGGCCACATTGAAACACCCAAGAACCAAATGGTTTTGATTTCCAACCACATTATATAGTCAGAGTCACGTGCATTTATGTAAATTTCACATGTGCTCATTGATCTGAAAGTTCAGTTCAAGTCTAGTATACTATACCTGTATACTGCTTACCTGCGGTGTAGTGCAGGTATCAAAAGAGCAGTATACAGTCACATAATGTTGCCATGAGGATGTCATTGTGTGTGCAAAGAAAAAAAATGTACCCATTTGTTGGGCACTGACAAGGAACCTTTGTATGAATGTAGAAATGTATGCACAGATTACATAGGGAAGAGAACAATACTACTGCAGTGGTTAGTGCAGGAATCTATTTGTGCACTTTAATGACAAGATTTTCTCATTGTGATGTTATAGTGTGACAGCCTGTACATAATTATGTTTCTGAGAGCCATATTTCAACCTAAATATAATAATTTGTTTTGTTGAAATTATTTACATATTATTTTCATGATAAGACCTGTGTTTGTCAATTTGTTATGTTATGCTTTATTAGTGCTAACATAAAGGGCATTAAACATAGTGTATGGTTTGCTTTACCTTACATCCATATTCTTAGCAATTTTAAACCCTTTTCTGTGTTGTTGTGTCTAAGGTGTTGGCCTGGGCATGATTCTGAAGACCTACATGCATCTGTCAGCCCCTGAAAAAGTCTACATTGGCTTTCCCGGAGAGATGCTCATACGCCTGCTTCAGCTGGTTACCGTTCCTCTTATTGTGTCAAGTGTGATAACAGGTAAGCTTCAAGTGTGTTTCTCACACTGTCAGCTGTAACATGAGGCTATGCATTTTATACACATAGCATTTAAAAAATACCATAGTGGTTATATAGCATGTATATAGATAATGATTACATTGCTGACACCAATGTCTCACAATTTGACATTTACATGTGTTTAAAAATTACCATCACATAGGTTTTAAAACACACTCATGTGACTTGTCATTCTTGAGATATGCAGTAACTGTGTCGCCTAAAGTTTCCATGACCTTACAGTGATGTAACTATTACTTACAGTGATGTGATTTTACAGCTCCTCTAACTTTCAGTCTGCAGACCTCAGCTTTCATTCTTATTTTTGATAGGAATTTGTAGTCTGAGTGGCACCTCCAGAAAAATCACCATACGTGCACTAGTATACTTTGTCATGAGCACTCTTCTGTCTGTGACTATCGGTAAGAGGAATATTGTATATCAAAAATGCACTTTGGTTAGTTTCACTTTTTTATGCATATATCTTCATACAAACACATAGTAGGTGAAAGTATATTACCTGAAGCATCTTTTTATGCTTTAAGTGAGAAAATAATCATTTTAGTTTATACCATACCATTTAGTTTATACCTGTTTCTTTGTTTCCTATCCTCAACCGTGGACTATGTGTTGTAGGATTAATATTGGTAATAATGATGAAGCCCGGGGTCAGCAAAAATGCTGGAAAAGAGACAGATGATGATGATGAAATCTTCTCCACCACTGATGCCATATTGGATCTAGTAAGGTGAGAGGGAAGTGTAAATTCTGACAGTCCACGCTGATTCCTACCACAACGGATTTCTCTATATGTTTAGGTTTCAGTTTCGACTTAAGCATGTCTTTAGATCAGTTGGTTGCTGGATCATTTAATCAGAGACTTCCTTCAGAATTGCATCCATCAATGCTTTTCTTAAGCAGAAATAACACATATGAGGTACTCTAAAAGGATTAATATCTGGCTAGAATCCACACTACGTTTGAGATTATCCTGCATTTCTTTCTAGATCTGCCAACATTTACAAGCTGACTAACATTTTTACCCATCAGTTTCATGGTGGTATTTATGTTTGTTTTTTCTTTACACTTTATAGAAACATGGTGCCACAAAATCTTCTTCTGGCTAGCTTTCAACAGGTAAGTATTATTACTCAGGTATGCAACATGCAGTACAGCTCTTGACAGAGACAAGGTAACACTCATGATGTGATTTTTTTTTCTCATCTTTAGTACAAGACTGTGAAGGTGGAGTTTGAAGTTGAAGAAGCTGATCACAGTTCCACCCTGGAGTCGGTAAAAATATCACCCTTTTGTCATGATCAAGTTCACATTCAACCGTGATAATTAGTGATACATGGAGTAGCTGTCAGACTGTTGTTCTCAGTGACTTTCTCATCTTGTTTCAGAACGCCACAGAAGTGCGTCTGGTGAGCAAGCATATTGATGGAAGCAATACTGTTGGCCTGATTGTGTGCTCTATTGTTTTTGGACTGGCCCTCAAAAGGATGGGAGAAGAAGGGAAACTCCTTGTGGATATCCTTAACACCTTCAAAGAAGCCACCAAGCGTGTGGTTAGAATGATAATAGGGTATGGTGAGACAGCACGTATTTTGTAAGAAAATCTCAACCTCTGCATAGTCAAATGTTACATTTAGAAATTGTGGAGTGTTTCGAAATTATTTAAAGAAAGAGAGTAGATATCCTATAGTCTATCATACACATCATACACTATCATACATGGAATTAACTATTAAAATGGGGTTCTTTCTGATTTTATTTCTTCCATCTCCCAAACTGTCAAAAACATAACTGGTTTCTTTTTGACTCATGTTGTCATGTGTAGTTTTCATCTGTCTAACTGTTTTTTTTTAAAAAGTTATCAAGTTAAGCAGCTTTCCCTTAACTGAGACACTCCCATAATTTGTCAGTCTGTTGTTTCCTTTCCAGCTTCATGCCAATCGGAGTGATGTTCATGACTGCAAGCTATGTCGTTGAAGTGTCGGACAACTGGGAGACTGTCTTCAAACTCGGGATGTTTGTGGCAGTGGTCATTAGTGGGTATGTTCCCCTCTGCTCTTTCAGCACTGTTGCAGTAAGCCATTTCATTCGATACAGTATAAGCATTATTTGTTTTTTTCAGGCTGGCTATCCATGCAATAGTAGTTCTACCACTGGTCTACCTTCTGTTCGTGAGACGTAGTCCCTTCGTTTTCATTCAAGGGATTTTTCCTGCCTTACTGAGGACCATGCTCATCTCGCGCAGGTAGAATCTTTATTTCCGTCTTCAACAAAGTAAGTTAAATATGAATATAGTAAATATTGTAGTAAATATAGTATCACTTGGATTGATGCAGTAGATGTACAGAGAATATTGATATAAGTCCATTGTGAGTGAGTCCATTTTGGGACCCCAGTGTATAAGATATATGGACATTTAAGAACCAACAATGAATGCATTGTGTCTCCAAGCAATGCAGTCTCACTGACTTTCCGATGTTTGGAGCAAGTACTCATGATTGACAAAAGAATCACTCGCTTCATGCTGCCTATTGGGATCAATATTAACATGGATGGAACAGCCCTTTATGAAGTGGTCGCAGCAGTTTTCATCGCCCAGCTGAACCACATTGAATTGAACTGGAGCCAGCTGTTTACTCTGGGGTAAGTCACAATGATGTTATTTTCACTGTCTCTCTGTTCTAGTTGATATAGAAAAATATGTTTAGGTATAAACAGGGGTTGAGCTTAAAATGCATTTCTTCTTTAAAATGTAACTGTTAAAATCAAAATTAAAAATATCTAAGTTTTATGGATTTGTATTATTTTTACTGTATTTTTTAGAGTGGCACAAGCATCCCAGTTCGTGACTCTTCTTAAGGGTTATTTGTGTCAGAACAATTTGAGACAGATACAGAGATTTAACAGATTTTGATGTGTATTTAAACATGTAAGAGTTTAAATGTCCCCTAAAACTGTATTGGTGGATGAGGGAGTTGATGCTGGTATACAGTATTGTGTTGTCGGTGAACAGGAAGTAGCTGTTCGTAGTCTCAATCATTATCCTTTATTCATATCTGCTCTTCATGGTTTACTTTGCTTTTGTTTTGTCCACCAGCAGCTGGATCTTTGAGTCTATGGTGTTGTTTCCAGTCCCCAAATTCATACAGTTTCATGTTTTTGTTCAGTCAAGAGTCCACTCTGGTGATCACTGATGTGGCTCTGTGTCTTTTCTACAGTGTGACAGTAGCAGCGTCCAGCGTGGGAGAAGCAGGGATCCCAGCGACAGGAACAGTCACCACTCTCTTCATTTTGACAGTCAATGGGATTCCTGTAAGGGACGCTTCCCTTTTGATGGTTATAGAATGGCTGCTGTAAGTTTACCTTGTGTTTTGGCAACGATTACTACACCAAATATCAAACAACATGTTGTGAAGAGGATAACCTCTGCTTCTATAGTTAACTGTAGTTTGTGTCTTTCAGAGATCGCTGCAATGCTGCTGTCAATGTCATGGGAGACTGTATTGGCGTGGCACTTGTTGATCATCTGTCAAAAAAGGAACTGGAAGAAATGGATGACCTAGAAGAGGAGACGAGGTAAAAACTTTAGCAGGTCTTTTTGTGTGGTTCATTTTAACCCAATACACAGATAAATGTACAAGGCACATTGTGTTTAATGGCAGATAATCAATATGTGAGTAGAGCAGGAGAAGCCTGTGCTCCCTACTCATAGCTACTCACATTCATTTACAAAGAGATGGAAAATGAAAATATTCTGATTTCTCTCTATGTGTCACTCAGAAGCTGGACACCATAGTTTCTCTGATAGTGAGGACCTCCAGGTCCAGATCCATCCCAGCAGTAGCTTGGTCCCTGGACACTGCAAAAAGCCAACGGCTCCAAGACAGCAGCAGTAGATGGGGCATGTGTAACCTGTAACCTCAACTCATCCAAAACAGGGTCCGAGTATCAACAGCATGAACACAGCTGACTTTGGAAACAATCCTCCAGTGCCAAATATGTACTCAGTCCTTTTTATTTGGCATTTCATGTATTTGTTATCACATTATTTTGTATTATATTTTGTGCATTAGTAGCATGAAAAGAATGTTCAAGTGCCAAAAATAGCTTTGATTACATTTTGATGTTGTCAGTGTACTTTTAAATAAGCTTATTGGTAATTATTTGTGAACTTGGAATTATTTGGAATCAAATCTATCCCCTTTTGTGTTTGTGTATTTTTAATTTGTGCAACATTAGCATAAACATTAGAATTAACCTTAAAAGAATTTTCAACTACCAAAAATAACTATTATTACTGTCTGTTTGATTTGTCACTATTTCATTTGTTTGCTGTCACATATTTGCACCTAAGAAAATGCTCCTTTGAATAAGCCTAATGGTAGTGCTTTGTTAATTTGGTTCATTAGGAATTAAATTGATCTGATTTTGTGTTTTGTAGACATAATTGTAATGGCATGGGTGTACAATAGTTTTTGAATGGACTCCTTGTTTCTTAATAAATGCCAGGAAAAAGCAAACTAGTTGACTGTAATGCATATTTCTATTGGTTAGCAGGAGTTGTGATGTGATTTGATTTGATTTGCATCATGGTGTGAAGCAGTATGTCAGAGACGGAAATGATTCTTCCATTTGTATTTTAGTTGAGGCATGTTTACAGACCATCAGGATGCACAATTTGTCCTTTAAAGAAATATTCATTGGCTAAATCACAAATCATATAAGACAGAACAGCAACAGAGGTTAGATTACATTTTTGAAGCTGTCATGTGTCAGAGAATATGTGATTGAAGCTAGCTTTCAGCCTGTACATACCTGAATCACAGAGTCTGCACACATGAACCTGAAACAGCAGCAGACACCTTGCGAGCAAGACAAAATTCAATGAGTTTGACTTGTAGTGGTTGGTGCCTGTGATCCATGACCATTATATTTTTGGGCTTTATATCCATATTCATGATTTCCAGGGCCTCAGGGTGCAGCAGACTGCTGTTGTCAGCTGAAGAAACAAACACATTTAATCTTGTTACGTCAAGAAAAAGTACATAGGTACTGATTTCTCACCAAATGTTAAATATGCAGTGAAATTACACTTGCTTCTGAGAAAAGTAAAGAGGAAAATACAAAATACATATACAGCATATGCAGAGCTAGGCAGATCTCACTTATGCACAGAGAAGGGAAACGTCTCTGCAGTATGTATTCAGGCAGACTCAGGTCCAGGAGCTCCAACTGCAGTCAAATGAATTTTTCAGTTTTTTTCCTTCTGTCTGACAGAGTATGGAGGACTCCACCTAGCCTGGTTTGTACTTTAGTGGTGCACATTTCTAATTTATTTTCTTGGCTATTACTCAAATTTTTATAGCTATATAGAGTAAACCTGGGGCTCTGGGGGCCTCTTTGCTCGCTGGTAATCCAGCCTTGCTCAGGAATTTAGGAATGACCCTTTCCTTGTGATGTCAGTACATACAAGACTGGCACTATGGTAAGGTACAGTCACTGCCCTGCTGGATTTTGTTTGTCCAATCTATGCACTAGATGGTGGTGTTTTGTAACCGGTTAGACCAGTTTGTGTGTTTCTACTTGAACCACTAGAGGAGCCCTTTCACACCCGTCGTAGTTTGTGTGAGAGACTTCGACGTGAACGAGGTTATTCAGTTGAATGTATCAGCTAGCGTGATGATGCTAAGCTAGCTGTCAGCCAGGCATCCACGGGTTTTGCTGCCGACTTCGCTACCGGATGCTTCCGGTCGTATCCTGCTGGCCGTCTTGACGTTCCCTCAACATTCCTGGACGAATTCGTGTCGACTGACCAGAGTCCGCGAATTCAGGTCCACTCCTGATCTAACCTTCCCCAGCTAGCGTAACTTAGCTCGCCGGCTAGCGAGACTGCACACACGGAGAACCGGACTGACGGGGTGAGTTAGCATGCGGGCTAGGGGAATGTACGGCTAACGGTGTTGCTATCATCGGGAGTAAAGGCATGTCCTCAATGGAAAAACCGGGGTCTGATATGGAGGAGGGAGGCCTTTCGGTGAACATGTGAATAGCAGCACGATAACACATTTATCAAAATGACCAATCTGGCTGCCAGGCCTGTCTTATCTCACACCGGTGAACTGTTAGCCAGCAAATCGCTTAACCTGCTAGTAACGTTAGTAATGTTTTGGTGATGTTAACGGTTTACGGAGTAAAGCTACAAACCTAATCATGGCAATATTATAGTAGCTAGCTTACTAACTCAACCTAAATCCATAGAAGTATCTTAAAAATGAGACTTTGGTCAAAGTTATCTGGCTAATATTAGCTTAGTAATATTATTAAAGCTAACGTTAACATAGGCTAGTAGTAGCAGCCTTTCAGTGTTTTGACTAGGTTTATATGATGTAACCAGGCTAACACAGTTCCGAGTAACATTGCAATAAAGTTAACAGTTCACCAGTTGTCCCATTTTAGAGGTAATAAAACAGGCTTCTTATATTCGCTGTCCGTGGAGATTTAACGCTGATAGAGGCAAAGTTCAGCCCAGCTGTTCGCTCATTGTTTATGTCGCTGGTTGCTAAACTAAGTTTTGTTGTGTGATTTCGCAGAGTTTCACTTAAGGACCACACCCAGACAAGATGTCCCTTCATCAGTTTCTGCTGGAGCCCATCACCTGCCACGCATGGAACCGCGACAGGACACGTAAGGCTCAACTATCTCCTCCTTCCTTTGAATGTGCCAACTCGTCCCCCACACACCAGCTTGTAACAGACTCAACAGATCATGTCATTAATGACATTTAAATATTGTATATATTGATGTGAGTAGTACAGTAATTTCAGCTAAGGGAAATAATACTGTGGCTGTGGTTTTTGTTTGCAGCATTTTTTGGCTTTGCCACTGAGTCCAGCTTGGTATTTGACAAATACCAGGAACTGGTCTAGCTTGTTTGTTATCTGTCCCTGCATTGTGTTAAGCCGCTGTTTTCACATTGTTTTGCAGAAATTGCCATCAGTCCTAATAACCATGAAGTTCATATCTACAAGAAGAGTGGCAACCAGTGGGTCAAGACCCATGAGCTGAAGGAGCACAATGGACACATAACAGGTATTTAGTCAGACTGCTTTATTTACATTTACAAAACAAACTATTTTTTAGCTAATCAGTGTAATGTCTCAATCCATGTCTGTGTTCCTATGACTAAGCCACAAACAAAACTACTTTCATTTACACAAGTTGAGACACATTTGATACACATACATGATGCTGAATGATTTGACTGCGCAGAACATGACTCAACTCAAGGCTGTGCCATCATAATCCACTTCTTCACGATTGTTTCGTCAGTCAGTTGGATTAGGGATGTAATTAATCAAGTAACTGGTTTGTCTGTATAATGTCAGAATATTGTGAAAAATAAAAATCGACATATTGTTATATATGGAAAAGAAATGTGATAAATCTTCACGTTTGAGAAGCTAGAACCAGCAAATGTTTGGCATTTTTTGCTTGTAAAATGATTTATTGATTATCAAAATAATCGCTGGTTAATTTTATGCCAGTCATCTTGTCTTTGCAGCACTAAATTATCTTTTGTCTCTTTGTAATAAAGTACCTTTTTCTCTTGGCTGTGGTGTAGGTATTGACTGGGCTCCCAAAAGTGATCGTATAGTGACATGCGGAGCAGACCGTAATGCCTACGTGTGGTCCCAGAAGGAGGGGGTATGGAAGCCCACACTGGTCATCCTCAGGATCAACCGAGCTGCCACCTTTGTCAAGTGGTCTCCACTGGAGAATAAGTTTGCAGTCGGCAGTGGGGCTCGACTCATCTCTGTCTGCTACTTTGAGTCTGAGAATGACTGGTAAGTCTGGGATAATTAGTACAACTGTGACATTTTGTAAATGTATCTGTTATGGTCAGATAGTGTGTTTTCACTCTTTTTTCGATCAATATTATATATATGATATATACAGTTACAAATGTATTATTTTTTACTTGGGACACAGTTTGTGGATGCTGGTTTAAAATCGAAGTACTGTACAGCCAACTGATGATAATGATCCATTAACAAGGTCAAAAGAAATTTTTTCCCAGCACTGGGCCACTCTGTTCTGGTTCACTGTGTTCATTGCTACATATTTTCCAGATGTTGTTTTCCATGTGTAGGAGTATACTCTGTCTGTCTGTGCCAGGGCTGCCTGCTTCTTCTTCTTCTTCTTCTTCTTCGTTGTATTTTTGGTTACATGGATGTGTTCTGTTTAACTGAAGGTCAGGGTTTGTCAGACATGATAATAAAATGCTTGATATATCACATGTGGAATTTCAGAATGATCAATAAAACAAACAGTCCAGTTTTCCTGCGCTACACTCACTAAGTGTGCAGTCACTATGCACAAGTTGCATATTAGTTAGCTCTACCTGCTGAAGTTTTTATATTCCACATAAAAAAAATGAATGATTCCCCTTGTGCTTCAGGTGGGTGAGCAAGCACATCAAGAAGCCTATCCGCTCCACCATCCTCAGTCTGGACTGGCATCCCAACAATGTACTGCTGGCTGCTGGATCCTGTGACTTCAAATGCAGGTAAAAGTCATGAGCGAGCAATGGGTAGTCTTTAAAAAAAAAAAAATGCCATGCCCCCCTGCCAACATACTCTGATGCTCTCTTCCTCTTCTTTTCTTTTTTCTTTTTTTTTTTTTTGCTTTTACTACCCCCCCCCCGGCCTCTAGGGTGTTCTCAGCCTACATTAAGGAGGTGGAAGAGAAACCAGGCCCCACACCCTGGGGCAGCAAGATGCCATTTGGGGCTGTGCTAGCAGAATTCGGAGGAGCAGGTCTGTATCTCTGTCTTCATATGTATAGTAAAAATCCTCTTGCATATGACTTGCAGCAACACTTTAAACTAAACCAGATCTGCCTTTTTTTTTTTTGCACATTGTGTTTGTTAGGTGGAGGGGGTTGGGTCCACTCTGTCTCTTTCTCAGCCTCTGGTAACCGCCTGGCCTGGGTCAGCCATGACAGCACTGTCACTGTGGTGGACAGCTCTAAGACTGCCAGGTATATTTTTTTCCATTTATATAGGGACTCATTTACAGCTTGGTTACAGTTATTCTCAGATTAATTATCACAATTAATCTAGAAATAATTTGAATCCTAAAATAAAAAACATAAGTCAGAAATTATATTACACATTAAGTTGTTTTGTTGTTAGATACCAGTAGTTTCACTGTCTGTATCTGTCCATACCAAACTGGTGTTGTAATGAAGGATGCCTTTTGTTCTCAAAGCCACTAACAACAGGAAAGGAGATAAAATACAAAGATTACTCTTTTCCAGTAACAGATGAGTTGAGGTGTATCCAAAAAAAAGAGTAAAGAGTTCAATTCTCCCACGCTTTCATCAAAAAGCAATCCATCACATTAAAAAAGCAAACTATTCACTAGATTATTTGTTATTTCGTTCACTACAGGAGGAATCTATCTTTATCTAGCATATTATTGGCTACTGTACTGAAGCCATGATTTATAATCTGATCATCCGTTGAGTGTGCCAAAACTGTGAGAAAGGTAGACACTAGGTGAACCACATCCAAGGCTAGACTTCATAATGATGGGCTGTTGACAGCAAATTGCAGGTGACATGAACTGAGGAGGCGGTGATTGACCCTGAGCAAAGATTTCAACATGTTCTGGCTGGAAACATGCACACACTGCAGCACTCAAAGCAGAGTGCCTTTTTATTTTGTTTTTTTTGTCATAAAATCGTCCTAATTTCTATAACAGCACAACGGTTTTGAATGCGTTGGTAGTATGCTGCCTGTTAAATCTTTAGTTAATTTGTGTGTTTGTGTTAAGTCCCTCACAGCTGAAGACGGAGTACCTTCCTCTCCTCAGTGTCATTTTTGTTTCAGAGAACAGTCTAGTAGCTGCGGTAAGAATAACACGTTCAGTGTGCACTGTCAATATATTTTAATGCTCAAATGTAAAGAAGAGTTTCCACTTTAAATGTGTCGTCTCTGCCATCAGGGCCACGACTGTTGCCCCATGCTGTTCCGTTGCGACGACGGTGGAACGCTGACATTTGTGTCAAAGCTCGACCTCCCCAAGCAGAGTATCCAGAGGAACATCTCTGCCATGGAGCGCTTCAGGAACATGGACAAGAGAGCCACCACCGAGGACCGCAACACTGCCCTGGACACACTGCACCAGAACAGCATCACGTAGGTCACACGCCATCAAGAATGGCAGGAATTCATTTTAAGGCTCATTTTTAAGTTTTTTTTTAAAGTTTTTATTTAACGTTTAGATGCTTGCAGAATGTAGGCATTTTAAGATTTTGATTTGAATTTCACGGTTGGTTTATTTCTTTTCCAATTTAGTCAGAATGTGTGATCACAGTATAGAGTTGAATGGTGATGTTTAAGCTTTGTGTACATAGCAAATGGAAGGACTTTTGAACCATTACAATTTTCTACAAATGTGGACATAGAAATTTTTGGTATAGGCTTCTACTGGATGTCCACAACAAGCAAAATTAAATTCATAATGGAAAAATATGAAATAAGTCAACTTTATTGCCATTATTGTGGCTGTAGTCTTGGTAGTATTTTTTTTTAATTTTTTAATATTTTGGAAAATAAGATTAATCACTTTTTCAGCAAGACATTGAGGAGACCAATATCCCTTTCATGTCCAAAGCTACAGTTAGCAGCTCGTTAGCTTAGCCTAAAGATTGGAACCAGTGGGGAACAGCTGGTGATCTCCAAAGGTGACAAAATCCACCTCCCAGCACTTGTAATGACATGTCCACACAGAAAGCGTTTCAGCCATGTTTTTCAGTCACTATGTTACACGCCTGTGACGGAACAGGTTCACTGTTTTGATCAGTCCAGTTGTTCACACTTTACGTGTTTTATTCATGCTACATGTTCATAAACGCAGACTGAAGCATATTTTTACGCTTCAAGTTTATGTTCTTCTATTTTCTTCTCGGGCTCTGGGCGCTGTCACAGTGTGGGTGACCTACAACTAAATACTGTGCCTGAAGCACTGAAGCTGCAGGTGCTCTGCTAACATGCTGCTCATGCTGCGCTTCCTGTGTAGACACGGTGTAAAGCTCGTTAATTTACATGTTATATCTCGATGTGGGTTTATGACAGCTTGTGTGCTGTTTTATTTATTGGTCATGCCCTGTGACTTCCTGGAGGCTTTTCATCACTGAGGTTGGCTCGGCAACCAGCATCTACCTGTCAGCAAATAGCTAATACTTTCCATTAAGGACCACTTCTTCGTCCTTACATCACCTTCTCATCGTGGCAATATAGGGAAATGCATCATTATGCTTTTCAATTTTATCACCTCTTTAAAACTTTTCAATATGTTTCTACGTTTTTGTTCCTTAGCCAAGTGTCTATCTATGAGGGAGACAAAAGGGATTGTCGCAAGTTCTGCACCACAGGCATCGATGGAGCAATGACCATTTGGGACTTCAAGGTAAATGCACACATGAGCTGTCTTCTCTAGAGCTTTGTTTTCCCAGATCTCTCAGCTCTAACTCCCTTGTATTTTTCTGCGTTTACCTCCTCAGAGTCTAGAAGCTTCTATCCAGGGTCTCCGCATCATGTGAAGAAATCTTGTGAATGAATGAAGAGACGCTGCGGCCTCACTTCTCTCCCCTCGCCCTCACAGTCCTCACCCCTCCTTCCCCTTTCCACCTCCACCCCCCTCCCCCCCTCTCCTGCGACGCAGCCAGTAACATACATAACTGACCACCTTATCGAGTGTCTGCTGAAGCACTGATCAGACCATAACACACTCTTGTGGGTGTGTGCTTACACTCTTACACACACTCGCACACTACAACACATGAACAAGCATACACTACACTACACTACACTACATTACACTACACTACACACACACTGAGCTGACGTGTGACATCACTGTTAATTTTTTGTTTGTTTGTTTGTTTGTTTTTAAATGAAGGTTAACCAGGTGTCAAAGTGGGAAGGTCCTCTGACACGTATTAAACGTGACGTGAAATGTGTGTTTTTATGTTCTCTAACCTCCTGTACCAAAAGTTGAACACTAAAAGGTGCGTTTTATCCAAAAATCAGACTGTATTTCACCTCAGATTAACCTCGACGTGATCTCTTAATATCAGCGTTTAATAGATCGGAGGGCGTGACTGTTTACTTCCTGGTGGATAGTAAATCTTCTCCAGTAGGTGAAGTCATCGTTTGGATAAGAACCCGGCTATTGATATTCTGAGGTCATGTTGCTGGTTGGGCTGTAGAGAGCTGTACAGGATCTGATGGTGGAGAGAGAAAGCAGCTGTCTAAACTCTGTGCAGAGTCACGGCTGGGCAGCACTAGGCTCTGCAGCTACTACACTAAAACCACACGAGATGGAGGATTTCTATGTAACTGATCATGAGGTAGACATGAAATAAAGATGAAATACATTTACAGTACACAACTCACTCGACTGCTCTCTTCCTTTGTGTTTGCCTCTCTGACACAGTGGGCGGATGGTAACTAGACACCTGGAGTGGATGTAATATGTGGGAATTTGTGAGCCGTATTCTGCTCGGGTGTTCCAGCCCCCAGATGAAGTATCTCGGCTAGAACGGTTTGAAGATGCAAATGACTTAAACAATTAGGGCAGTTACTAAAGGTGCCCTGAGGAGTTTTCTTGTAAGCGAAGAAAGTTGATGTTTATATTCAGTGTTTCTCAGAAAAACGTGCTGTGTGTTTGTCATGAAAACCTTCGAAAAGCCATTTAAAAGATATTTTCATGTATGTTTACATCCATGTTTACGCACATGCGGTTCTCTGCTTCCCTGCCTCTGAGTGAGTTAATACCACATTTACTTTGCATGGTACTGTTAAGCAGAAAAATACAAAAACCAAACAGGGACAAATGAAATACAAGTGGTTAAAACTGAACACAGTAACCTTTAACAGCAATTTAAAATGACTTCATAGACCTTATTGTGCAGTGTGCAATTACGGAGTCGCTTAACATGCGCATACAAGGACGTAGCTGAAGAAGAAACCCTGTAGTGGTTTTCTTTAACTGACAAGGGTAAGGAGTCAGGATTATATATATATATTTATAAGTAGGGTCGGAAGTAAACATGATAACAAAAATTTATAAAATTAACAGCAAGTAGGTCACCAGGGGTAGTGCATACTGTTAATTTATACATTACAATGGTAATATTGCAAATGTTAACAGGCAAATGCACGTAATTAAGGCCTCTAATATTATTAAATGTATTTTCTTCTCAGATATACATGTTAATAAATATAAAGTCAGACTCCTGCCAGGTCCACTCTGGTTTCCTAACAGAAAAATGAAGAAGAATAAAATGAAATAACACAGTGAGTGGGGGTGTATTAAATCAAGGCCTCTCAAGTCCATCGTAGCTTTTTATAATCTGCTACTGAAGTTCCAAAGAGAAAATAAACCTTGTAAAAACAGTCCTTCACATGTCCTCTGACATGAAATGGAATTTAGATTTAAACACTAGTTTATTAGGTTTTCACTGAGGTTGCCACTTCTATAATCTTCCTTTTAACCCCCGCCTGGAAATAATGAGTAATGTAAGAAACTCTAGACTACACACGTCTTACCTAAGACAACATCCACTGCTGAGGTTAAATTGAATAAGAAAATGTGAAGCGCGTGTTTCTGTAAAAGCTTGAAAGCTTTGAGTTGGGATATCCAAACTGCTTAAAATAAGGAAATGTAGTCAACCACTTCTTTCTACCTGACGCCAACCCCCTCCTCCCCCCACCCTATTTTGCAGTTTACATTTCTTCCCTCCCCTTTTCCTTCTTCCTCTTTCTTTATGCAGAAGTGACTATGTGTCCCTCCCCTTTCTTTTCTGTCTTTCATGCTTCATAAGTTTTTTTTTTTTTGCCTCCCCCCTCAGTTTACCTCCTCCTTTTTTTTTGCAGAACATTGTATTGTGCTTCTGTTCCTCCCTCCCTTCCTAGTTTTACTGAGGCAAAACTTCCTTTTTCCCCTCCTGTTCCTTTTAAAGAATTAAAAGTTTGATCTCAGTCTCTTACATTTTAAGGAGGTGGCACCCGTGATCTTTTCCACCCTGAGCATAAGTCTGAATTAACTTCCTGTATGTCTCCCCTTCAGAGCTTCACTGTACCCTCCTCCACTTCCCCCTCTGACCTCTCCTCCCTCTCTTCGGCTCAGCTTCTCTCTTCCTGAGCTCACTCTGTCGTTGGCGTTCGCGTTGACTGGCCAGAGTCCGCGAGCTGAGTACCCTCGTCTTTATTTGATCCGCCAGCTTCCTCTGCCTCTCTCTCTTCTTTCTCTCCCTCTCTGTCCATCTCTGCAGCTCTTCACCCATTCATCTCTGTCCTGCCCTCGGGGTAAGTAGCCTAGAAAATATTTAACAGTTGACTGAGTATGTTTAGACATGTCATTCTCACACACACGCACACACACACACACACACACACACACACACACACACACACACACACACACACACACACTTTGTAAGTGTAATGCATTTTTAGGAAAATGTAGGAAGTGTGCAACAGGCACTCCTGCTGCCCTCACGCTCACTCAGAGCACAGAAACGTGGAGGTTATTATGTGAAATTAGTTTTCTAATTAGTTTTTGTGAAGTAACTGACTGTGATGGATCTGTGTGAACTGATTTCCTGGTTGTGTGCTCTCACTGTGGAGGGTGAAGTTTGTTTGGGGGATGTGTGTTACCCTTGACCTGCATCATTCCTCTCGTGTTTCTGAAAGTCTGGATTTCATTAACACAACCTGAGTGAGATAAGCTCAGTGTTGTGTGCTCACAGAGTTAAAGTCAGCTGATGGTGGGTTTTACCCCTCAAAAGTTCCCTCAAGTAGTCTGGACCAACTCTGACTGAATCTTAAAAAAACAACTGTGTAAATTTCATCACAGCTTCTAACGGTTTTCTTTCTCTTTTCACTTCTTCATGGTAAAGAGAATATTGTGACTTCTGTTTTTCTAGACTTGACTGTTCTCTGCGCCCCACTTCCTGGTCTGTTTCTAACATCTGATTGGCCATGGCGTACCATAGTTTCCTGCTGGAACCAATTAGCTGCCATGCCTGGAACAAAGATCGGACCCGTAAGTCTGCTCGCCTTCTCTGATTGGTCACTCGGGGCTTGTACTTCAGTGTCTTCGAGTGGTCTCATCTCTAAACTGCACACTGTTTTCAACACAGACATCATGGAACATCTTGCTCCAACTAGTATCTGCGCCAAAGAACAACTGGTGTAAGAGACAGAGAGGGTTGTGATTGGCTCCCAGGTGGGAGAAGGTATTTCCTGTTTCCTGTAACAGTGAGGGTGGCGCCTGGGGGCCTTTCTGAGAGGCTCTTGTGCTCCATTAGCTGCAGGAAACTAATGCCATATTTGGCTGTTTTGATCACCGCTTTGGTTACTGGGCAAAACGGATGTAGGATGCGGCTGTGGTCGAGTCATACACTCGCACAGTTGTAGTTTCACTCCACTCTCAGCGGAACACTTTAGTTGGTTCATATTCCTGGATGTGCACTCAAAAAGCAAAAAACAAAACTGCACACCAAAGCACCCACACTGCTGCTCTCAGAGAAACGCTGCTTCTGACTCATCTGCTGACTACAACCAGCGCAGGGTTTGCTACAACATTATGGGAAGGAAGGTCGCAGTTCTTGCACATTTATCTATTTAAAGATACCATGTGTCTGTGAGCTGCCTGCGGGCAGATACATTCTGTATTTCTCCAGTTTTCTCTGTTCTCATGCACCAAGTCAGCTGTTCTGTGTCACACTCCACTGATCGTCCCATCATAAACGTCTCCTGTCAGTCACACTGTACTTTGTCCTCACACTGGGGAATTTCCTCTTTATGTGTCGAACTAATTTGCACTGCTCTCTCTGTTGATGTACAGTGTATTTGAATGTGTTTTTGTGCTGCAGAGATCGCCCTTTGCCCCAACAACCATGACGTCCACATCTACAAGAAAGATGGGACCAAGTGGACCAAGATTCATGAGCTGAAGGAGCATAACGGGCAGGTGACAGGTGAGGCACACTCACACAAAGAGTGATTTACTGTCTTAAGTTTTATATTAACCTCCAACAAACAAATACAAGTTGCAAAAAATGCAACTTTTCTGTCCAACTGAACCTAATAAACAAGGATGAGGATTTAAAACATTTAACAGTTGACTGACTATATTTAGACATGCCATTCTCACACACACACACACACACACATACACACACACACACACACACACACACACAAACACACAGTATAGTTTTTTAATGAGTTTTTATTGGAAATTCTTGTTGAGAGTTACATTAGAGGATCAATACCGCTCTCATGTCTGTATTTGAATATGAAGCTATTACCAGCAGCTTATCTTAGCACAAAGACTGGAAACAGGGAAACAGCTAGCCTAGCTTTACCAAATTTAATAAAATCCACCTACCAGCACATCAAAAGCTCTTCCATAAACATGCTATACCTTGATTGTTTGAATGGGACAAAAATCAAAGCTGAAAAACACCAAGTTGTGGTTTAATGAGCTGGTGGTTTATGTGCTGAGTTATTTCAGTGTCTTCCTGGAGTTGCCACTGGTTAGCTGTATGCTAAGCTAAGTTAATTAAAATGGACACTGTCACCACACACTTGCACTTCTGTCTATATATATATATATATATATATATATATATTTCATGATGTATGTACAAAGATGAAACATCAATAAGAGCTTCTCTCTCCTGCAGGTATTGACTGGGCTCCAGACAGTAACCGTATAGTTACTTGTGGAGCGGACCGTAACGCCTACGTGTGGACCCTTAAAGAGGGCACCTGGAAGCCCACCCTGGTCATCCTCAGGATCAATCGCGCTGCTCGCTGTGTGAAGTGGTCACCGAAGGAGAACAAGTTTGCTGTAGGCAGCGGCTCTCGCCTGATCTCCATCTGTTACTTTGAGCAGGAGAACGACTGGTGAGGTTTTAGAGGATGGCCTCCTCTCCCTAGTTTATGCTGCATTTAATCATTATGAACTGCAGTTTGGGCGTTTCTAACATGCTGTGTGGTTCCTTACAGGTGGGTGTGTAAGCACATCAAGAAGCCAATCCGCTCCACCATCCTCAGCCTGGACTGGCATCCCAACAATGTCCTTCTGGCTGCTGGATCCTGTGACTTCAAATGCAGGTATCAAAACAGATGCGTTACTCCTGCCTCTTTCATTCCTCTCTGTTTTTTTGTTGATAAAGTTTTTTTTCTTTGTGGAGATATTATTTAAATCGAGGCTCAAAGGTTAAATTGTGTCCCGTGCTTGTATATGTACACTCAATAGCCACCAGCTGCAACTCTAGAAACCAAATATAAACTGAATATAAACATGAACATAAACTAAACTCATGCCCGGCCTCATTCAAATCTAAAATCTTAAATCCAACCGTAACCCCAGACTAAAGCATCTTGATGAAGTGAAGCCTCATCCCACAGAAATATCATAATTTATAAAGTTTTTAAATTGATTTTCACAAGAACAATGAAACAGTAACTCACTCATACAACACTCAACATACAGATAAAGCAGAATAAGTTATTATAAACCTAATAAACTTCTCGGCCATGAACAATAACAGTTACACTAACTCATGTCTCCCTCTCGCTTACAGGGTGTTTTCAGCCTACATTAAGGAGGTGGAGGAAAAGCCTGGCCCCACTCCCTGGGGCAGCAAGATGCCGTTCGGGGAGATGCTGTTTGAATCTGGAGGGTCTGGAGCTGCAGATCAGAGTTCAGGAGGAGGCGGCGGTTGGGTGCACAGCGTGTGCTTCTCACACTCTGGCAACCGCCTGGCCTGGACCTCCCATGACTCCACTGTGTCTGTGGCAGAGGGAGGCAAGACCGGCACGTAAGAGAGGGCGGGGCCGCATACCTGTGTGTGTCTCTGTGTGTTCATGTGTGTTTGTGCACGCTGACCTTTGTTTTGACTTCCACAGGGTGAACAGTCTGAGCTCTGAGACACTTCCTCTTCTGTGTGTCACCTTCATTACTGAGAACAGCTTAGTGGCCGCCGTGAGTATTCAATACACATCCAGTGTTTATTCTGAACGCATTCACCTTCAGTTTATGATTCAGTTCCTTTTATTCTTCTCACGTTTACTCTATTTGTGTGTCTGTCTCCTCGATTCGGGTGCTACAATGTTGACAAATCAAATGATCAAAAGAAACAAATGTAAAAGGGAACAGTCTGGACTTTATTCAACACGTTATTGGTGTGTCATTAGCCAAAGTGTCTTATTTATTTTATTTTTCCATATTTATTTAGCGTTCATTTTATTTCACTATCTTAACCTGTGGAAGTTCAGTATTCTTTTTAAATGACAACAACAGTCAGATTCATAAATTTACCATTTAAAGTGAGAGTCGGTGCTGAACAGTGGCCACTGTGGCCACAAGTGCCAATTACAGGATGATGGCAAATTGAGTCAGTTGCTTGAAGACATCAATGGGGCTCATTTGAGGAGGTTAAAGTTGCCATCCATATGATCGCAATGTCCCTGGATCATGTCTATTTGTGGTGTGTAATCCCTCCATCACTCTCCCTCCCTTATATTCAACCAGCTGTTTAGTATTCTATCTAAAGAAGGCAAAAATGCCACAAGAAAGACTTTCAGATAAGAGAAATACATTATCAATGGGGCATGTTTTTTCTTTGCTTCTGGTTCCACGAGCAGAAAAAAAGATGAAATCTGTGCAATGTTAATGTGTTACATGGTAAAATGTTGTGTATTTATATTAGAAGTCTTAAAGTCAGCATGTAGTGTCAGTAATGTGAATCACACAGCAGCTGTATCTCTATCGTTCTTGAGTTTGCTTACTAATTGCTACCATCAAAATAAAAGATTCTACACATAGTGGTTTTGAGCTTTTATTGTTATATATATGTATATATATATATATATATATATATATAAATATCAATCCCACAGCTAAAATCACAAAGTCTCTGGTCTCATGCCGACATACTTTTCCAGCTCCACCTGTTTGCATCCTCATGTGTATCTGTGCTCCTCCAGGGCCATGACTGTTACCCGGTGCTGTTTGTGTACGACGGTGCCAAGGGCAGCTTGACATTTGGTGGCAAGCTGGACGTCCCTAAGCAGGCGGCCCAGAAGGGCATCAGTGCCAGGGAACGTTTCCAGAACCTGGACCGCCGGGCCTCAGAGACCCAGAGCACCGACAAGGAGCTGAACACCCTGCACAAGAACAGCATCAGGTGAGGAGGGGAAACAAACGTGTTGAGTGCGGACTGAAAGATTTAGGTGGCGTACAGGGAGACAGACAAGGGAAATCAAGATTCAAGTGATGAGTATACAGTTTATTGTTTCTAAAAGCATTTCTATTGCAGTCTTATTTGCACTTATGAGAAGACTGCTGGAGGTTAACAACAACAACAACAATTTTTAATGTCTAAATATTTAACACACAGAATCTTAGTAAAGTAAGTGTGTGACGTCAAAATGAAAATAAAATAAGACCGTGTAGTGAAATGCTACAATTTCCCTCTTTGAGGAAAGCACTGACAGAGCTTTTTTAATTTCACAGTCTGCGCAGTTTTCTCAAAGATTCTGTTAAAAAACAAAACAAAAAAACAACAACTCTTACACAGAAATATTGAAATATTCAAAAGCTTTGTGTGCCCACTGATGTTTACCTAACATTATTTTTTAATTTGAGGGTATGCATAGTCATCATCACCTATGTTAAAATAAGCTGCTTTCTGTTTGTACACAGAGTTTGACTTGTCTCACACTGTATTTCAGCCAAATCTCGGTGCTGGAAGGAGGAAGAAACCAGTGCACCAAGTTCTGCACCACTGGCATGGATGGAGGAATGGGCATCTGGGATGTCAAGGTAATTAACACATTGCAAACAGAACATGATAGATTGGTGCAGTCAGATCTTATTTCTTGTTTACATGATGTCAGTCATAATGCAGACATGTTTTTGAGTGTTTCACTTTCCTCTTTCAGACTCTGGAGTCCTCAATGAAGAACTTGAAGATAGTCTGAACTGAAGTTAACGTTAAACCGCCCAAAGTATAGTAGCTTCTGGAGATATGAACACCGCTGCCTTATCACACAAAGCTTCTCGGCCATATTTTAATCAGGTATTTTTTTTATATACAGGTTAAACGATCAGACTCGGGGCAAACAGTGTTTGTAATCCCTCTGAAGCTCTTTGCTGAGCTTGTTAAAGTCAACACTGTACACAGAGGGACTGACCACAGGTCTGCAAACGGTACTTCACGAGTTCGATCAGTATAGTCACAGACAGTTCAGTCTGAGCTGAACGCTTAAAGCAGGAATTTTATATTAATCAGGATGAAATGCTGCAGTACTTGTTTAAAGCTTATGCTGGTCATAATATGCATTTAATAAATGATTGCTGTTACAGTACTCAACAAAGCTTTGTTCATTGCAGGTGTGTGTGTGTGTGTGGATGTGTTTGGATTTTTTTCTTTTCTTTAAATGTTACTGTTTGGCAAAAAGTAATGGATTCAGTATTTGTCTAATAGAAATATATATATCTGTTATTGTGAAGGAAACTTTAAAACAGCATTTAGACCGACTGTAAGACAACAACATTTGTGGGAAACAAACAGTTAAATGAATGAATAACATGAGAAGAAAGATTCAACAGCTGAAACTATACATACTTGGCATGCTTGTTTTCTTCTGGCTCAGTACACGCCTGATTCCACGGCCTGAATCTGGCCAATATACAGCATGATTTTAAGATGCTACCTCCACATCTGGACCACAGTCTTCCGGCTGTCAGTCAATACTGGCGAATAACAGCCGGACACTGCTCAGATGTGGAAGTATAAGGGCCAGAGTCGGGCTGAGGACCAAGGTCAATGTTGGCCCAGAAGAGAAAATTACAACTATTTTGGTCGATTAACTGTTTTATTTGTATAATATTTACATCCACCCAGCTGTTTTTTCTCACTTTTACATCACTGTTAATTGAATATCTGTTTGTTGAACAAAACAAGCAAGTTGAAGTCAATACCTTGGCTCTGGGAAATTGAGATGGGCATTTTTTTTTTATATAATCAGAAGATTTAATGTGTCTTCACCAAGTCCTGGTTACAGGATATATTATATATATATATATTTTTTTTTTAAGTAGAATCAGTCATCTGAGCAGGGACTTCTGCTCCTTAAATATCGAATTTTGCTTGACACGATAATAAAAACGCACAACCATCGTCATCGTATTATATCATCAGCCTCCATCTCCACCTAGAGGCAGAACCGGGGGCTGCACATGCAGGCGCATATCGGCACGAATCTCCCCAGTCATCATGAGCCAGTCCCTCAGAAAATGATGTGGCAGCCCTCAGTGGTAAAAACAACCCTCCTCACCGAGTCGTGATGAGGTGAACCGGCACAGAGAGAGAGAGAGAGAGAGAGAGAGAGAGAGAGAGAGAGAGAGAGAGAGAGAGAGAGAGAGAGAGAGAGAGAGAGAGAGAGAGAGAGAGAGAGAGAGAGAGAGAGAGAGAGAGAGAGAGAGAGAGAGAGAGAGAGAGAGAGAGAGAGAGAGAGAGAGAGGGAGACCACCACCGACCGTGCAGGAAAACCGGCTGCTTCCTCAGAGACCGTCCCCGCACGCCCACACTTCCGGACTGGATCCTCTGGAGGCAGCTGGGTCGGGATGCGTCCGTCTCCCGGTGCTGCTTGAGATGAGGATAAGACGACGACGACGTCTTCCCGGTGAAGCGGCGATGCCCGTGACGTTGCGTTAGATGTGCCCGTTACAACCCGAGCAGAACTGATCAGACCGCGACGCTTGTTCGCTCAACACTCAAGAGAGGGGGGATTCAGGCTTTAGCCGTACTGTCTGTCTGCTGTCAACTGTTGCTTATTTCCACTGTAAATGAATCTTGTAAGGTAGGTCGTGTTATTTCTCATCGTTTCACCCCGCTGACAACATGATGAAGAGTCACACACCGCACAGAAACGGAAACATGTCTCATCTCGCTGCCTGATAGTGATGTTAATGATGGTGATGATGATGAGGAAGAGGAGGAGGATGCTGAGAGGGTTTGGGAATGATCTTTAAAAAAAAATGAATGATCTTGACTGAATGATCTTTTTTTTTCTTTTTCTTTTTTTTCTTTTAAGTAAATTTATTTCAACGTATTTATGAACTAGTGATGTAATAATCTTGTAGTCCAGGGTTTATTTGGGTTTATACACAAACCTGCCACTTCCCTCCTCCTCCTCCTCCTCCTCCTCATCATCATCATCATCATCATCTTGCTGTCTCTTCAGCTTCCTCTCTTTCTGTCCTTTCTGAGACACAGAAGGCCTCACAAACACACATCCTCATTGCCCTCAGTGTCTTTGACTTACTGTACATCTTTGGACTTACACACGAAAGCCAGTTGGGTCTACAGGTTGAGGTTGTCCCGGTGGCGTTGGGTGGGTTTCGCAGCAGGAAGAGGTCAAACAGAGCAATCTAAGACCACAAGCGACTCTTATTTTCATATCAGTTCATCTACTGATAACTGTCAGAACATAGTACATGATGTCCATCACAAGTCCAACAAGATTTTGTTTTGTTTTTCTCACCAATAGCTCAGAAACCTAAAGATATTCAGGTTATACTGATATAAAAGCAACAAATCTTTACGTTTTAGAGGCTGTAACCATCATATTTGTTTTTAGGATTTTTGCGTCTAAAAAATGACTGAAACAATTAAGTGATGATCAAAATTGTTGTTGTTTCAATCCTGGAGCAAAACCCTTTTATACCCAAATATTTTCTGCTGTCCACAAGCGAAAAGCCCCCCCCCCCCAACTGCTACATAAAATCAGAAAGCGTTGCATGTGTGGAGAGTGTGAGCTCAGTGTGTTGTCATGCTACAGTAGAGACTGAGGCTGTGGCCAAATTATCACAGTACAGTTTTACTTGACGTGATATGAGTTGTCCTGCAGGACGGCTTCCAGTTTTTGAACCCGTCCAGTAATAAAAGCGAATAAATCAAGAAGTTGGCAGGTGATTTTGTTTATTACTTTGTTGCAAAAAATATGAAAACATTTCCTTTGTTTGAGCGGCTGTCCTAATATTGTTCACAGCTTTACATTGGAGCCAAAACAATTAATGATGAGTAGTTAATCAACAGATAATTAATCAGCAACAAATGTCAGATATTCTTTGCTTCAAGTTTTTTCAGATGTGAAGAGCTGCTGCTTTTCCTGCAGTTCATATAATTTATAATGTAATATTTTGGGCTTTTGGAGTGTCGGTCAGACCAAACAAGGCTTGTTCAAACTTGTGATGGATATTTTTTTGCTCTTTTATTGACATTTCCTCATAGATTAATCAGCGATGAAAATAATAGTTTTTACATACCTCCTGTTGAGAGTCCACGAGAATACAGGGCTACAGCTAACGAGTATTTCCACTGTTGATTTTTTTTATTAATTATCCGATTAAAATGTCTGCCACAGTGTCCGGGAGCACAAGGCGACATCTTCAAATTGCATATTTTGTCTGACCAACTATCTATAACCCAAATATATTTATGTTTGTTGTGATATAAGAGAGAGAAAACCAAATGTTTGGCTTTTTCTTTTACATTCTCACAAGTACTGTCCATCACCGTATTTGTACTTGCTGTACTTGCACACAGAGCAGAACTTGCGTGGCCATAAAACCAGCTTTAATATTAATTCATGTTGACCATTAACTGGACTGAGGTTGTGGTCTTCATGGTTCAGCGAGACAGCTGAAGCAGAGAGACTTCCTTCTGCCCGTCCTGCTGTTGTTGTAGGAGTTATCGTGACGTTTCCACAGCTCCGCTCCTCTCTGTCCACTTCTCTCTGTGTCTCTCTGCCTGGCCTCTGGCCTGGTAATTATCAGCCAGCTTGATAAAGTCATTAATGACCCGGCCAAGCCTGCTGGGCCTGGCGCTGACACACACACCAAAGAGAGAGTCAGTCAGACAGTGTGAGGCCAGCGCTGGATACAGGGCGAGGAAGCCTGTTATTGGGGACAGGACGGTGTGTTTCTGGGCTGGGTCAGTTAGTATTAATAGCTCTGAACGAGCGTCACTTTGAAAACAGCTGCTTAAGGAAAGGGAGCACACTGGAGGAGAGAGAGGGAAAGGAAAGGATGAGCCGTGGTTGTTAAGATCCCTGTCGCATTATTGTCATTATGTGAGGTGGATTTTCTATCTGTTCTCACCTCTTCTTGAGTTTTATCTCCTGTACCTGTCTGTGTGGGATCAGTAGTGTCACGTAGTTTTACTTTTGAAAACAAGGAAGATTTGAAACAGCTAAAGTGTAGGAGGAATACATCATGTTCCACACTGTTGCACAACAACGTCGAGATATAGCACAGTTAGATTTAAGGGTAATATAACTGCTGATACTGAAACATCTGATTTTGTGAAATGCTGCAGGCTGTGTGCATATGTGAACATCCAGCTGTCAATTTGACAGCCTCTGAATGTTTGGTTTTTTTTCCCTAATGAGATGGCACATACATGCACAGCTCCATAGATGTATAGTTCAGATAAATTAGGTGTTTCTAACATTGGCAAAGGGCATCCTCAAGTTTAGAAAAGCTAACTGACCGTACTGACCGTATGAATTTTTAATTTGAGTGGTATTTCCTCTGAAGGGAGCCTCTTTCTTATTTTGAGCCCCTCTGATCTTAGAACAATGTGTGTGTGTGTGTGTGTGTGTGTGTGTGTGTGTGTGTGTGTGTGTGTGTGTGTGTGTGTGTGTGTGTGTGTGTGTGTGTGAGTGAGGAAGAGACAGAGACATCGCTAAATCTAGGTCTCTTATGAAATCTGGCTCTGCAAGATGCAGCATAAAAATAGGGAGGGGTTGTGGTTTATGAGTGTGTGTGTGTTTGTGTGTGTGTGTGTGTGTGCATGTACATCTTTGTCCATTTGCCGTCCTGCATGTTAATTTAATCATCGGGAGGCAGAGAGGAGACAGGGCCGGGGAACAGGAGAGGGAGATGGAAGAGATGAGGAAAGAAAGATGAAAGAAACCAGGAGTTTTCTGGTGTGGTATCCCTGCTCAATGGTTTCCATGACAACAGTGACATCACTAATGGAGTGCTACCTCCTGATCTGTGTTTGTTTGGGTTTCTGTGCAAAGTCTTCCTGTTCGAAAGAATAGATCTAAGTTTACATATATATGAGTGTGTGTGTGTGTGTGTGTGTGTGTGTGTGTGTGTGTGTGAGTGTGAACATGCAGGCGTATCTGTACACGTGAATCGTTTATGAAAGAGATCATCAGGACAAAACCTCTGGTTCAGTCGGTCCGTGGTTACCCACTGTTGCCAGGCAACAGCAGCCATGGCAACAAGTTGAAGCATGATCTAGTGTTGCTAAGCAAAAGGACAGGGTGGGGTGAAATTTTGTGAGCACCACTGAGATACAAATGGATACAAATATTTAAGATGTTCAACATGTTTTTAGGACATTAAGAAGAAGAAAAACATTGATTAAAATAGATTTCTTTTTTTAAATAGCACACATCACAAATGCTGTTTTTAATGAGAAATAAATAACACTCCTGTAAAAAAGCTTTTGTAATTTTAACTCTTATTTGCAGGTTTGCTAGTGTGTACATTGCCTATGTATTATTGTTGTATATAGAAAAAGCTAATGTCATAGATTTTAGTTCAGATCAGTAGCTGCAACGATTGATAAGATTATTTTCATTATCAATTCATTTGTCAGTTATTATGTTGATTTATCGTTCGGTCTGAAAAATATCAGAAAAAAAATTCCTAAAAACAATTAATCAATTATCAAAACAGTTGCATATTAATTTATCGTCAATTGACCGATCGATTAATCAACTAATCGTTGCTGCTCCACAGATCATAAAGATGCCATTGAATATACATTTGTTACATTGCATTTGTTGATTTGTGATATTTCCAGGTTTATGAACAACCGTGTTCCTCCTAACAAGAGATACCAGCCCACAGAATATGAGCATGCTGCCAACTGTGCCACGCATGCGGTGAATACACGCACACACACACACACACACTTACTCAGAAAGTGATCATTAACCTGACACAGATGATTTGACACACTCTGAAAAACAAATCCAGCATCATTACTAAACAGACAAATGACACGGACACCACCAGGTTTTTTCCAGACCACACATACAGTACATCATACACATGCTTTCAGTTTATCTGGCATAGTTATTTATTTGCCTGTCTGTATCTCATGTTTCATTTATATCATGAATTCATGTAGTTATGGATAATCCCCAGCCTGCTGGGCAGCTCGTTGTTGCACTTCCAGTCAGAGGACCAATGGGAGCGGTTGTCGGCCTGGGTGTACGGGGCGGGGCTCAGCTCGCTCTTCATCATCTCCACCCTGTTTCACACTGTGGCCTGGAAGAAGAGCCACTTACGGTACACACACACACACACGCACACGCACACACACACTTTAATGGCACTGTAATATTGCAGATTAATATGGTGAAATGGTTGAAGAGGACGCAGAAAAAACAGCTACTTCTTTTTCTGTGAGTCTTTCAGATTAGTTGGTTTTATTGGAAACTGTTTGTCCTTCTCTGGAGCGAATGTGTATCCCTGCATTCCATATTTGTTTTTGAGATGTAAAAGACACTGATGCTACATGTATAAACAGTGTCACTCAGGTGTCATGAGGCTGTTTGGTCTCTCTCTTCAGGTCTGTGGAGCACTGTTTCCACATGTGTGACAGGATGGTGATCTATTTCTTCATTGCTGCCTCCTACGCCCCTTGGTAAACAACCCAGCCTGCTAAGTATGAGTGTGTGTATATGTGTGGAGAGTGTGTATATATTCATCATCATGTCTTCCTGTTTATCCCTAACTAGGCTGAACCTGCGGGAACTGGGTCCCTGGGCGTGCCACATGCGCTGGCTGGTGTGGGTCATGGCCTCTTTTGGTACCACCTATGTCTTCTTCTTCCATGAGAGGTCAGCTCGAACATCCAACATTTACTTTTATCAGTATCAGACTGTCTCTTTATTTATTAATCTAATCAATATTCCTCCTGTGTGACAAAACAATCTCGACTCAATGGCCCGTTTACTCGCTTTTTCTGAGCTTATAGTTGCATACCATGATCTTCATCACATGACCTAAGTGTAGGGATGGACTAATCTGATTCTGAAATCCAGACTCAGGGTTTAATGGATACTGTGTTCCGACCAGAGTATTTTTTAAATTATTTATTTTTACCAAAATGTAAAATCTTTAAATCTGTATGTGTGTAAATGCTAAAGATATATGTAGGTTAACATGAGGCTGTAAACAGAGATGACTTATTAAAGTTTAAGTTAACCTACGCGCAAGTGCACCCACAGAGCGCACTGCATTATGCCACTTTCTGATTTACGCACCTGAGCGGTGGCTGCTGCTGCGGCCTCCTGCCGTGTCTCCTAAATTGCACCGTGCTGATCTGAATCTACTTCAGGTAATACACCGACTATGCAGGACTACCTCATACAAGCGCACGTCAAATAACCCCAACTATCCCTTTAAAAATGTACATGATTTTAAGATTTTTTTCTTCTGCACCTCTTTACCAAACCTCTTTGATTAGTTTTATGCATTCATACACAAGTATTCTTACAACATTTTCACACTGGTTTCATTATAATCAGCCTCCGAATAACTGCCTGAGAGAGAGAGAGTGAGAATGAGAGTGTACATGTTATCTTGTATAGGAGGAAGCTGGCGCTCTTATTGTGAAAAGACAGGAAACTTTGGCCCTTGTGAGGTTGCATAGGAAAAGTTGTGTGAACATGGCCGTTGACAATAAAAGAGTTGTCTAGTAACTTCAAAAAGTATAGAAGAAGTACGTATATAGAGGACGTTAAGTAAACCTGAATTGCCATTCACATTAAAATGCATTTAAGTGGCAGAACTTAACAGAGTCGTTCATGTCTCAAAGAGTCGCAACTTAACACACACCATTCAATACGTTAAATATCTAATGGTACATCCTAAAGACAAGAACCTCCCATGACCAAATTCCACACTTAGACTTGGTTAAAAGCTCAGAAAAAGCTAGTAAGTGACCCTTGAACTGAGATTATTTTGTTACACATACTGTCACCTAGGTCAAGAATGAACACCTGTGCTTAAATATTCTTCTGTATCAGGTACAAGGTCATGGAGTTAATCTGCTACACGGTGATGGGAGTTTTTCCTGCCCTGGTCATCCTCTCAATGGTGAGCCTGCTCTTCTACTGTAGTGTGTGTAGTTCTGACATGTTTCCATTGTCATGTCGCTACAACTGAAGACTAATAAACGCTCTGCCTCTTCGCAGCCGGAGCAGTCGGGTCTGTGTGAGCTTCTGGTGGGCGGAGCCTGCTACTGTCTGGGGATGGTCTTCTTCAAAAGTGATGGCATCGTCCCATTCGCTCATGCCATTTGGCACCTCTTTGTTGCTATGGGAGCAGCCATACACTACTACGCCATCTGGAAGTACCTCTATGCCCAGCCACCCAATCAGGTCCAGACCTCCAGATGACATCAGCGCTGACCTCACAGGGAGTAGCTCCTGTTTTTGAGCGACTTCAGTGAGATGATGTGAGCTGTGTTCAAATTCAGGGGCTGCCTCATTTGGAGGCTAGTTGGGTGACCATGTACCTCTTCCCCAAATGATACAGTTCAACCTCACAGATACCAAAACAAATGCTGCATTCAAGCGGTCCTCGTCAACTCATCAAGTCAAATATTTTCATTTTTATCACCAGGAAACCGCCCTCACAGTGATAATACTTGGGCATGTTTGATGATAGATACCTGAATTCTACTTTAACACATGGTGGACAGCTGGGAAACAGTGTACCAGGTTAGTGATAAAGACACATATCCAAACAGCCTCTGTTTACCATCATTCCCAGACTTGTAGAAAGAAGTGAAGTTTATGCCTGGCATCCATTATTTCATGGGATTAAGTTTGGTTTCAGAGGGCTATGATGCATTCCATAATAACAGAAGACCAACAAAAAAGGATGTGAAATTCTGTTTTATTAAAGCACTTTTCTTACTCAACATCACTAAAGTTTAATTGATGGGGAATGCTGGATTGGCCTTCTTAGAAAAAAGGTCCTCCACTGCATTATCTTTGAGTGATGGTCTTTTTAGGAGAATTTTAGCTGTGAATCAAAATAAAGACGTATTAATCATTTTAAAAAACGGTGCCAGTACTTTTTCAGCCCTGAATAGCGTCTGCTGCCATCCCTGTAAGGCTTCGTCCAGCCTCTACAACCTCCACCAATCAGAGGGTTAGGGCAACCTCAATTTAGCCTGTAAGGTGAAGCCCAGGGCAAAACTGTTCAGCAACAACTCACTGCTACGGCTTGGAAAGGTTACAGCGCTGAATGCACAACAGTAATTGAATGCGAGCCAGGTGAGCGTATCAGTTTTTATCAATCCAGAGTTTCTGGATTACGGCAGCTGGACGAGTGTTTAGAGAGATTTCAGTGAGTAAATCATCCGCAGCTGAAATTACGCCCCATTTATTATTTACATCCTGCACTGGCTTAGTGACTCATGACCACCTGAAGTGAAATACCTCATACATATGATGTGGTTATTGTGATATTTCCTGATTTAACGAGTTGATGAGGACAGTTGAACGCACCATTAAGCAATTGACCGGCATGCAATAGATTGTAGGACACTTGAGAGTGACAAAGCAAACACCGGTTGTGTATTCCAAGCTGTGGCAAAAAAACAAACAAACAAACAAAAAAACAAAAAAAACAGAAGGCTGCATTTGGAGGAGACTTTGCACCAAAACTGCCCTGTCAGCCTGTTGTGATGAATCTGGACTTCAAGGGAAGCAGCCTGTGAAATGGGACACAGCTTTTTAGTCTTTACCACCTCAGTTCATTTAAGTTTTATGTTACAGTATTTATTTATTTATTTTTGCAGGAATTTAGTTTCATTCCAACTATCAGGGGTTAAATAGCTATTCTTGGAGATTTCTCTCTTCGTGGTGCACGTCCAGATTCAGTGTTTAGCTGAATTGAAGGGCATTGTCTTATTGTCAAGAGGAAGACAATGTTTACAATTAGCTGACTTGACTATCATAATTAGTTTTAGGACATTATTTAAAGCATCATCATCATCATCATTAACAGAAGGCGTCATGTGGTTTGATTATATTTAAGAGGTTGCGACATCAGTAATTTACTATTACAATTCAGAGCTCTAGATAGTATTATCACTGTTATTGTTATTAGTTGTGCTATCAACACTTTAGTACACTATATGGTTTTAACAGTGGTTGCTTCAGTCAGTGATTTACTGTGATTTTCCGAATCAAGCATGACCGTAGAATGATCTTTTTTTATGTTGAACATACGGATATTCATGGTTTCAGTCTTGAAGACTTTACCTGTGTGCTTCCACCTTTACTAGGCTCTACTCAGTAGATTATGGAGAATATTTACTGAATTCTAATAGTTTACTGTTGGTGATTAGGTTTAGTAAGTGACGATGTCATCAGTACGATTTATACAGTATATATTTATCAATGAAGTATGATATATGTTGACTTCATCTATATTTTCTTCTGATGTACTCATAGTGTTCGCTGATTATCTTCATCATCTCCATCCTAAACGAATGGGACCCATTTGATAGAGTTTGTCAAAGCTACATGGTTAAACCTCAGAGGGGGGAAAACCACTGTCTGACTCAGCACTGCCAGAAGACTGACCTACTGCCGCAACTGATAGCACACTACTACCATATACGTCTCACACTTGAAAGGAAACTGAAGCTATAGTATTGTTGAACAATCTGGCCCAATATTAAGGCATCTCAGGTGTGTGTGTGCGTGCGTGCGTGTGTGTGTGTGCGCGCGCGTGTGTGTGTGTGGGTTCGTATGTATCCTATAATATATGACTCCCATGAATCCAAAGCCTCTAATCGGCTGAGTCTATGTTTACACGTGAACGCATGTACCTTGAACACGTTAAAAATACATTTGAATATGTATGTATTCTCTAAGTGTTAAACTGTATGTGGTGGCACATGATATATCGGACAAGCTTGTGTTGTGTGATAAATGTGGCTTGAGGACCAAAAGGTCAAACCATCTAGTATTTATAGGTGTACAAACAAATTATTTTTTAAAACCTCTGCTCCTGTTCAACATCTTTTCACTGCTGTCTGTCTCTCAGGATTTGGATCATTTGGGCTTTAAACGCCCATGAAGCCACATTCAGCGACCACTAAAGCTGCTGTTCGGGTGCTGTCTGCAGCAACCAAAACCATCAAATAGCTGTGAAGCTGCTTTCTTTAATGCTGGCATCGCTCCACACGGCTTCACTTGCTTATTCACAACCCAAGTAGGGCAGCAGCCACAAAAGTTTTCTGCTAGCTTTACATATGGGTAACATTTATAGAATAACCAAAGCAGCTTTAAGTCAGTCAGAAACTTGATATAAAACCACTGCACATATTATGGCGGCAAAAGTGTTTATAGATTATAATAAGAACTAGAAAGCATACTTTCACCAAAGCTGCAAAACCCGCTAATTATGTTGAAAAACCCACATAATTCGCAGTTAGATTTGCACCAAAACTCTTTGTGTTAAACAATTTACTAGATTCATGTGTCGGATTTTTTTCTCTTTCAAATAGGTGCAGTATTTCATGAGAAAATGAGGAAGGGGAAGAAACTGCCTTATCTTGCAGTGTTGAGAGGTAATTTTAAAATTTTCTGGACCCATACCTCGATTCGGATTCCAAAACTTCCAAAACAAAAACTAATAATTTCTTCCTCATTTCATGGCCAAACTTTGCACCCTTAAAAGATATCGTGCAGACAAACAAACTGAGAACAAAGCAAAAATAATTGGACTGAAAACATTTTACCTCTTGGGCAAAGGTAAGAAATGATATTGTACAATATATGTAGAACAAAACTGCACATTCTTAACAAAAGAGCGACTGTCTGCACTGCTGTCTGACTCCCCCAGAACAGGTCAAATATACTTATTTACTTACTTATACTAACTTAATATTCATTCCTCAATAACGAAAAAATGCATTTATAACTTACCAAACAGCATATGAATGCAGCATTTCACTGTAGTAAATCATCTCATCATCTAATCTACAAAAACATCCAAAATTCAACCAAATCTGTTTATTTTTTTGAGACATCTGACCAATAAAAACACTGGAGATTAAAAAAAAAGGAGGTAACACAAATCTTTGGTTGCAGTTTTTTTTTTTTTTTTTTTTTACTTAGCAGGGAGTGGTAATTTAACATCACAACATATTCAGTGTCACAGCTGGCTGGGAGTTACATTTGTCACACTGTGGATATCTGAGTTTGGAAAGAAACTCTTCAGATACATTCTCCAGTATCTTTTAGTATTCGTTCTCTCAGTGTTTGCTCCAGCCTCTGGGACAAACTGAACGGTTGAGTTTACTGTGTTGGAGGTTTTATCGCCAGAATTTCGACTAGTTCCACAGACAGGTTTGGCCACTCTGAGAGGAAGTATTTGAGGATTTCATGTGTGTCTGTCTTGTCTTGGTTATAATATGTCTCGTTCGGACATACAGTGCCCACCTGACTTTGTATAGAGCTCTGTGGTTTTATAAAATCTCCATGAAGCCTTCATGGACCCTCTGTACATTGTTTATAGACGCTCTGTGATTGTGGCTCTGTTCTCAGTGCTGCTGGTGTTTTCTTTCTGGTTCTACATGACTGATTATATTACTCCATATTCTTTCTGTCTCTTTCTCCAATTTTCATATTGGTTTTTGTGTCTGTGGTGCTTTTGTGCTGTGATAAGCCCATATGATGCCAACAATGCTTTTATCTTTTCTATTTCTCTTGTAATAAAAAAGCTTTTTCATGCAATATATTCCAGGACTGCAGAGTATTTTTTTTTTTAGAATGTTTCACCTTTTGAAAAATTTCAGATCTTTATATTTAATTATAGAAACATATTTCGTACGATGCACAATATGCATGGTTGACCTGACCATGATCTGCAGATGTACCTGACCTATATTCTGGGATGAATGTTAACTCTTTTCAACCTATTACGTTCATGTCGGGGACACTAACATAAATCACAGAGGGGCTGTATTGGACAGGGTTTAGAAAACCAAAGGTAGGTCCTAAATAACTATGAATGATAAAGAGTGATTAGTTAAATAAATGTTAATCATGTCTTTTATTGACTATATTTGTCCCTTTAAAGGGAGACTATGTGACTGCTGAGTTTTTACTGGGACTGTACCATTAGTTCATGAATTACAAAAGCAAGAAATAGCAGACTTCTCAAAAGTATTTCATCTTATCATATTTAGGGAACATTTTACATAGTTGATTATGGGTCCATCACAGATGTTTATGTTGAAATTTCAGCCACTTACCTTTGAAACAAATGTACTGCAGTCTAAACACATCAGAAGTCCCTGTTTTTCTTTTTTATTATTTAAAAAAAAACAAATAATGAGAAGATCCCAAATAACACGCAAACAAAAAGACATCAGCCTCTTTTGCTTCACATCCTCTCAGCAGGTTTATCCATAAAATCTAATACGGGACCCCCGAACATGTTCAACATTAAATTTGTAAATGTATATTCACAGGTTCTGGATTTTGAGAAAGGAGGGAAGGAAGGTGTCATTTTAAGAATTTATAACCAAGTATATCGAGAACAAATTATTATTCAAAATATCTTTTGACACTACTGGTTAAAAGTTTTACAGCATCCCTTTTTTTAAAATTGAAATTTAAGCAGTTCAAAGTTACACAGTTCAAAGTTAAGTGACAAACCAGAGGTAAAAAAAGAAAAGAAAAAAGTTATAAAAGCTGAAAAACAATAAGTTTCAGAGGTATAAAAACAGCTTTTTCAGGGATCAAGTAATGGGTTACGATCTTACAGCTTTTCTGCAGCAACGGAAGTAAGTGATGTCTCAACTGACTTACTGCAGAGAAAGTCAAGGTGTAAGTGAGTACAGTTTTCTACACCATGAAAAGGCAATGACAGACAGAAAACCACGACCAGGACAGTCTCCAGTCTTAACCCCCATGGAGTTGATTTGTGATGAACTGGACAGAGGAGTGAAAGCAAGGCAACATTCAAGAGCAACAGATTTGTGGGGAAATCTGCAACAGTGTTGGGATTAATTTTCCAAACATAATTTGTTTTTTAAAAAGAAGATCCTGTAATTTTAATTATTGTACACATTTGGAGTTTTTTTAATTATAAGCCAATCATATTCATTTGTGTTGTAAATTAAGTGGTGCAGTATTTATTCATTTATTAAATGAATTAATATTACTTCACTGAGTTTATAAGTTACATTACTTTATTATTTCATATATATAATTTGTAGGTGTAACATTCAAGTTGTTTATTTCCATCCCCTGTAGTGTGGAGCACTTTTTTGGTTCCCACCTGCCAATGTTTGCAGGGGGACGGGTGTGAATGTGACAGTCTATGAGTTGCACGTGTCCTGCTAAGGGAGCAGAACAAAGATGAGTTAACTGTCCTGCCGTGTCGGTGGTGATTATAGAAGACAGCTAAAAGAAAATTGTTGCCCACTTATCACCCACAGCCCAGAGAGACAGGAGAACGCTACCGACCAAGAAATAAGGGTTACAATCCCATGATTTGTTTTTGTTTATATCTCTTGTTGTTTATTTGTTCTATGCTTTAATTTCACAGAGAATTTCAACAAAAACTGAAAAGTGGTGTTCTAACATTTTTAACTAGTGATGTGTATCGTCGAAATGGCCTGGAGGAAGTATCTAACATTGACCAGTTTGGACCATATGCCAGAGCCTTCATGCACATGTAACGGCCGTACCGCCAGTGTCCGCCAGGCGGAGTCCTCTCCCCTTACTCGGGCGCCAGAGCAGGTGCGCCGAGGTGAAGCAGCGCGGAGAGCTCGGGTGTTTCCGTCGCGGCTCGGCAGTGAACCGCTGAGAATGTGGGAATGCGGTTGCCGGAGGCAGTGGGCATTGCTGGACACTCGGCGGAGATGCGCGTACAGGAGCAGGAGCACTCAGCGGGTGGCTGTCGTCCAAGTTAACGGGGCTGTTTTGGGGATGTGGGTGGGAGCCCCGGACAGCGGTGTGTCGCTCGGAACAGGGCAGCTGGGTGTTTTTTTTCCTCCCCGTTATACCGGGGATTTTCTTGTAGGGGAGACGGAATAAGAGACAAACCAAGAAGGATTCCCCAGCACTATGGAGCCACGCATTGCAGGCAGCGTGAGTATTAACGCAACAGACACCCAGGAGAGCCCTCAGGGGACTGGGCTTGTCGCTGCTGGATTCACACCTCAACTTTTCCAGGACCTATTTTATTTAGGGGCAAACGCGCAACATCTTTAAACACTCTCATAATTAAACACAGCATTTTTTTTTTCTAATGTAATTTTTGTTGAGCGTTGTTTAGGTGACGAAACAAGCTTTAAGCTAATTGATAATTCATGTGATGAGTGTGACGGGCTCGTGTACAAAAATTAGACACACCTGCTGACCGATAGAGGCCGGGCTGGTAGCTTTGAGTGCCGCGCCTGGCGACTCATCAGCGGATTAATTTCTGAGGATTTCTTCCTGCCTTTTGTTGCTACGGCGGTTGCTACTAACGACCACTGAGCCCAAAATCGTAAACAGACGGACGGACATTAAATAAAGGGCAGACCCGTAGTAACCACAAGCTTTGCCTAATACTATCCAGCCTGTTATAGGTGTCCACTTTTCCTTACGCAGTGTTTAATTCTGACCTTCTCGTAGCCTAGACAAGGACAGACTGCGAGTCAAAAGGTGCAGGAGAAGTTGTAGTCTCTGTGACATGGTTACCAAATGTAACACAACCTCCTAGGGTCACAAAATACAACCGACCAATGCAAAATTTAGGCCTCACTCTGTTTCTTTCTCTCTGTGTGTGTGTGTGCAGGAGGGGTTTGTTAGTCCCAGGATTGAGTTAACTGCGGCCAAGTAGCCAGATTACTGTGGATTAGCAGGCATTTAAAATAGTCACGTTATCCCACCAGTGCTTGCAGAGTCAGCTCGAACAACACCTTTTAGGCTGATTGCCAAATATTTGCTGAAAATAAATTGTATACCATAAAGGTGAATAACTGCACAAGTTGCAAATCGAAGCACACTGCATGAGCTTTCTTCTAATGGCAAGTCTGCTGGTGCACTGGCCGTTAAATGTTTAGACCATGTTCCTGAGGTAACCAGCATTAAAGTCTTCATCGGTCAAAAGAGTTCATCCAAAGCCAAGAGTGAAGTGTGACTCACCATCTGTGGGGACATGGACTGGAAACAGCCCTTTTTATTGAGGTAGAAATGCATGACCTGGATGCAGGCAGACACAGAGTTTATCTTTTTTCTTTATGCATTTTTGACCATGTTATGGATTACAGTTTTACAAGAGAGCTGGCTTGAAAATGCACTTAAAAAACTGACAAACAATGTAGCAATACAAAAATATAAAATATTAGAGCTGAGCAAAGATTAAACAGTAAACAGAAAAAAATAAGGAAAGACTTTGATACTAATTTCATCATGCGTGTCCTTTATCAAACAAAAAATGCCAAATATTTGCTGATTTCAGCATCTGAAATGAAAATTTACTGTTTTTTTCTGTTCTATATCAGTGTAAATTAAAAGATTTGGGGGTTTTGGACTGTTCAACAAACCCAAACATTTGAAGATGCCACCATGAGCTTTACTAACTCATAAATGGTGTTTTCCACTATTTTCTGACATTTTATAGGCAAAACATTGAATTGACTGATTAAAAAATGTACTTGATTTCTTCATAGATAATGAATAGTAATTCGCTGTAGCCCTAGAATATATGCAAATCAGGTCTATGAACCCTTTTAAAGCCAAAACAAAGGGCGGACAACTCTAAATTGTGCATTTGTAAAGTGCATAGTTGTTTGCCATGTTCTAAAAAATGTGTCTCATAATCACTGGATTTGAAAGTAAGCACAGAAGTGGTCATACATTCACATGTTCTTATTGCTAGAAATAACAAACTGACTTCATGATTTTAAAAAAGTAGTGGTCAATACAGAGCTCTTAAATGATGCAAGATGAAACACTGTGGTTCATCCAATAAATGCAAAGTGTGAAGTAGAAGGTCAGTGTAGGAATACATAATAGAGCTGCAACAATTAGTTGATCGCCATGAAATTAATCTGCAACTATTTTTATAGTCAATTAATCATAAAGTTTATTGTGCATTTTATACACCAAATGATAAATCAATTTATCAAGGAAATAATCATCTGATTAAGTCATAATTAGAATAACCATTAGTTGCAGCCCTAATATATAATTTCTCTAATCGAATACAGACACAACTGGATTTTTAAAAAGTGCTTGTTTTAGCACAAAAATCCACATTTCATGATCCTGATCTGAGCTCTCCTCCGTCTAGGCCCAGAAGTCTGTAGTTGGTCCAACAGACCAAGGTTAGGAAATGTGTTTGGCAGGTAATATGATGTTGATTTGCAGTTTGGACTCTGGTGTGAAAACAGCTTAGCTCAGTCAAGGAATCATTAAAAAGCTGAAAGCCACAGCAGTATTATCTGAATCCCAAAGGATCTGGGGAAAAAAAAAAAGTTACCTCAGTGATCCATAACTTCACAGGGAGGCTTCAGTTTTTCTGTAAACTGACATCACTATTGTCTTTTTTCCTTCTCCAGTGTGAAAGGTGACAGTGAAATGAAATGCAAAGCATCTGACGTGCAACTCTAAACTTTTACCTGGTGCTGCTGCACATAGAGGTGACATTTCGTAACTGCATCAAGGTACTGGCCAGACACACTCACATGCACACAGTTTTTGTTATTAATCGTGGTCTGTTTGTGGTGGATACATATTCCATAATAGATTTAGAGTAGATTTTCTTTACTTTCCAGATCTACAAATGTTCCAAAAGTAAGTGTAAGATGTAGCCATGTGTGTGTTTGTGTGTGTGTGTGCTGCCTCTGTAAATATTTGAATCCTTTGGATTCAAATGAAGATTTTGAAATGTGTGTCCTTGCTCACCAGTTGTGGAGTCTGTGAAACAAACAGCAGCATCATGTTCTACGGTTCTTCCTCTGGGGCCAGTATGTCCCTACCGTCCAAGAGCCGCCTGAAGCGCCAGAGCAGGACCTTCACGCAGGTATACAGTGAGGTCCAGAAGTGACTGTACTCACACACACACACACACACACACACACACACACACACACACACACGCACAAACACACACACACTCTCTGTCACTTTGATCAGAACTCTTTCAATCTCAACGGACCATCCTAGTTGAACAGAGGTCAAAATAGAGAGTGAAAACAAACACATGCTAGCAAATGAACGTATTAATATATATACATATATATATATATATGCAGTATTTACTGAAGTGGTTAGATGTGCACTATATCTAAATATGTTGTATGACACATAATGAATGGTCAGTTCAGTTACCAAGAAAAAAACACAACACATTTCTCATTTGTCTCTAGTGTTATTTATCCATGTAAATAGTTTGGGTTTATTTTGTGAGGTTAAAATGGGTTATTCACTGTAACTGTGATACTGTTTTTGGAAAGATATGATTTTTGTTTTGTCAGGCTGGTGTTGTGGCTTTTGGGATTACAGTGTCGGTCAGTCCACCGCTTTGGTGCAGACTGAGATATGGGAACAACTGTTGGATGGATTGCCATGAAATTTGACTGAGATTTGAATTCATGAACATTCATGGTTATTGGAGGATGAATCCTACTGACTTTCCCTCTAGCGCCACCATGAGGTTGACATTTGTGGTTTTGAGATGTGACATTTGGTGTTGGCAGAAATGACAGAGATGGATGTTTCCAGACCATGGCAAATAAAACCAAAGTAGGGCTGCACAATTAATCGCAATATGGCCAAGTGCAGTATCCAAATCGCAGGAGCTGCAAAAAATGCTGCAATTTTTTTGATAAAGTAAAAATGTGTCACATTGTTGTGCTTTTTGTTTTTTAGCACCATTAGTGTTGTGGTGCTACAACACTTATGGCCTGCCTACAAATGTGTAGTTTGTTTGGTACAAGACCCAACAAAATCACGTCATCATCATTTTTGAATTTGTTAAAGTGAAAATGAAATGCAGAAACCTCCAATCCAACTGAAATCCCAATCGCAATATCTGCCAATATAGTTGCACATATTTTTCTTTTCTTTGCATATTGTGCAGCCCTAAATCAAAGCAATCTGCCTGGCTAGACACCATTAGAGGCAAATGTTTTTTGTGATTTGGTTGAACTGACTTTAATATGTAGTACAAGAGGCATATACTTGACATATTGTCTGTTATACTGTGGCCCTACAGTGAAGTCGTTGTTGTCTGTCTGTTCCTCAGGTCCTGTACCGCACTCTTAGTTACAGAGACCGTGTTCCAGCAGAAACTGGAACAAACACCCGTGGGGACCGGCGTTCAACAACTGAACCCCCGGAGCGACCGGCGGATGACCCAGCTGAACTGTCCACACAGAGCTCGGCCCCTGGGGTGCTGAAGATTTTTGGGGATGAAATCTGTGCTGGTGCCAACTACAAGAGCGTCTTGGCCACGCCACGCTCCAGTGCGCAGGAGCTGGTGAAAGAGGCACTCGAGCGTTACTCGCTCAACAAGGATGCTGCCCACTCTTATGTCCTGTGCGATGTGATCGGACACTTGGAGGGGGGAGGGGGGATAGGAGGAGGGGGCTGGCGGACTGAATGCCTGCGTGCACTGGGGGACAATGAAAAGCCGCTGCTGCTCCAAGAGCTGTGGAAACCCCGAGAAGGACACGCTCGCAGATTTGAGCTGCGCAGGAGAGCAGAGGTGGAGGAACTCAACGCCAAGGAGAAGGATACCATCACTGCTGGTGAGGAAACAGACACACACACACACACACACACACACACACACACACATATTTATAGACAGACAGGTACACACATACACACACACAGCAGCTGGTCTAATTCCCTTTCTTTCTTAACATGTCAAACTCAGCAGAAAAGCACAGCTCGTTAGCTCCTCTGCAGTGATTTTGTGTGTGTGTGTGCGTGCGTGTGCGTGCGTGTGCGTGCGTGTGCGTGCGTGTGTGTGCGTGTGTGCGTGCGTGCGTGTGTGTGTGTGTGTGTGTGGAGATGCAGTATCAGAGCTTTTGTCAGATGTTATCCCATGGAGAAAATTTCATTTCTGTGTGATTACCAATGTTTGTTGTATATGGAGCTGCTGATCTGTGAAGACAGTTTTTCATCTGGGTTTCTTGTAGAGAGACACACATTCACATGTGCAGTCGAACACTTAAAGAAACACACACACACACACACACACACACACACACACACACACACACACACACACACACACACACANCTCGTTAGCTCCTCTGCAGTGATTTTGTGTGTGTGTGTGTGCGTGCGTGTGTGCGTGCGTGCGCGCGTGCGTGCGCGCGTGTGTGTGTGTGTGTGTGGAGATGCAGTATCAGAGCTTTTGTCAGATGTTATCCCATGGAGAAAATTTCATTTCTGTGTGATTACCAATGTTTGTTGTATATGGAGCTGCTGATCTGTGAAGACAGTTTTTCATCTGGGTTTCTTGTAGAGAGACACACATTCACATGTGCAGTCGAACACTTAAAGAAACACACACACACACACACACACACACACACACACACACACACACACACACACACACACACACAAACACAGTGCAGTAGAAATGCATGGACAGCTGGTCGATTGATTGAGTGAAAGCTGAATCCTTTGCAACCAGAGGTGTGGATCAGTGAGGACACTCTGGTGTTTATATGAATGACACATTTCTACTCGAGGGAGGTGATATTCACTTTCATGCTAAAGTACCTGCACATAACTGTACTGGCTCACACCTGAACTGTGAACTCTTAAGTGATATTACAGTTTCCCTGAGAGACTGACTCTATTTTGTAGATAGATTTCAATAGATAATAACACACTGCAAAAACTCAGGAAAACAACTGTTGTGACTTTACATCTGCATTGCAGTAATATGAATCTATGTCTGTGTGAATGTGTGTCTCTCTTCAGGAACCATGCAGTGACCTTTATGTGAAATTGGTTTACTGATTGATGAAAAGTTTTCCATTTACACACACGTGCGCACACACACTCATCCCTGTGCATCCTGTTGAAGAAATTCACAAACACCCAGTTAGAGAACAAGAGTGTTCAGAGCGATAGAGCAAGTATTTTCAGCCTCACTGTCGCACTTTCCAGCAACACTAACATTTCTCACGAAGCATGCCAGGGTTACTGGTTGCTATGTCAACATCTGTGGTAGCCAGAGAGTCAGTCAGCAATCTCTTTTACTGTGTTATATTCTTGTGTGATGCAGCGGTATAATTTTCAGATGGAAGAGAAGACAATTAACAGTGTAACCCGTAAAAGCATGAAACCCTGAACGGATAAGGCTGGTGGTGCTCTGCATTTTCTAATGGCTCAACACCTGTGTGTTACGTAAACGTTACGTTACCCTGTGAGCGACGTCACTTATATACGTTAAACTGTGGCAGGCAAATTCAATTTAGTATTGATTTACTGATCACTGATACCATCGTCCATCGGCACAACCCCGGTGTGAACGCACCCAAGATGCATCGAGGACGCATTTGAGATCCGATCTCTCGGGTAGTCAGGGCCACATGTGTCCACATTGACGGGCCGCCTACTCTACTGACGTCCTCTGACAGTCTTAGTCCCGCCACAGTTTCATAGGCCCTGTTCACACCTGGTATTAACATCCGTCTCAGGTGATCCGATCACAAGTGGACAGCTCTCAGTTCGTCAGTTCACACCTGGCGTCTCCACATGCGTCTCTATTGACCTCTTGTGATCGGATCTCGCATGTCCGTTGTTAATATGCTTGTGTGTGTGTGTGTTAGTGTCGGTGTGTGTGAGAGAGCGAGCGGGGCATAGATTGGTTATTTGTATATAAAGCTTGGCAGTGAGATCCGATCACAAGTGGTCAATCGAAACACATGTGGAGACGCATTTTAAGGTCAGGTGTGAACTGACAAACTGAGAGCTCCACTTGTGATCGGATCACTGAAGACGCATGTTAATACTAGTGCTGACCGATTTAAGCTTAATTTCATCGTCATCGCGATATAAACATGTGCAATAAACACATCGCAAAAGACTGACTGAAGACTTTGTCTGTGATCTTCATTCAGCTTCGCTCAGCAAAACTGTGTATGCACATTTCAATATTTGTGTATTTTCAATTTGTGCATAAAAAAGTCCAAAAAAGTAAGGTTATTGCAAAAAAAAAAAAAAGTTAGTTTACGTTTGGTTAAGGTGGAAAAGTTGGCATGTCAATAAAAGCAAAATACAACAAAGTGCAATGGAAACAGATTTAGCAAATAAACTATGACGTCCATCAAGGATGTGAAGTGACAAAACATTGTGGCAGGTGAAAACACCACATCTGTGTGGATCAATGAGAACTGTAGCTTCCCTCAATTTATGGATGAAATAAACATAAATGCCATGGTTCCGTCACGTTTTCCAAGTTAGGTTCAAATTCTTTCTGACCTCCCTACATTGTCTGTGCCGTGCTTGTGCGCGTATTCATCTTATTAAATGTTTTATCACTTTTCTGCATGTAACAGATCCCTACTTTTCTGGTTAAGTGTATTATCACAGAAAGACACTGTTTCCACTGTTCTTGTAGGTTTCTGTAATTTCTTAAAACAGCGTGTTACTGCAGTTTTAGACTATGCATTTGTTGGGGACTATTTTCAACAGCAGATTAAGACACATTTGGTGTGCAGGTTAAGTATTTACGGCAGGATGATGTATGTGGGATTGACTCAAAATAAAACTGCAGAGTTTTAGTGATGGAAGATGTCACCCAGTGCAACAGAGAAAGCACAGAGAAATAAACTATATCAGGCTCTGGCAACACAGACTTGATTTGTTTACATTTAGTAAAATATAGATTATCCCCAGCCTTACCCATCTCATTAAAAGCATTTTTTTTTTTTAAACTGTGCTTTAAAACATCGCAAACACAGTTAAACAGCTTATACCTTTCTGTTTAGCATCTGAAAATATCAACAAAAGACAATCACAGCAAAGAAAGTCTTCCGGGATAAACTAATACATATAAATACACATATTTTAATTTTCACACTAACCCCTTTCTCTGTTGTGTTATAGTGTTTACAAGGTCACATACCCTTGAGTCCCCTTTCGTTCTCTCTTCTGTCTCTAACTTTGTGTCCTTTTTTCTCCCCTTGGTGTACATGTGAGCGTGCACGTGCATTTGTGAATTGTGTGTATTCTCACATACACTTTCTATGACGAGATAGCACTTTAAAGGTACTGTAGGATTTTCATTAAACACATGAACACATCACAGCCAAATTAATTATATTATCATCTGTAAGTGAAATATTCTACATCCCCAACTCTGCTGCCAGTTCACTGGGTGTTAAAAAAAAAAAAAAGAAAACAAAAAAAAAACCCTAAATTGACTCACATGAAAGCACAAAGGAGACCAAATGTTAAAGTTATTAATTTGACAGTGATATGTTAGGAGGAAAATCCTGTACCTCACACCTTTAACCGTGTATCTCTTTCTACCAACTGGTGGTGTGACTCACTAGAAGCGTCACAGACCTTTTTTTGCTCCACAGTGCTTGCATGTCTAGTGGTGTGTGTGCGGCTGGTGTGTGTGTGTGTGTTTATGGGAGTTATTCTGTGCTTGGTGTCTTGGTGGGGGGGTGTTGTCTCAGCCTTCCCCCTCCTAACCCCTCCCACCCTGCTGTAGGGCCCAAAACCCCCCAATTCCTGGCGGCTCTAATGGGTCGGTCCGGGCTTGGCAAACACAGGAGCTCCCCCCTACGGTCTGGTCGAGTGGTACAGTCCAGCTCTAAAGGTGGGGACTGGCCTCAGGTAGGGTGGCTGTCAGTCATTGCCATGGAGACCACCTCTACCTGCCTTGTCACCAGTGCCACACCCATTGCCAGTGATTCAACCAGTGTGAGTGTGTGTGTCAATCTGTGTGAGCCATTGCATGGCCTCAAAGTCCTCCGATTGAAACCATGAGGAGCAGCTGAGTTCACCTTTCATCAGGTTCACTGTTGTCAGCCACATGTGCTGCCTCATCCAGCGCCATTGACTTCATCTGACTGGTTTTACTCTGTTTCCACTCGGTTCACACATGACTGTGCCTAAGACGTTACTTAATCCGGACCTCACTCATGAGTCAGTCTTACATTCTAACGGTGCATGTCACATTTAAGTACACTTTCTTTTTTATTTTCCACACTTTTACCTTTCTTTTATTCTGTGTCCTCAACTTCTCTTTCCCTGCTCCGCTTCCTCCTTTTGCTCCTTATTATTATTCTCCACCCGTTCTACCTCTTGCCCTTCTCTCTCCCTCCCTGTTCTCTCGCTTGCTATTCCTCTCTGCCATCCTGTAGATATTAATGCCCAAGCTCGTAAGCTCCAGAGGAACAGGGCGAAGGGGACACTGACCCTGCCCCGCTCCAGCAACTCATCCTTCTGCCGCAGCCTCAGTGAAACCAGCCTCAACCAGGTGGGGCCTTCCATTGAAGCTTAGTCAGGATGATTGATTGTTATTATTCATGGGACTTGTTATCAGCCTGGCTTAGGTCCTGAATGCTTGTGTGTCTCTGTGTGTGCATGTCTTTTCAGCTGGGAGTAGGAGACGAGCCCAAGCGTTATTACTCCACGCTGCCAGGGCCCTTAAGGGGCCGGGAACGTGAAGTGGCCTCCAGCGGCCGGAGGAAAGAGGAGGGGAGTCAGGGAGGGGTGAGGCACTCTCTGTACCAGTCGCCACATCTCCTCCTGCTGCAGGGATACAATCGGCAGGTGAGGATAGTAGATAGAAGATGTGTGCTGTTCCGGACCTCTGATATTTCTGATCATGTTGTGACATTGGTCGTGTTGTGTGTTGCAGGACTGCCTGGTGTACCTGCTGAACAGAGAGCAGCACACAGTCGGTCAGGAGACTCCATCAGCTCGTCCCAACATCTGCCTGTTTTCCCCTGACATCCTGCCCCTCCACTGCCGCTTGCGCAGAGTCCCTGCTCCCCGTCGCCATGCCAACAATAACAACAAGGGAGAGGAGTTGGCGGAAAGTCAGCGGTTCTGTGTTGCGGTTGAGCCTGTGCTCCACGCCACCGTTCTGGTGAACTTTTCCCGCTGCGAGCGCTCCACCACGCTGCGACACGGTGACCTCCTCTCCTTCGGAGCGCATTACATCTTCCTGTACAAGGACCCCACGGGTGCTAAGCCTCTGCCTGCTCAGACCTTGGCACGCCTTCGCACCCTGGGGCAGCTTTACGATGCAGGAGTGGAGGAAGTAGAGGGCGGGGCTCAGACTTGTAAGATGTGTGGTTCTGTGCTGAAGGACAGAGCAGCCCAGGTGTCGAGTGCTCCGGCAGTCAGACGTAGCTTCAAACCCCACCTGGTGAAACCCCGCAGCGGGGGGACAACAGCAGGAGGACCCCTTAGTTTGACAGGAGGGGAAGGAGGCGGAGGAGGCGGAGGAGGAGGAGGAGGAGGAAGAGGGGGAGGTCAGAAAAGGAGGCTACAGCTGGAGTTTGACCAGGCTCATGAAGACCAGCTGTTAAACAGAATTGTGTCCCTCATAGAACCTGGAGGTGTGTGCTCTGACTTACAATATATAGGAAACAAAACTTCAGTAGACTCACACAATACAGACTTTTTTAATCTCAGTTGATGTACTGTGTTGCAATTAAAATGTAATTTCACCCAAATTACAAAAAAATGATGTTTTTACCTCTAGTAGTATCTAGCCATGCAGATAGTTTGGGTTTTATTTGCCCAGATTTTGACAGAACGATACAGAGGAGCTGCATAGAATCTCATCTTGGTCCACAAAGCATTTAAAAAAATGTTTTTTAATGTATCTCTGCAACATGAGCTACAGAACAACAAAATGAGGGCTGGGATGAGGTTGTAAATAAAATACACAGGTACAGTTCATCACACAGGGATTTGGGCGCAGTCACCCCTAATATTGAAACAAAAAAGAGAGCTAAGGAAAAATGGTGAGAAGAGCATTAATCAATGTCCGATTCCTGAGAGTAAGAGCCCCGTTTCATCAATTTTCTTTTTGTTGTCAAAGGTTATAGAAATCAAATGGTGAATATAGAATCAATCAATTGAAAAATGACATTCAAGTCTTTTATAACCGGGTTGATGTGATCCTTTTAAACCTGTGTGTTTCTCCTAGGAGACGACCATAAGCTGACACCAGCCTACCTGCTGTGTCTGTGCATACAACACTCTGCCTCAACCTTCCCACCTGGGAGTTTTGGAAAACTGCTGCTCAAGATCGTGCGGCGAATTCAGACCATCGCATGGGTCAGTGTCTGCCTGTCTAACTGTCTCCGTGTTTGTCTTTCGGTCTCTGTGGTGCTTTGGTCATTAAGATGACCCCATGTGGAGGGAAACCAGTCAGCCGTGTCAGGTCAGGTGAATAGTTAAACACGGTTGCATTTCCTTTGTAAATTGTATTACAGACAGGCACACACAATATTCACCTCTAACTAAACCATGAATTGAGCAATTGTTGAATTTCTGTAGCAACAACTACTTGGCTACCTCTTGTCATATTGTTTTTTTTAAATTTATTTATTGATTCACTGAATTATTATTTAATCATGAATAAAAATAACATTTTGGAGAAATTTGAGTTTAAATCTCATCGTAGTACAGAAAGTGCCATTTTGAATGTTGCTAATGATCTATTGATTGTGTCTGATGCTGGTGACTGCTCGGTTCTGATACTGCTTCACCTTGGTGCTGAATTTGACACGACTTACCAAAGGCTCAGGCGCTCAATCACCTAAAGAAGTCCCTTCGTTGATTCAAATCATATCTGAGCCATATAACTTTCTATGTTTCGGTTGGTAATCCCTCATCTTCCACAGCCCAAATTACATGTAGCAGGGCCACAAGGCTCAGTTCTAGGTCCATTGTTATTCTCAATAAACATGCTTCCACTTGGGGATGTTATTTGTAAATCTAAAATGTCCCTTTTATGCAGATGACACCCAACTATATGTACCCTTAACAGTGGCCGACACCAGCAGTCTAAATTACCTTATAAACTGCCTCAGGTAAATGTTGGATGTCAAAGATTCAATCCACAATAACCTTGGCAGACTTCATTTTAATATTGTTTTGAAAATGTTGCTAATAACATTCAAGGCCCCAAATTATATTTCTGAACTCCTCGCTGTTTATGAGCCCAGCTCCTCTGGCATGGATCTCCTGGCTGTCCCTAGATCAAGGTGGCTAACTAGAGATAACAGAGCCTTCGCTATCAAAGCGCCCGACTCTGGGACACCATGCCAGAGGACTGTAGGCTTTCCAATTAGGTATCTACCCTCAAGTCCCTTCTCAAAACACACTTGTACAGATAGACGTTTTCATGTTAACACTCTACAACTTGCTGTTAGCTTCTGTCATTTGGTGCGTGGAGCTTATTTTGTACTTGTGTCTGTGTGTAAATTTGTCTGTTTATGTTTGTTTTGCTTTATTGTGTTTTAATAGTTTATCCTAGATTTATTTGGTGTTGTTTACTGTGTGAAGCTCTTTGTAAGTCTTTGGAAAATGATATACAAAATTATTATTATTATTATTATTTAAAAGCTGGTAAATATCAGGAAATTATTTGGCCGATCCTGATGTAATCTTGAGTCAAATTCAGTTTTGTTAGTTAGCGTTATTTAAATATCTGGGATTTGCTGTATAAAATCGTGTGGGTACTTTCTTTCCTGAAGGGTGTTTTTATTATTTATTGTATTTATAATAAGGGTAATATTATATTTAGGCCAATAGGGCACAAGATAATTATCAATGTGTGTCACTGTGAGCATGCAAGGTTTCGTAAATATGATAGCGGTATTTCTCTCGCCAGGTTAGTGATAGCGTCATGAAGTGTGCTTCTCCTACGCACATCCTAAAAGTTTAATGAGCACTTAATTGCTCTCTCTGTGTGTGTGTGTGTGTGTGTGTGTGGGTGCACCTTTCAGGAGAAGACAAAGGAGCTGGCTCAGAAGCAAGCTCAGCAGTGAGTATTGTTTTCCGACTTGTGTTAGAAAGAAAGAGAGCATGTGTGCTTTTTGTACAGTGTATGTCGGTGTGTCCAGTCTGTCAGTCTGTCTACCTAACTGCGTTTAACCCTCCACTGTTTCTGTGTGTGTGTGTGTGTGTGTATGTGTGTGTCCATGTAGCCAGGACCCGGCCTCCCTGTCTCTGCTCAGTATCTCAGACTTGATCCCAGACCTGCAGACCATCTTCTTCTGGATGTCCAACTCCATCGAGATCCTCTACTTTATACAGCAAAGAGCACCAGCGTACACACACAGCATAGAGACACTGCAAGGTACACACACAGACACACACAGTCTGAATGATGAGCGTGGAAACAACTTGGCTGAAGAGTCATTACTCACACTGACATCCAGTAGATACTGATACAGCTGCAACACTCCCTCTCTCTCAGTATATATCTCTTAAATATGCCTCTGCCTCTGTCATCTGTGTGTAGGGTCAAAGGAGTCGTTGCTATCGGCGACCATATCAGCCAATGAGGAGGCAATGACTATCTTGGAAGAAGTGATCATGTACACTTTCCAACAATGTGTCTACTATATCACCAAGGTAATCTGTCACGGTGGCAACAGCGCCATCCTCCTAATGATGAAGACATTTTTTATCTTGTTTTTAAAACTGGCCTACATGAATAATAACAGACCCTCATTACACAGAGGATCTGATTGAGTTGTCTCACACACACACACACACACACACACACACACACACACACACACACACACACACACACACACACAATATTTATGACTAGATGAGGTAAGAGTATGACTAACTTGTGTGTGTGTGTGTGTGTGTGTGTCCAGGCTCTTTATGTAGTGTTACCAGGTTTGTTGGACTGTAATCCATTCCCAGTTGACAGCTCTGAGCCCTGCTGGAAAGGAGGTGTAGGGTTTCCTGAACCTATACGCAGGGTTCTCCAGGTAAGCACGTCTTGTTTTTTATACTGTATTGTAGTGCAGTTAGGTCTAGTGATTAAACAATTAGTCGATTGATTAATTAGTTAATTGGCAGAGAATGCATTGACAGCAATTTTAATAATCGATTGATCACTTTTATCAAGGAAATATGCCAATCATTCTCTGGTGGGAATCTCTCAACGATGAGCATTTGCTGCTGTTTTGTGGTTTAAATTGAATATTTGAGTTTCTGACTGTAGTTTGGAGAAAATAAACAATCTGAAGACCTTGGGATAAAGTGACAGGATTCTTACTCTATTATCATATATTGGAAGATTAATTCACAATGAAGATACAATGATTAGCCATAAAAATAATCTACAAATTAATCAATAATGTTCTGTTTAATTACAGAAATAGTTAAGGGGATCGTGGATGAATTTAAAGAAATTCTAAAAATAATTTTAAAAATTGATTAGGTCTGAAGGGTATATTCTCTGCTATAAATAGTGACACACTGGCCCATAGGACAGAGTGGGCTGTTGACACCTCTCCTTATTTTGCTTCATACAGCAAGAAATCTTGTCTCACATGAGGTGACAAATGTCTGCAAAGGTCAGAACAGCCAAACTCTTGTTTCTTATCCACATTTTTCCCTACAATGGAACCATGTGTTTCGACTGTTCACTTGCCTCACAGAGAAACTGATGAAAACGGATCTAAAATCCGTTCGACAAGTAGTTGAAACTTTCTGAGCTGCTGATGCATCACTGGTTAATACAAACAGTTCATACTCTCAGAACTTTATATTAAAGAGATCCCAAAGCAAAGATACCAACTGTGTCTGACATGATGCACAAGACACTGGAATATTTCCATAAAAAGTCTTAGGTTTGAACATTTTACTTGGGTATAGTTTCGCTGATGCATAATGTGTAAAGTATGTGATATTATGTATAATTCTTGTCTATATATGATTGACAAAAGCAACAGTGTGATGTTGACACACTGACATGTGTTTTCCTATGTGTGTGTGTTCAGGTGTTTCAAAATGCCCAGGAGCTTTTGCAGGGCTACCAGGTCCACCCGGAGATCCAGGCTCAGATGTTTGCTTACCTCTTCTTCTTCTCCAATGTGTCGCTGTTTAACCAGCTAATGGACAAAGGTAGGGCAACAACAAAAAAAGCATGCACACTCACACTCTCTCTTCCATTAGACCTCCCTCCGGATTTATACAGTTGTTAGTGTTTGTGACACACACACAGAGAGAGAGAGAGAGAGAGAGAGAGAGTGTGTCCTTGTGTCCTTGTCAGCATTTTGACAGAGACTAACCCAGATTTGTCCTCAATGCCCTTCTCCTAACTGCATTCTGTTTCTCCCCCCTCTTACTCCTCCTCCTCCTCCTCCTCCTCCTCCTCCTCCTTCCTGCCTTCCTTCCTTCCATCTGGCCATCAGGGGGTGAGACAAAGAGGAGTCGAGGTTGGGTTGGATGGAGAGAGAGAGAGAGAGGAGATAGAGAAGGGGAGGGGCGACTAAGGGCAGAGTGAAGGGTAAAGGGCTGGAAGGCCATTCAGTTGTTGTGATGACCTTGCTAATAGTCTATTACCTTGTCTAAATACAGAAAACAGTCATTTACCACCAGCTATATGTAGGTGTCTGACTACCCATCACTTCCAACCTCCACACCCTCACTTTATATCTGCAGCCACACACACACACACACACACACACACACACACACACCACACACACACACACCATATGTCTTCATTAGCCGGTGGAGACAGGAGAGATCACATGTCTGGCAAAGGGAGAAGGAGAAATACCTTTATATTCATGCAGAGGCTACCCTGTCTCCCACTTCATCCCCACCTCCCTCTCCCTTCTCTCCCATCCTGTCTATCTGGCTTTTTCCTTCTCTCCCTCGCGCCCCCTTTTTTTTTTTTTTTTTTTGTCGCTCATTGATATTTCTCTGCTGATGGTGTCCATGGTAACAGTGAAGTGAGTTTGTACCAGGTAACGCTGACGTTTGCAACGGACCCTCTGCAAATCACGCGCACGCTCGCTCGCTCGCTCACTCACATTCGCTCAGGGAAAAAAAGACTGATCGAGGAATTCAAGATGAAGCGATGTAACATGCTGCAGATGCTCTGCTCTGTCATTGATTTGTTTGATTGTGTGTACGAGTGTGTTGTGACATCTCGCCCCCTGCAAACAGATCATAATGGATAGCTCTTTGTTGTTTGGACTGTTGGTTTGAGAGTGCACAGTGTCTTTTCTGTGTCTAGAGGTGCTATGAAGCATTATGACACCTTGGCTAAGGGGTTAAGTGATGTCTCGTCTGCTTGCGATGCCTCACACGTAGATTACTGTATGCCTAGACATAAGCCTATTACAGAGGGGAGTGTGTGCATCCAAAACATATGGTAGAATATTTGAAGAGTTATGTCGGAGCTGTCTCAACATAATGCTGCTGATTTATTCTCTGCCTGAAGCTTCCTGTCATGTCTAATTTGTATTAAACTGAATATGAAATCTCAGTTTTTTGGTACTGACCAGTATTGACCAATATTCATCTGCACATACTCAATGTTCATCGATCTCTAGCATTGATTGTCGGACCAGATTCAGAATCTTATTTACTTACTCTGCTCAGATAGCTCCTGATTTCTTTTTTCTACTTTATTGCTTCTCATATAATTATAAGAGGACAAACACAAAAATAGGTGTCAGAGAGCCACACAACCTATTGATACACTTTGAAATGTCTCTTTATACAAAGGTTTTAGTAGTGCCTTTACAATGGGTTGAGGACAACAGGCAATTCGTTGATTGATCATGAAAATAATTGGAAGATATGAAAATTGATCATTGATAAGGAAAATAATCATTACTTGTAGCCCTACATTAAGTTATTGTCAATTGTGTGTGTGTGTGTGTGGTTCTACGTTTCTACACGTTTGTATTTGTAGTACTTGTATTTCATCTTGTTTGTATCTACTTGCACAGGAAGTGAAGATGTAAAGTAGCTAGTAGCTAAATGTGCTCGCTTCTCCTTGTATGAGAAAAAAAAGAAAAGAAAAAAAAAAAAGAGGTTTTGTAGTCCAGTTGTTTGTCATTGTTAGTACCAAAGCCCAGCAGAGACCTGAGCTCACTTTAGGGGGTATTTCGGAAAGCTTAAAAAGGCATTACGGCTGCAGTGAGGTAATGTACCGACAGATTGACAAACTCTGGGATGCCTGCTTGACAAATGCTAGATTTAGAGTTATCGCCTGCTTAACTAGCCTCAAAACTTCTTTCAGTTCTTTGATGTGATACAGAGACAGAAGGGATTAGCCAGAGTGAGGAATGCAGGCTGAGTGCTGGTTTGTTGTGCAGTAAAACACAAACCCAGCTCAGCCCTTCTGCAGCAGTCTCGATTTGTATTCTGCGAGGAGCCGGCGGCTGGTGGCTGTTGCTATTGTTTCATTGACTTCAATATCAACTTAATTAAAAATTAATCTCTCTATTCCCGTACAATACACACATAAACATGCATAGAAACACACAGTCCCTTCTACTCTGCCTCTCTCTCAGATGTGCACTCATGCAACGCTAGAGTAGAAATTTACTGCAGTGTTTGTGATGAAATAACTTAACAATTGTGCGTGTGTGTGTGTGTGTGTGTGTGTGTGTGTGTGTGTGTGTGTAGGTCCATCTCGTGGTTGGTTCCAGCGCTCCAAGGTGCTGCAGATTCAGGCATGTTTGCGAATGGTCATGGAGTGGGCGAGTAGGTCTGGTCTGGGACATCTGGCCGACAAATTCTTCACCAAACTCAACAGCACTGTGTCCATACTGGCCACAGCCCCACAACAACTCACACAGGTAACACACACAAACACCCCTCTCAATCATGCAGAGGATTTGTCTGTTTTGTTTTTTTTATTGTTGTTGTTTGTCTGTTGTTTGCGAGCTAGTGCTAATTTGGTGGCAATACTTGAAAAACGAACAGAAAAGCTTACCTTATTAAGATTAGTTTCATCAACCCAAACAATGGAGGTAGGCGGTTCCAAATCCTGTGGTCTTTCAAGTATAGATAGCAGAGAACAGGAAAACTTTGATTGGCTATTATTTGGCTCACACAGGCAGAACTGTCCCACTGATCAGCTATGGATAGATAAAGCTCTGTACCACACAGCCAGCTACAACCTGTCACTGCCCACAAATTGTCTTACCTCCTTTGATCGCTTAGCTGTGTTACAAAAGGACTTCTGATTAATTTTCCCTCTTCTTCTTCTCCCTCTCCGTCTGCAGCTGAGTTGGCGCGCGTTGTCCAGTGAGCACCCAACTCTCAAACCCGTCCAGCTGCACAGGATTCTCACTCAGTACCAGCTCACAGCAGAGATAGGCCCCGTCCCAACATGGCAACCGAGCAGCGAGGACGAGGCTTACATATACAGAACAGGTACACGTGTGAATTTATAGATGTGAGTGAGTTTGTATGACTTTATTTTTGTGGCCCATAGAATTATGGGAACATAAAGCCCTTGTTATGGTTGTCCGGTAGGTACAATATATATCGGTCTGTATCTCAGCCCCATTCAAACTAAAGGTCGTCAGTCCGATGGTGAAAGGGCTGTAGTGCAGCTTCTCTCTGGAGGGTGTCAGTGAAGATTGAGCACAAACAATTACAAATGAATCAGAACAAGGACATTTGCTATAATCAATATGAGTTTGGGTTAGTTTACATTCTAGAGGGCGTCTGCTGTTAAACACTTTATGCTTACACGCACAGTACCCTGGTTTTGATTCATGTCCTTGTTTTGATCGTTCAGGATATAAGACATATACACTCACAGTTGGCAGTTTTTAGGTACACCCATCTGAAACTAACAGTCCTGTCCTGATAAATCCCCCCTTCATGAAGGTTACAATGTTCAGTTTGTGTTGAATTTGTTTTAGAGAGGTTTTCATTGAACTTTTTCATTGAAATATGGTTCTTTTTGGAGGCTGGTGTTTCTATGATTATTTTGTCCACCGCATGTACATCAATGAGAGTAATAGAAACACATCTCTGTAAAATGAAATACAGTTCAACAGCACCACAAACTGCAGCCTTCAAAAGTGACCATACAGTTACAGGACTGTTGTGTTAGCCTGTGTTAAGTTTTAGCTACAGTAGGTGTATCTATAGACAGTATTCAGATTTACACAGAGATTTGGAAAAACCTGGTTAATCATATCATTGTATAAATAATTCATCTTATCCAGCTTTTGATCATGTTATCGCTCTCCTTTCTCATTTCTGACTGGCTGCTGTATTTACCACTGACACCAGTAATGAATTACAAAACCTCATTGCCCATGGGCCCATTTTTCTAACGTGAAAAATAGCTCACTTGCATTTTAGCAGTTGTGGTTGTTCATCATTACATAATTCTATCATGTCTTTTGGTTATCGAAGCGCTATTGTAACACAAGTTGAGGACACACCCTCACACACAGGGCGGTGAGTAGAAACCTGGATAAGCAGCTGACTTACCAGTAGATGCAAAACAGAAAGAGTGAGAGGTGGATGGAGCAGCTGTACAGCAATCCTGGATCAGGCCCTTAATGATGTAGATGTGTATGCATGAGTGTGTGCGTACATCTGTTAACATCAGTTTGTGTGTGTTCAGTGGACCTCCTGGAGAGCTTTGAGAACCACCCTCCCATAGTGTTGCCCAGCGCCGGCTTCAGAGTGGACTTGGACAGCGAGTGTGTGGAGGACAGCATCTACAGACAGCTGCTCTACATCCGCCACTACCTGTGGGGGCTACGCACCAAGACGCAAACACACACCAGCACTCCCAGTGTGCACACACACTCCAACGGAACCAACACAGCCGACTGGCCCGACGTGCAGGTCACAAGACTCTCTCTCACACACACACACACACACACACACACACACGTATACACCGCATTCTGTCAAATACACACACCTAGCAGTAATCCAGGCCATGTGCCTCAGCAGCTGTGGTTGTTGAGGAGTTCCTCATAATCCCATAAATGAAAGACAAAAACCCTCTACTCCAGCCAACCCGAACACACACACACACACACACACTCACAGAAACCTAGACATGGTTAAATCATGGTTAATCTGATTAGTCTTTAGGCTGTCTAATTAGTGGGAACGGCTGACTAGACCATAATCCTTAGTGTTACTGCACCCTCATATATACACATAGACGTGCGCACAGGAACACATATACATTCACAAATATGCCAAAAGGTAAATGATTATACATCCAAACTGTAATCATCTCTAAATGAAGTGCATCTAGGAACAAAGCTTTTAGTATAGTGCTCTACCACAGGTGAAAAACAGGAATGTTTATGGTCTTTCTATTGGCTTCCTCTGCATCCAGGCAACTTTAGCTCTCGTAGTGACTTCTTAAGTCTTTCTGTCCCTTCCTGACACAGAGGGAGCTGTTGCCTCCGGCCCACAGCAGTCCCCGCTCTGGGGGTCCCGGGGACGAGGTGGTGGCAGAGACAGTAGAGGAGAGAGGACGGGACAGACCCTCAGGCCAAACACATACACACAGCCTCAGAAGGAACGGCACCATTCACCATCCACGAACAGCAAATCCAGATCCGTCTTGCCTCTTGACCCCTCCTAACACCCCGCTGTACCCGGAAGGAGGAGGAGGAGGAGGAGGGGGGCCTGGGCCAATCATAGGCCCCAACACCCAGACAAACGGCTGCACCAGCAGAACTGTGGCAGATAGTAAGAAGACCAACGGACTCATCACCAATGGACTGGAGGGTAGGCTGAATTATATACAGGAAGTGGACAAAATAACAGGAACACATGAGCAGTATAATGGAATCCCACACAGAAACACCACAATCTTTGTACTAAATCACATATTACATAGTGTTTTTGTTATTTTGTCCACCCCAAATGTGCAGCTGAAAGTCTAAATCTTGCAGTTCATTATACACCATATTAAGGATCCATATTTTTCTCTCCTAATACCGATTCGGATACCTCACCTTCTGATACTGAGGGCCAATATGGTACCATTGGTCTCTTTTTCCCAAATTTAAAATCTAGATATCTCACTGTGAGAAACCCGTCTGAATTATTTTTATGTTAAGTAAAATGAGCCATGAACTTAATGATGAATGAATTTAACTCATAGTGGAAACACTGATTGTTTATACAGCATTAATTAAACTGTATTTAATGTTAACGAGTCATGTCCAATACCCACTTCACTTAATGAAGTCTTGGCGTATCCCTACATAATATATTACCAATATGCAATATACAGAGTGCATAAATTGTATTGGAAACAAACTATAGGCATATGTTACTGCAGAAAATTGGTGGCATTCTAAATTCACTTAAAGCTGAATTTTTAGCCTCTTTTAGCTCATACAATTGGTTAAATAACACATTTTCTGTTTGATTCAGTCTGTAGTGCTGTGATCAGCGTTGTTTCCAGTTGCAGGAAGCAGTTGTTTTTCACAAGAAGTACTGATAAACCCACTGTATGTTGTCTGCTGCGCACCAAATGTACGGAAAACAAATCTAGCAACTGGAGAAGATTGTTGAACATGCATTAAAGATGCGTTTTCTAAGGGGTTGGAAGTCCTGGCAAGAATGACGTCCAGAAACATGATTACACTCAGAGATAAAGTTGCTCTCTGTCTGCAGGATGTGTAAGTAGCTAGTTGTCTGCTAACATGTTAACCATAAAAAGGCCAAAAATCAATTAACGCAGCTTTAAATTTGAACGTGCCGTTTCAATGCAGTTCCGTAGTTAAAATGTTCGAGTGGTTGGTCAGCTGTACCTCACATGACAGCAGTATCTTGCCTGTGCTGTTTTTACAGTGTAGTGAGTGTGACATCTGCAGGCTCTTGTCAGATTTACTCTGTAGCTGCATCTTTGCATGTGTCTCAGTATCTGTGTGTGTGTGTGTGTGTGTGTTTCTTCTGCACAGCAAAACCTCTCATGTTTGTCCGACCCCATAGCGAGACCCTGTGTGTGTATGTGTGTGTGTGTGTGTGTGTGTGTGTTTGTGTGTTTGTGTTTGTGGGTTCGGGTGTCCGTGTCCTCTGCAGGGTGTATTAGTGGGTGTGAGTTTCCTTTCCCTGTATCCTCCCCTGGCGCCCCTCCCCTTCCTGATGACTTATGTGTGGTGTTTGTAGTGGAACTGGACAAAGGACCCTATGGACTGGGCATGGGACTCATTGATGGCCTGGTGAGTAGACACAAGTTAAAAAATAGACATTTACATTTTACCTTACCTGTCAGTCCAAGTTTCACCAGTATGTTTTTGTCTTCGTGAAATGCTTGGTTTTACTACTTTTGCCAGAAAAAAAAAACAAACAAAAACGTGTTTAAACTACATTGACATCGAGGCCAGATCCAAGAGATGTAAATCAAATTACCCAGATAACTTAATATTGATATGTAATGATACAATGTGACCGTATTTTGAGAAGTATATTGAGAAATTGTCTACATATGTGGTATAAAGTACATTATTGAGCTTGCTGGGAAATTGTGTAACACTTAGTTTAACTATATTCATAACTATACAGAACTATAACTTCTAACTATAAAGTAAACTGTTACTATATGTTTCACTCAATCAGCTAGAACAGTCAAAACAAAGTTCAGAACACATGTTAAAGCTTCATTACAATATTATGACACTAAAATGTGTGATGAAAAATAAAAGTGGCATTTTCTCTGTCAAGTCTCTTATTTTTTATAAATTAAGAAATCTCAAAGTTTATTATCAGGCTTATAGCAAGGTCACTCAACTACTGGCAAAAGAGATCAGCTGTGTTTATACTTTTATGCATTCGTTTGCTCGTTTTGGTGCTGAAACAATTCGTTGTAATCAGTTACCTGACATAAATTGATTCACAAATGATTTTGATAATCGATGGATGAAGTTAAGCAAAAGTGCCAGTTTGTTGTTGTAGCTTCTATACCACTGTTTTTGAAGTGTTACAGTTTTAATGGAGACTTAATAAGAAACAAGTATTTTCCATCACTACGGTAAAAATGTATTTCAATTACTTCCAAACCCACACATGCACACTGTACTCATACCAACACTACTCCCTCCTGCAGCACACTCCTCTCAACGCTCCAGGGATTTACATCCGGACTCTGATCCCTGAAGGACCGGCTGCCTCCGATGGCAGACTGAGGATCGGAGACCGCATCCTGGCAGTGAACGGGACCAGTCTGATAGGAGCAGACTACCAGAGGTACAGAGGATGTTCCAGTGGTGCCGTTTGTGCCCCTAACAATGAGCTGGTGGAGATTTATGATACTACTGGTTGATATTGACATGAATGACAGAGTGAGCAGTCTTCCCACAATGTTAACCATACCCATTGCTGTCAGCCTCTTAAGCCAATTGATTACTTTGATTGATTGGTGCGAGCCCAGACAGTGATGCTCCTCCATCCGTACTCTGTCTCTGCTGAGCTTCATGTAACTAGACTCTGTTTTTCTTTTTCTACTTCCTCCTGCGTGCTCGATGCAGCGCGGTGGATCTGATTCGTCTGGGAGGAGGTCGACTACGTTTCCTGGTAGCCAAGTCCGACCCCGAGGTTTCAGAGAAGATCAGTGCCTCCTCCTGCTGACCACCTCCACTGCCCAGCTAAGACACGCAAACACACACACACAACACGTAGGACAGTGAGGGATACAGATGTGTGCACTGATGAACAGGGCGCACACAAACACACATCTGTGCGTACATACGCCGCATGAAATATGAATGTGAAACCTAATGTCAGCACAACACAAAGCCAAGCAATCAAACTGGAGATGACGCTCCACGACTCCACTCCACAGCTGCCAGACCTGCCTCCCTCACGCTGACTCCTACAGGGTCTGTGTGACAGACAGAATCTGTAACCCACCGCGACATCAAAGGAATATGCTGCACGGAAAGTTGCCTAATTAATCAGTGTTTGAGGTGGGCGAGGTCCAACCAGCCAGTATGCAGTCTGATGCGGTTTAAAAGCACAGTAGATTGTAGGGTTTTAATTTTTCAACAGTGAGCCCTTGGAGCATGTGTACACACTGGACTTTTTCCACCTGTATTTTAGAATAATTTGTATTAGTAATTCAGGCATTAAGTAGCATGGTAAAATAGCTCTCAGACAAAGGGACTCTGAGACTGTTGGACACAAACTGAAAATGTACTTTACAAATGGAGACCACCTCAGTGAAAGCCGGATGTCTTACACAGTGCTTTTAGAGTGGAATGTTTTATAAACCTGTTTGTTAGCGACTCCCACGGCATCATCACCGTCTGCTCATCAGACTAAAACCATTGCGGTATGACTGTTGACTTTTGTACTGGAGAGTGGGCGAGGCCGGCAGACGAGGCAAACTCAAGAATGTTCAGACGTACAACCAGCTCTCCCCGTTCACATTTCACCTCATCATTGAACTTTACCTTCACTGGACAAAAGATGAACTCTTGAGGCTCGACCTGCGCAGCGGATGTGCAGCTGTGGTGCGACATTGTTTATTAATTACTGAATCATTAAGACATTGTGCTTCACTCCAGAGTTTCTGATGCACAATCCAGATGTGTTTAAACCAACACTTCTCTTGTGAGCATATGCTGTATGTATCTGGTTAAGAGGTGTAAATAATTGTTTGTAAATATTTAACACTTGGTCACACACTGTTTGGACAAAAGAGAAACTGCATTTGGGGTTACTAGTCAAACTTTTTTGCTGAAACATATTGGTCAGTAAATACTGAAACTACTGATGGGAAAAAAAGCAACTGTATTTTCTGAAAGGAGAGAGACATAGCTATGGGTCGTGTCACTTTTCTAAACATTAATAATTTATCTTAAGTTTAATGAATACAAATACAGGATGTGATCCGTAGAACTGCATATTACCATTCACACAGGTCGTTAAAGGGTCACTACACCCGAGGGATTAAAGTGTCTGCCAGTGAGATTTCTGCCTTCAAAACATACAGTGAAGGTGAATGGAATTTGTTTGTGGAGTATTGAAAATTCACATTTAAAACATTCAACAGCAATTGTGTTTCCAGAACAGTATCCCCGTTACACTGGACAATCTACTGGATTAACTTTGTCTTTACATGGAAAGAAGTTCCAATGAAGACTGTTCAGTCTGTGGATTTTCCAGAGTAAGGAGGACACCTCCTCTGGAAGAAGAGGTTGCTGATGGATTTTGAAGTAACTTCTCCATGTTGTGAGCACAAAACATCAAAATTCCTCTCATCTCCTTTGTTTTAGGGTGGACGCACGAATCTCAGAAGCATATCTAACTGACCCAGCTAGAACAGTGGCTTGACAGGTCACCTCTGAAAAAGTCCTTAATTCACAGCCTAGGTAATGTAAGAAAAAAAAAGCCACGCTTAGTCAGTTCTACGTCGGCTGTTCTTCTTTCCTGACCCCAGCTCCGTAGAGATCCCCATAGAATACCATCTGCCCGCCTGTGTCCAGAATCACATTCAAACCCTTCTGTAGGAGCGAACACCCCACAGCTGCAGGAGGCAATGAAACAAAGGGAGTGAAGGACTGTGGGACAGCTGTTTTTGTTGACTAGGGCTGCAACTGACCATTGTTTCCATGATGTTAATCTGCTGATTATTCTTCAAATGATTTAGTCTGTTCAGTGTCAGAAAATCTTATTAAAATGCCCATCACAGTTGCTCAGAGCTTGTTCTGTCTGACTAAGAGACCAAAACCCAGAGATTCAATTCACATTGTAAACAAAGCAAAAGCAGGGAAAGTGGAACCACTGGAAATTTGACATTTTTGCTTGATAAATGTCTGGAACCTTAAACAATTGGTAAATTGACTTATCATTTCAGTACTAATGCTGACACTTGTTGGGGTTTTGTTATTGTTGTAATGTCTTTTTATAACCTGTTAATGTTTTCATTTCTAAATTATTCCACACACACACTCTGTCAGCTTGGTTTCTTTTTTTCCCATCAGTTTGGTTTTACTCAGAATCTTTGATTCTGTTCGTTACTTTGCAGTTAAATTTTGTTTTTGTGTGTTTCAAGGTTTGTATGACACTGACCTCATGCATGTCTATTCTTCTCTGGTCATTATTTATACTGTTAAAAATGATGGTATTTAAGAATAAAGACGGTTGGATAATTGCATTTTTCTGCTTTGAAAAATATAACAAAACAACAACTGGAATCTTACCCATCATGGCCGACAATATGTCACGAGAGCAGACAATAGAATATTTACATCAATGAGGAATTTTAATTTGTGCTACACATTTTAACAAATCACAAAAACAGGAACATTTAAAAATACATATACTTCTCTATTTCCAGAATGTTTACGTATTGATGACAGCCGTTTTTACACATAGCAAAATATTTTTTCTTTTTTTCCAAAATGAGAAAAAATACCTTCTAAATAGCTTTGTCATTAGCAGAAAGAGCAGCATACAATCATTACGCATCTTTTTTGTTTTGTTTTTTATATATTAATAATGTGCAACAACAATCACTGAAGTCTTGCGCAAATTGTGCCTGATTGCCAGCTAAAAGTGAGGCCGGTGTGAGGACATTCGGAAAAGCTAAAGGCAGAGTGAGAGAGTCGAGAGGGGGGAGAAAGTGCTGAAGAATATCTAATTAAGGCAGTGTCTGTGACAGGAATTGCCAACAGCTTGATGCCTCTGTAGAGACTGCGCAGATAGAGACTGCTTGCTGAGAGAGGGAGAGAGGTAGATTGGGGAGAAAGAAGGGGGAAAAAAAAAAGAAGAAAAGAATAGAGCAGAAATAAAAGCAAAAGAGCGGGGAGCTAAGAGTAGAAAAGATGTCAAATGTACCATACAGAAAGAAAGAAAACAGACAAGAGAGCAGGTGAAATGAAATTGTGGTCATGAGTTGGTCCCGCCCTTCCCCTGATAAAACTGATACAAGTCTACTAATGCAACATAATTGTCACCATTGTAGTGTTGCCGATCATGTACTGTTAAAGAAGCGCTGTGTTAACTATCTAAAAAGGTAAAGCTGTCTAAAGGTTAAAATTAAATGACAAAAAAAAAGTAGAAATATTTAAGGCTTTAAGGATTATTACAATAATGCTTTGCTGTGCTAGGACAAAACTTTACGCACAGGCTGTTCCATTTCTCCTTTTACCACTACTGAAACAAGAAAAAAAATTAAAACAACAATCAGTTTGTCTACATTAGGTTAGCTCCACTTCAATCAACTCCAAATAGTTGCCTCTTTTTTTTTTTTTTTTTTTTTTTCCCCTTCCCTGCTCCAACTTCACTGCCCAATTACCCAGATCATCTTGAATCTGAGGAGCTCCACACTGATAAACCAAACTCTGCTGAAGTGAAGCGAGAGCCACTAAAGTCTGGGATTTCCTCCCACCTCTTCTTCGAAAACATTACCTCTTTCTCTTTGTGCTTTACAGAGAAGACAAGAAGAAGAGAGACCTCACATTCTGGGCTTGGCCTTAATATTAACATATTTCTTCTCTGAGAGACACAACCTGTTTGATTTCTTCTGTCTCACTTTATTGTCTAAGGATTGCCTTATGAAGAGTACAATCATATTCTTAACAGTCTCCCAAGCCCCATCAACCTGTTCTGCAGTTAAGTCCTCTCTACCTTTCTATCCACAACTGTGTTTAACTACACAATATATCAATTCTGATCATCACAGTTTTTTTCTGTAGATACAGGCCATTGAATTCTCTGAACACACATTCCCTGGTTTGAAATCAGGCAGTGACTCTAATCAGAAGTGCAGGAGAGGTGAGTTCTTTGGCCTGAGAGTGATAATAACCGATGCATCTGAGATATTCTCCAACATTCACGTAAGTAAAAGTAGTGCTGAAATGAAATGAGATTTAATATGCATAATGCTTTCATAAGCTTAATGTCCTTACTTGCTTGCTGTTGTCAACGAATGGTGGATTACATTAAAAAAAAAAAAAAAAAAAAAAGGCTGTCGAGCTGAAAAAGTCCTGAAAGATTTACTTGCTTTTAAATTCAGAGTGTATTTGAAAGTTTTCATTTTTCACCAAAATATATTTTCCTTACAATTTATTTCCCTTCTGTTGAGAGAGGCTGCCTGTACATTTTTTGGCCATGTCGGCTGCAGTCATATCAAATGAGTATAAAAGGTGAAGCTGTTAGGGGACGATCAGGAGGCTGTCCATTGGGTACCTGGTAAGAAGGCCTGGGTGTTACTTCCTTGGGTCATGGGTTTGTGATGTCATGGCAACGATGACAGGCTGCTGAGCAGGTGTGACTTGATGTTGAGCAGATTCAGTCCCACCCTCGTCCTCCATCTTTGGCCGCTTGGCCTGGGGTGCGCCTGGCTGCTCGGCTAAGGTTTCCGCACTGGGCTGTCTGCTCACGAGCACTGGAGGGGAGCTGGAGGCCTGAGCAGCCAAGATCTGGAGAGGACTACTCAGGCCTGGGAGGATGACGAGACAGGGAGTTTAGACAGCACCACAAACCATAAAGACCATAAAGTTAAAACACTTTCACCTAAGACTGAACATTATAGCTTTCATGAAGGAGGATATATTGCATTAGACTGCGTTAGTTACAGCTGAGTGTACCGAATAAACTGGCAACGGACCATATATGTGTTAATCTACTGCATGTCACTGTGGTATATTTTTATCCCAATCTTAACGAATATAAACAGTCTATATTCATTGTAAATTGTCCGTGTGTTTGGCAGTGATTGCTGCATGAATCTTACCAGATGCATTAGCAAGGCTGGTTACTGTGGCAATGGCGGCAGTGGTGTGTTTGCCATTCTGGGTAACAGGACGAACAGGAAGTTGATGTAAACCTGGAGCCAGGTTCCGTCCATCCCCACCCTGCACCGCACTGTCCACAGTCTGGATCACACGCTCTCTGTTCAGCTGGGCTTCTGAGGTGAGAATATTATATGTTTCTAACACTTAAAGAGCAAAATTAACTAACACAGTCAGAGAAAGAAAGGGAATATTATCAAAAAATCTAGTTGGATTATGTTAGTAGTTATTTATTATGTCATGCATATCCCGGCCCATGTGGATTTAAAATGAGACAGAAAATACTCAATGGTGAAACATGTGTCAGACATTAACTTTGTCTTCTGCCTCAAGCTCAACAAATAAAGTCTGCCACAAAAAATGTTCCATTCCTAAAACACAGCTCATCCATCCAGAAGACCTTGTTAGAAATGAAGGACATTTTACTAAAAAGTACAGCCCTAAAGTCATAATATAATGAGCAATAAAACATAAGATGGACTTAATCTCAACATCACAAACTGCCTGTTTCTGTAGCTAATGGTTATGTACCTGAACGCAAGTGAGCACACAGAAATATTTGACTTTTGGTTAAATTCTGCTTCACATAAGGTTCTACACTGTAGTTTTTCATGCGACCATATGTTTAGAATATATCATATAATTCTGGTTTGAACCAAAAGTGAATCCATTATCCATTTAAGTGATGATGAACTCAACTTAGCGACTCATGCACAGATGGAGGCACTAGTCCAAATGTTAACTGTGAGCACACAGGCTTCGTGCTGCAGAACGATGAATGCATTTCTCTGATTGTTCTTGAATTTTTTGTTCTCTAGATCAACCTTCTTTTTCTTCTTTGAAAACTCAGAGGACAACACCTCGCTCCTGCACCAGTGATGAACCACTCAAATCACTGACCGACAATCAACAGCTGGTTGTAAGCTCAATCACACTATTTATATTCAAACACAAGACAGCATACAGTATCCCTACGTAACGTCATAAGTGACAAGCAGTTTGGTCCGTATCGATCTGCAGTTTGGTTTGGATGACCCGTTATTAATATTTATGATACAAAGTGTCACAATTGCTATTATACTAAACTGACAGACATCCGGTCAGTCAGTTTGCTGTGGCTCCTCCCCCTCAGTGTTCACATACCTCTGAGCTCACTGTTGCCCTCTGCTCCTCCAACAGAGGGGGTGCTGTAACCATTCGGAGGGTTGGAAAGTGCAGGGACACTTGTAACCACCCGCATCATGGTGACAGAAGGCTGAGGGGGGCTCTGGAGCATGTGGATGGGCTGGACTTGGCCGCCACCACCTGGAACCAAAGCAAGGGCTTTCCCCGGGCCTGAGGGCAGGACTGTTGGGTGGGGGGGTGCGGCCATGATGACAGGCTGAGCACTGACTGGAGATCCTAAGCAGAGACAGACCCAAATGACAATTTCATCTGCTTTATAGTGTGTAATGTAATTTGTTTGCATTCATGTGCGCTTGTGTGCACGCTCACCTGGGGCGCTCTGAGAGTACCTATACTCAGGTACAGATGCCAGTTTGTTAGCAAGCTGTTCGTGGTGGTCGTGGGGGATAGGAGAGCCCTCCCTGCTCAGACATTCAGGGGTCTGTAGCCCACTGGATGGAGGAGAAAGAAGCCCCTGGTGGGTTGGGGATGCAGGGGCGCTTCTGAAAAACAAAATGAAGGGAAAGAGGAGAAACCAAAAAACAATTAATACACTGAAAGACTTACCTAATAACATACAGAGCTCCTTCACTGCCAGCACCTTCAGCTGAATATATTAACCTAAAAATGAGACTTACTTTGTTCTATCCAATCAAATGATAGCAAGGAGCAGAAGCAGAGAGAGGGGGAAAAGAGTTAACTGAGTCAAAACGGTAGAGACGGAGCATGTGTCTGACAGTCTCCTGTGTGTGTGTGTGTTTGTGCATACAGACCCATGCAGTGTCCCGCTTACCTAGAAGAAAGAGGTCCGAACGGCGTCCTAAAGCAAGCCACACCTCTTTGCCGTCTTTTCCTGAAGGCTTGCTCCACCAGCTTGCTCTCAGAGGCAGAATCCACACGCCAAAAACTTCCTTTGCCAGGCTCGTCCTGAGAGCGCGCCACTTTTAGAAAGTAGCGGTTGAGCGACAGGTTGTGTCTAATTGAGTTCTGGAGGGAGGCAAAATAGTATTTTGTAAGTATTTTGTCACTGGACACATAGAGCTACTACGAACTTGGAGCCAAGGGAAAGCTAACCATTACATTCTGCGTCATTATCAAGTCACTGGCAAACGTGCAGAAAGCCATTAATGTCCAGACCAAGAGAGGGAGACCCTACCTGCCAGCCCTTGTCTGCAGTGCGATAGTAGGGGTAGTGTTTGGTGATGTGGGCGTAAATGCCACTAAGAGTCAGCTGTTTGTCCGGGGCAGAAGAGATGGCCTGGACAATCAGCTGTGCATAGGAATACGGTGGCTTGGACTCATCCTGGAAAAACAAGACACAGGTATTAATCAGCACATACTGTACAAGAAAGTGGTTTAAAAAAACTGGAAGTGAAGTGGCAATGTCTTCAACCATCTTCAGGACAGTGTTACTACTGGGTGTTCACCTTGGGGCTATCTCCACCAGCTGACTCCCCCCGCTGCTCACATCCCCCACCTCTATGCTCAGCAATGCTTCGTCTCTGCTCAGAAACGGCCTTGGCGGCATATTCAGCTGCTAACTGGAGGTCAGAGGTCACGTTGCGTCCATAGCGATACCCTGATGACCCTGCCCCACGTGGACTGGCCGGACAGGAGTTCGGAACACTGAAGACGAGAGGGAGGAGTCTGTGTTAATGGTTTAAAATGATGGTTTAAGGCCACTTCTCAAAGCTGATTTAATGACCTGAACAAGAAGGTCAAATTAATCATGCTCTAAAAGACTGGGTAATCAGTACCGGTACTGGTCACCGCTCCTACAGTCACCGCACAGCTTTATAAAATCATGTAGCAGCTCAGTTTTAAAAAAATCTGTTTTGAAAATCAAGACAATGTTAGTTTTTAGCTTCTGGACAAATATAACCTTGAATTTACTGTATGTGACTGTATGTACGTCTCATTAAGGCCACATAAACATGTTGTAGGAGAGGTTAGCTTTGTTAACGGATGAGTCAAGATTAAAATCCTGTTCAATTCCAGTAGCTCTTTATTATAAAAATACAAAATTGATCTATTGCCTCTAAATGGATAATAATTCCATTCTAAAATGTAAAACAGACGCTAAATCACACAAGTATACAGAAAGTTATTAAGTTTTTTTGGAGTAAGGCCAAAACTAAAGTTATGTAAAAGAAAGGAAATAAACATTACATGAAACAAGGACTGAAAATAGCACAGGAAGGAAGGAGCAAGTAAAGCTTTGCTATTTAATAACATATTTCAGTTTTTACATTTTATTTAACACTGAAAAAAAAAAAAAGGAATCCACTGTGAAATTATAAAAATGATTATTCACCATTTTCAGTAAATCTTAATAGGACTGCAAGAAATAAACAAATTAAAATCATTTCAACAATTCAATTGTAATTTAAAACACATATACATAAACAAAATGTATATCTGGAATGTAATGTTTTCTTACACACACACACACACACACACACACACGAGAGCGAAGTTTGGAAAACGATAACAGCTCAGATGTTTTAAACATAGAAAATGATCATAAAACACACACAGAGCAAAAATAGTATGTTAATTATTAACTAGGTTTTATCTGTAGCTGTTGAGAGACAGAACACAGGGAAAACCCAGTAACTTATTATACAACAAACACCTGCTTCTGTTAGTAAAGTAAACACTGGTTTCTGGGAGAGTCAGTGTGCTTTGATTTGCCTTTGGCAACAGAGAGCCACAGATACAGAGAGAGTAACGCACAGAGGGAGACAGAGAATATGTTTGTATTTTTTGGCTGGGGAAACTAGGCTACAGGCTCTGTTTTGAAAATGGCTCAGTGCTGAAAAATGAATGAAGACGAACAGAAATGTCCAACTGTGCTCAGGGACTTCTTATGTATGAAAACATAATTGTATCTGTAACTCTACACTCATGCATCATTAAAAGTTACGTGTGCCTCCATGGGGCAGCGAGACTCTTCTTTTCCTTACCCTTACAACAAGCATTTCACCCCCTCTGCTTATACACATGGGCCAGGGGTACAAGTGGCTCACAGGGGGAGGAATGTTATTATATATAGTTCTTTTAAGTTGCCAAACTGGAAAAGTGACTCTTACCACCCTGTGAAAAGACACTGTTGGTGTTTGAAGCGGGAGCATGTGCTTGTGCACAATTCTCTTCCGTTGTATGTACTGTATGTGGGCAATGTTGAGGAAGGTGACACAACAATCTGCCGGAAAAAGGCCACAGTGAAAGTGGTTGAGCGATGTATGAGCAAGCGTCTTTACTCTGTGTGTGTGTGTGTGTGCGTGTGTGCGTGCGTGCGTGTGTGTGTGTGTGTCCGTCCACGTGTGAGAGAACAGGAGCTGAAGGCTGAGTGGGAGGGGTAGGGGGGCTCTGAAAAGGAAACCACGAATGGACGGAAAAACGGCCTGCAGGCAAAACAATCTGCCCGATAGCCAATCGCACGGCTCAAAGCTGCAGCCATTCCATATAAGGCATGCACACACAAGCTGACATTGGTGGGGAAGTATAATGTAAGGACAAACACAGACCACCAGAGGGTGCACTCAGCAACACCACACTCCAGGCCCACATGTTGCTTACATTTATAGAGCAGTGATTTTCAAACATGTGCTATCACTGCTGATTAGAGTGCAGATTTCTATCGCAACAGAAACAGTGCAGGGGCTGATGAGTACACCTTCAACCATGATGGGTATTTTTTAGTAAAATGAGCTGATAGTCTGTGGTCGGAAAAAAAACTGCAGTTCTTTGAAACCAAAGGAAACTGAGCCTCACGTATAAGTCCATACAGATAACACCATAAACATCAACACACATGCACAGATCTGAGATAAGGAGACCAGGTAATTAACTCATAATCTAATACACCTCAAACACTTGCCATAAGACATGCAAACTCAATCGTTATGTTTTGCTTTGTAAAAAGTTTCAGTCTGGGACATTTTCTTATGACAAATTATTTGTCTGATAGGAAAAGATCCTACATCTGTTACCTGATTATTTGCTATCATTAATTGTTATAATTAATATTAGGAGGTAACACACAATTATTTAATCAATTATTTATTCCATATACGAAGAGTCAAAAAATGATCATTCCAATTTTCTAGATCCCAGGGTGATGTCATCCAATTACTTCAATCCAACCAAAAGCCAAAAAATTAAAAGATACTCAATTGACTATCACCTTAAACAAAAAATAGCAGCAAATCCTCAAATTACAGAAGCTAAATCCAGGGATTGTTTGGTGTTTTTGCTTACAAATTACAATTAATCAATTATAATTATTATAATTTATTATTATTAAGTCATCAGATCAATTAATATTTTTTCAAACCCACAACCTGTGTCTCAATCAAAACATATTTCAAAGCTTAAACAATCACAACAGTGGACTGTAAATTTTTTCTAATAAGAAACTGTGAATAAAAACACTGACTCCTGCCAAATCAGGACAATCCGCTTTTGCAGTTATGAAGTGTGTGTGATACATGCTGTGTTTGCATTTAGGAAGGTGCACCTGTTGGTGTTCATATCTCTGTGTATATGTGCATGTGGTTCTCCCCTTACCTGATGGTGCCTGTGGGCGACGGCAGCGGAGACCCAAATGCCCTGATGTGCTCTTCATGCTGCTGCAGTGTGGGAATGCTGATTTTAAGAGGGGAAATGTGGGGCAGAAGCTGGCGAGGGGGAGGAGAGGGCTGCTCTTTCTCTCTGTGCTCCTCAGCCTCCAGGAGTGACATAAACTGGATCTTGATGACTGTACTGGGAAAACGAAACACACACCTGGAGAGCAAGATAGCGGGAGGGAGAGAATGTGGAAGCCATGGGACAAAAGATGAGAGAGAGTGGACACAAAGTTTGATTAGCACATTCCATCTTGTACAATAACTGACTGCTAAGCATTTAAATATGATTGTGCAGTAGCTGTTCTGGAGCGTCTTATTGTACCACATGATCTTCCTAAGCATATGGAGCCGTCCTGAAACCACAGATGTACAAAAATTCTGTTTTTCTGAGCATTTTTCTTGTTGTGAAACTCTATCTCATCTTAAAATGCTCAGGAGAATTTTAACATTTACAATACAGTGACAACTGAGCAAACTCCATCTGCTGAAGAAGATCACACGATACGATCGAAACCTAGAGAACAGCTGCTAAACGGACCTTGTGATGAGATTGTTTTGTCAACTACCATCTCCAAGGACAAAAAAAACCCCATTCAAATTCAATATTATTATATATATTGTAAGTTACACATATTGGGTATGGGTCCAGTGTGGATCTTTTTTGATTTAGAAATATTAAATCATAAAGCAATGATACTTTCCCCTTAACTACAGGGGTTTGTTTATAATGCAAACAATATCTATAGTCAACACCTTCCATGGAAAAAAAACAGACTTAACACAAAACCTGCTAGCCTGGATTTCCTCTTCTCTTGTTTGCACAGGTCTGGACAACTGCCTCAATAAAAGCAAGTATAAGTCAATGGCCCAAGTTAGTTCAAGCCTAAACAAAACCCTTAAAAATAATTATATGTGTGAGGGATTGGGTATTGGGTTTTTACAATGGAACCTTTATTTACTGATACATAGTTTTAAACTCTTCCCAGCAGGCAAAGGGAGCGGGGTTGTGTATTCAGTGTAGTTAAGTCAAATCTTTGTGACTACAACCATCTTATCTGCCCAACTATAATGACTGTGTCTGAGGTCTGTGTTGAGGAAGAGACTGAAGCCCTACTAATTCAAGGGGTGATGAGCTATAGTAAAGGCTCAGGCCTTCATATGGAGAGGAGCAAATGAGAAGAAAATACCCATAGAAGACTGCAAATGTGTTGTAAGCAGTTGTAGACAGTTACACCAGTCAGCGATAAAAAAAAGAAATAGGGAAGAAATGTTCCATCTATTCTCTTTAATTTGTCTCCTGGAAAACTGCAGCTGCCAATCCGACACTGGATCCATGAACAGACTGCTCACAGCTGTCTCTGCCTAAAGCAGGCCATCCTCAACAACTGAGTGTCCGCAGTGAGGGAGGAAAGAGGCCTGTGGCAACTCTCAGGGAACTAAAGGCTTCCTTAGCTGAGATGAAAGAGACTGTGCATACAACAACTTCACCAGCCCCTGCTGTATGACAGAGTAGCAAAGAGAAAGCCACTGTTGAAAGAAATCACATGACATTTCGATTACTGTTTGCTAGAGGGCCCAAGGGAGATCCTGAGACAAAGTGGAAGACGGTTCAGTGTACTGATCAGGCCAAAATTAAACTTCTTTGCAATCACACACAATACTGCGTATCACACAAGACATGTTGTGCTCAACATGGTGGTGGTACCATTACACTGGGTGGATGTGACATTGATGCAAGCCAATTTAAGGTTTTGCAAAAATAGAATAAATAATATGTGTAATACCAAAAACAAGTCTGCTGCAGCCTGCAAGAGAATTATGATTTGAGAGAAGTTATATTTTACAACAAGGCATTGACCCCTGACACAGAGAAAAATCTACACAAGAATAGCTTAAAAACAACAATGTTGATGTCCTGGAGCAGCCAAGTCAGAGTCCAGGCCTCAATCCAATCCAGACTTTGAGGCAGGACCCGAAAATTGCTGCTGACTCAGGGTCCCAGACAGAGCTTGAATAGTTTTGCAAAGAAAACTGAGATCTCCAGATGAATCACGATGAAACCACAAGGATTCAAAGCTGTAATTTTAGTCAAAGGTGACTCTACTAGTTTTACTTGAAGGGAATGAATACTTATGCAAGAAACTGTTTAGCTTTTGTATTTGTACTCAATTTAGATCAATCCGTAGACATTTGTTGATATTAAAGCTCCTTAGCGCTAAGTACTGTCAAATCACCTAATTAATCCAATGTGATTCAAAGCTGTAAAATGTTGTAACAGGTAAGTACTGTAAATGCACCAGGATAACTAAACTAATTTACTGGTCTGCTCCACATTTAAAGGGGTTCCAGATTTAACTCAGCACAGTTTGTAATCCTGAGACAGGCTCCAGGGCCAAAACGACACATGCAAAGATGGCTGTGCTGGATGCGGCCTTGGTTTGTAAGTCTTGTGTTTACTCCATGTGCGCCTGCAATGAGGATGTCATTTCAGCCTGCACTTCCTATTCAATGCCTGACACACCCCCAAACAGTCTTTACAGCCTATCAGAGAGGTTACGGGCACAACCCTCCAACCTCCTCCCTCCGCCCCACCCTGTGACTGACTCGCACACAAAGTCAAAGCTTTCAGTTTCTAAGACTGCCACTATATTAAACGAACCAGAGAGGGCAAAATAGTTAACCTTGACAGTGGTACAACATCAATATAGCTAAAACCACGCTTAAAACCAGATGGTTCACCTTGTTACAAAAAAAAAAAGCATTAGAAGTTCCAATACAAAACAAACACACCTCTCCCCATAAGACTCGTGAGCTCAACTGTCAGGGGTGCGTTTGTTTACATTACTGTTTACGTGACGGCGACACGTTGGCTAACAGCCTAACAACTTGCTAGCTAATATTACCGCTCTGACCGCAACTTTGACCAGCAACCAAAAGACATCTATGTGGGGGGGAAAAGTGTGTAAAGTTCATCTATTTTAGAAAGCCAGTTCTACCACAATATGACAGCAAGCATCTGTTCGAAATATCCGCCAACGGCAACTTCTTAATATATTTGCTAACTAGCTTGTCATTAGGCCAAATGAAGCTAAGTTTGCTAACAGCTAAAATTGGCTACACTGATTCATAAAGTGCCCCCAACCCAGTATGAACTGAAATTTCATTGGAATTCAAGTGCGGAAGTGTTGACTTATTGTGTTGCAGTTTAGCTGTCCAAATGTTATAGTGCATTTATCCGAATCTACACCGGATCACATCAAACCGCAATGATAGGGGTGTCATGACAAACTTTGTATCCCCGCTAGAATCTGTCTCCCGTCTGTATATGGAGGTTGTTTGACAGTACGTTATCACAATGTCAGAATATTTAAAAAGCATATCCACCAAAACAATTAAAAGAATAACCAACATATATATCTATAGATGTCTTACAGTGATTCAATCGTTACATGTCCCAAGGAGGGGGGACTTATTTAAAATTGGATACAAAATATACCGTAACATCTGTTCCAATGCTGTCACTGCGTAAAATTAACGTTTAAGTTTGTGAAGCCCTACAGCAGCCAGCCACACTGTGTTGCCATAATTAGCCTGTTGGTAGCGGCTATGCTACCTGACTACACTCACTCTCTGGGCAGCGGCAGCGGCGGCGCCCCTCTCCGTTGAAACACCCCGTCAACGAACACGCCGTTCTTGCCCAGGCACCGGAGGGAGAAGCCGTTCACCTCGTCGTAGGTGATCTGCAGGTGTCGCCGTGAAATAAAACTCGAGTGACCCATGTTGATGTCCACGGAGCCGTGAGATGAGTTCCGGCCTATGGTGACCGTCCTCTGGCGCATGACAAACTCAAAGTCCCGGCCCTCGAGCCTGGCGAGGGCCTGCGAAGAAGGAGAAGCGAGGCGCACAGGAAAAATCCCGGCTTCGGTGCGGGCTTCCATCACCGGAGGACCCAAGAGGGCGAGCGAGGGTTGGTGATAGGCGTGCGAGGTCACCGCGACGCGCACGGGGCTGCACGGTGCCGACTGCAGAGCAAGCAGGGCTCGAGCTCCGGTGTCGTCCCGGTAGTCTGCCATCTTCTTTCGGAGGGTCAACACTCTCACACGCACACACACTTCACTTCTCGCACACACAGAGTTGCAACGTGAGAGTTTTCGGCCAGGGCACTTGTTCACTCCGTGGCTGTCGGAACAACATGGAGTCCGGCTCGATGTAAAAACGGGAACGGCATTCTCGCAGGAACCGGACTGGTGCTGCGTTCAGGCGCCCCTTGTATTGCTGTGACCTCAAACATATTCGTTCAAGTCTTAACTAAATGTAAACCTTGTAGCCAGTTGAAAATGATAAAATGTCCGTTATTGTTGGTTTGGAAGTGTTAAGTAAAAGAGTCAATTTTTATTAAAAGTTTTTTTGGACAAATTCCCTCCATCTTGGTTTAGTGTTACTGGACTTTCGGTTAGAAATTTTTATTCAAAACATCAGTTGACTGGACATAGATTGATAGATGAAGAGGAAAAAATAAAATCAATTTAAATAGAACTCTACTGGACGGCTGAACACCATTCTTCCAAAAGATATTCCCACATTTGACCTTTTTGTTGATGGTGGTGGAAAGCGCTGTCTAACACGCTGGTCCAAAATCTCCCATTGGGTTGAGATCTGGTGACTGTGAAGGCCATAGCATATCACTTAATTTTCATACTCATCAAACCATTCACTGACCCCTCGTATCCTATGGATGGAGGAACTGTAATCCAGGAAAAGACCACTCCCGTCAGGATAGAAATGTTTCATCAGAGGATAAAGGCAAGGGTGTAGGTTTGCATATGGACAGTAGGGACATGTCTTAACCAATATTTTGGGAGGACACAACTACCAATATTTGAGTGAACTCCACTATGTTAGGAGTGAAATCATATTAGATCATTCCAAAAGATCATTCTAACGTCACCAGAAAAGTGTCAACTGAGTTTTTTAACCATGTTAATTGGCGTTAACTAGCAAGCTAGCCCTGGGTTCTGTCTTCTGTAGGCTGGCAGTCGGGTTGCCAGAAAGAGTAAACATAAAATGGTTAATATATCAAAGTATGAGTTTAATTTCTGTCGAAAAATCCCATGAAAAAGTCATCATGGTGACATTTTCATTGGTTTTTATTACAATACTATGATGTTGTTATTCCTTACTATGCTATGACATTTTTATGACTTTTTATGCCTTACTATACTGTGACGTTTTATGCCTTACTATACTATGACGTTTTTATGCCTTTTTATGCTTTACTGTACAATGATGTTTTAATTACTTTTGTGCATAAAAAAAATCATAAAAACAACATTGTATAATAAGGCATGCCTTATTATACAATGTTGATTTATTATACAATGTTGTTTTTATTACTTTTTATGCCTTATTATACTATGATGTTTGTATGCCTTTTGATGCCTAACTATACTATGGCATTTTTGTTACATCTTATGCCTTACTATTCTATGATGGTTGTATGCCTTTTAATGCCTTACTATACTATGACATTCTTATGACTTTTTATGCCTTACTATGGTACTACGTTTTTATCCCAGTTTATGTCTTACAATGCTATGAGATTTTTGTTACTTTTTGTGCCTTACTATACTATTACATTCTTATGAATTCTTCTGCCTTATTATGCCTTGTCCAAGATAAGGACAATACTGGACAACTCTTCACACCCTCTCTCTGACATGCTGGTCAGCCACAGTAGGAAGTTTAGCCAGAGACTTATTTCTCAATGTTGCACCGCAAAGCACCACAGAAGATAATTCCTGCCTGTGGCCATCAATCTAACCAACTCTTCCCTTTGAGAACTGATCAGTCAATTTTGGTGCAATAATCCGATTGCAATTCTAATTCAATTTGTACAAATTTCTAACTGTAAATGGCATGTAAATATTAACTATGTATAGACTGTTTATTACTGACAAGGTGTATCTTTTGTATATATATATATATATATATATATATATATATGTATGGGTGGTTATATTGTTATTATCATTTTTAATGTATTTTGTATATGTGGAATGGAACACTGCAAAATGACAATTTCCCACAACAGATTAATAAAGTATTTCTGATTCTGATTATACTATGACGTTTTTATGCCTTTTTATGCCATACTATACAATGACGTTTTATGACTTTTTATGCCTTATAATACAATATCGTTTTTATTACATTTTATGTCTTATGAGACAATGTTGTTTTTATTACATTTTATGCCTTACTATACTATGATGCCTGTATACCTTTTAATATCTTACTAAACTATGATGGTTTTAGGACTTTTTATACCTTACTCTACTAGGATATTTCTATGCCGTCCTATGCTATGACGTTTATTGACATTTTTATTCTTAACTATACTATTGCGGTTTTTGACATCTTTATGCCCTACTATAATATGACATTTTTTGACATTTTCATTCCGTTCCATACTATGGCTTTTTATGGCATACTATACTATGACGTTTATTGACAATTTTATGACATACTATACTTTGATGTTTTTTGTCATTTTTATGCCTTACTATTCTATGACTTTTAATACCGTAGTATACTATGATGTTATCATGCTTTAGTATACTAAAGTTTATGAAAGGGCAGCAAAGTGGTACAATGGTTACAGCTGTTGCTTCAAGTTAAGAAGGTTCTGGGTTCGAATCCCAGGCAAGGATCCATTCTCCATGGAATATTCATGTTCACCCTGCACGTGTGTCGACATTGTTCGGTTAATCTGGTTTCCTCCTGCAATCCAGAGATGTGCATTATGGTTAATTTTATACTTTACGATACTATGATGGATTTTGAGATTTTTGTGCTATACTATACTATGACGGTTTTTGACATTTTCAATCTGTACCATACTATGACTTTTCATGCCATACCATACAATGACGGTTTTTGATGTTTTTATGCCTTACTATACTGTGACATTTTTTGAAATTTTTAAGCCTTACTATACTATGACATTTTTATGCCATACTATACTATATTGTTTTTTGGCATTTTTATGCCACACTATACTATGACATTTTTTTTACATTTTTATGCCATACTATGCTATGATGTTTTTTGTAATTTTTATGCCTTGATGGTTTTTGACATTTTTATACCTTACTATACTGTGACTATTTTTTGACATTTTTATGCCTTACTATATTAGGACCTTTTTATGCCATACTATACTGTGACATTTTTATGCCATACTATTCTATGATGGTTTTTGACATTTTCAATCCGTACCATAATATGACATTTTTTGACATTTTTATGCCTTACTATACTATGATGTTTTTATGCCATACTATACTATGAAGGTTTTTGACATTTTCTGTCTGTATCATACTATGACCTTTCATGCCAAACCATACAATGACGGTTTTGACATTTTTATGCCTTACTATACTATGACATTTTTATGCCTTACTATACTGTGACATTTTTATGCCTTACTATACTGACATTTTTATGCTATAATATACTATGACATTTTATGACATTTTTATGACATATTGTACAATTATTTTTTTTTTATGTCTTACTATAGTATGCATTTATTGACAATTTTATGTCATACTATACTTTGATGTTTTTTGACATTTTTATGCCTTACTATTCTATGACTTTTAATACCGTAGTATACTATGATGTTATCATGCTTTAGTATACTAAAGTTTATGAAAGGGCAGCAAAGTGGTACAATGGTTACAGCTGTTGCTTCAAGTTAAGAAGGTTCTGGGTTCGAATCCCAGGCAAAGGTCCATTCTGCATGGAGTATTCATGTTCACCCTGCACGTGTGTGGGCATTGTTCAGTAAATCTGGTTTCCTCCTGCAATCCAGAGATGTGCATTATGGTAAATTGGCAACTCAAAATTCTTGACATTTTTAAGCCTTACGATTCTATGATGTTTTTTGACATTTTTATACTATACTATACTATGACGATTTTTGACATTTTTAGTCCATGCCATACTATGACTTTTTATTCAATACCATACAATGACGTTTATTGGCATTTTTCTGCAATATTATGCTATGACGTTTTTTGGCATTTTTATGCCTAATTACATTATTTCATGTCATACCTTGCCATACTATGACATTTATATGACCTTTTATGCCTTAATATAGTATGATTTTTTTTCACATTTGATGCCATACTATACTAAGACGTTATTTAGCATTTTTATGGCTGATTATATTATTTCATGTCATGCCTTGCCATGCTGTGACGTTTTTATGACCTTCTATGCCGTACTATACTTAGATGTTTTTTGGCATTTTTATGCCTCACTATACAATCTTGTTTGGTGCCTGACCATACTATGACGTATATATGACATTTTATCCCGTAATATACCATGAAGTTTTTTGGCATTTTTCTGCCATACTATACTTAGATGTTTTTTGGCATTTTTATGCCCTACTATACAATCTTGTTTGATGCCTGACCATACTATGACGTTTTTATGACCTTTTATGCCTCAATATACTATGATGTTTTTTTGACGTTTTATGCCATACTATACTATGATGTTTTTTTGACATTTTTATGCCATACTATACTTAGGGTTTTTTTGGCATTTGTATGCCTCAATATAATATCCTGTCTGATGCCTGACCATACTATGATGTTTTTATGACCTTTTATGCCTCAATATACTATGACGTTTTTTGGCATTTTTATGCCATACTATACTTAGGGTTTTTTTGGCATTTGTATGCCTCAATATAATATCCTGTCTGATGCCTGACCATACTATGATGTTTTTATGCCCTTTTATGCCTTAATATAGTATGATGTTTTTTTGACGTCTTTTGCCATACTATACTATGACGTTTTTTGGCATTTTTATGCCATACTATACTTAGGGTTTTTTTGGCATTTGTATGCCTCAATATAATATCCTGTCTGATGCCTGACCATACTATTATGTTTTTATGACCTTTTATACCTTAATATAGTATGATGTTTTTTTTGACGTTTTATGCCATACTATACTATGACGTTTTTTTAGCATTTTTGGCCATACAATACTTAGATGTTTTTTGGCATTTTTATGCCCTTCNATACTTAGGGTTTTTTTGGCATTTTTATGCCTTAATATAATATCCTGTCTGATGCCTGACCATACTATTATGTTTTTATGACCTTTTATACCTTAATATAGTATGATGTTTTTTTTGACGTTTTATGCCATACTATACTATGACGTTTTTTTGGCATTTTTATGCCATACTAAACTTAGGGTTTTTTTGGCATTTTTATGCCTTAATATGATATCCTGTCTGATGCCTGACCAGACTATTATGTTTTTATGACCTTTTATGCCTTGATATACAATAGTGTTTTTTTGACGTTTTATGCCATACTATCCTATGACGTTTTTTGGCATTTTTATGCCATACTAAACTTAGGGTTTTTTTGGCATTTTTATGCCTTAATATAAAATCCTGTCTGATGCCTGACCATACTATTACGCTTTTATGACTTTTTATGCCTGAATATACAATAGTGTTTTTTTGACGTTTTATGCCATACTATCCTATGACGTTTTTTGGCATTTTTATGCCATACTAAACTTAGGGTTTTTTTGGCATTTTTATGCCTTAATATAAAATCCTGTCTGATGCCTGACCATACTATTACGCTTTTATGACTTTTTATGCCTGAATATACAATAGTGTTTTTTTGACGTTTTATGCCATACTATCCTATGACGTTTTTTGGCATTTTTATGCCATACTAAACTTAGGGTTTTTTTGGCATTTTTATGCCTTAATATAAAATCCTGTCTGATGCCTGACCATACTATTACGCTTTTATGACTTTTTATGCCTGAATATACAATAGTGTTTTTTTGACGTTTTATGCCATACTATCCTATGACGTTTTTTGGCATTTTTATGCCATACTAAACTTAGGGTTTTTTTGGCATTTTTATGCCTTAATATAAAATCCTGTCTGATGCCTGACCATACTATTACGCTTTTATGACTTTTTATGCCTGAATATACAATAGTGTTTTTTTGACGTTTTATGCCATACTATCCTATGACGTTTTTTGGCATTTTTATGCCATACTAAACTTAGGGTTTTTTTGGCATTTTTATGCCTTAATATAAAATCCTGTCTGATGCCTGACCATACTATTACGCTTTTATGACTTTTTATGCCTGAATATACAATAGTGTTTTTTTGACGTTTTATGCCATACTATCCTATGACGTTTTTTGGCATTTTTATGCCATACTAAACTTAGGGTTTTTTTGGCATTTTTATGCCTTAATATAAAATCCTGTCTGATGCCTGACCATACTATTACGCTTTTATGACTTTTTATGCCTGAATATACAATAGTGTTTTTTTGACGTTTTATGCCATACTATCCTATGACGTTTTTTGGCATTTTTATGCCATACTAAACTTAGGGTTTTTTTGGCATTTTTATGCCTTAATATAAAATCCTGTCTGATGCCTGACCATACTATTACGCTTTTATGACTTTTTATGCCTGAATATACAATAGTGTTTTTTTGACGTTTTATGCCATACTATCCTATGACGTTTTTTGGCATTTTTATGCCATACTAAACTTAGGGTTTTTTTGGCATTTTTATGCCTTAATATAAAATCCTGTCTGATGCCTGACCATACTATTACGCTTTTATGACTTTTTATGCCTGAATATACAATAGTGTTTTTTTGACGTTTTATGCCATACTATCCTATGACGTTTTTTGGCATTTTTATGCCATACTAAACTTAGGGTTTTTTTGGCATTTTTATGCCTTAATATAAAATCCTGTCTGATGCCTGACCATACTATTACGCTTTTATGACTTTTTATGCCTGAATATACAATAGTGTTTTTTTGACGTTTTATGCCATACTATCCTATGACGTTTTTTGGCATTTTTATGCCATACTAAACTTAGGGTTTTTTTGGCATTTTTATGCCTTAATATAAAATCCTGTCTGATGCCTGACCATACTATTACGCTTTTATGACTTTTTATGCCTGAATATACAATAGTGTTTTTTTGACGTTTTATGCCATACTATCCTATGACGTTTTTTGGCATTTTTATGCCATACTAAACTTAGGGTTTTTTTGGCATTTTTATGCCTTAATATAAAATCCTGTCTGATGCCTGACCATACTATTACGTTTTTATGACTTTTTATGCCTGAATATACAATAGTGTTTTTTTGACGTTTTATGCCATACTATACTATGACGTTTTTTGGCATTTTTATGCAATACTACACTTAGGGTTTTTTTGGCATTTTTATGCCTTAATATGATATCCTGTCAGATGCCTGACCACACTATTATGTTTTTATGACCTTTTATGCCTTGACATAGTATGATGTTTTTTTGACATTTTATGCCATACTATACTATGACGTTTTGTAGAATTTTTATACCCTACTATACTTAGGGTTTTTTTTGGCATTTTTATGTCTTAATATAATATCCTGTCTGATGCCTGACCTTACTATTAGGTTTTTATGACCTTTTATGCCTTAATATAGTATGATGTTTTTTTGACGTTTTATGCCATACTACACTATGACAATTTGTGGCATTTTTATACCATACTATACTATCCTGTCTGATGCCTGACCTTACTATTACGTTTTTATGACCTTTTATGCCTTAATATAGTATGATGTTTTTTTGACATTTCATGCCATACTATTCTATGACGTTTTTTGGCATTTTTATGCCATACTTTACTTTGCTGTTTTTTGTCAATTTTATTCCTTGCTATACAATTTTGTCTCATGCCTTGCCATACTATGATGTTTTTATGACCTTTTATGCCTCAATATACTATGACGTTTTTTGGCATTTTTATGCCATACTATACTTAGATGTTTTTTGTCATTTTTATGCCTCTCTATACTATCGTGTTTGATGCCTGCCCATACTATGACGTTTTTATGACCTTTTATGCCTCAATATACTATGACGTTTTTTGGCATTTTTATGCCATACTATACTTAGATGTTTTTTGTCATTTTTATGCCTCTCTATACTATCGTGTTTGATGCCTGCCCATACTATGACGTTTTTATGACCTTTTATGCCTCAATATACTATGACGTTTTTTGGCATTTTTATGCCATACTATACTTAGATGTTTTTTGTCATTTTTATGCCTCTCTATACTATCGTGTTTGATGCCTGCCCATACTATGACGTTTTTATGACCTTTTATGCCTCAATATACTATGACGTTTTTTGGCATTTTTATGCCATACTATACTTAGATGTTTTTTGTCATTTTTATGCCTCTCTATACTATCGTGTTTGATGCCTGCCCATACTATGACGTTTTTATGACCTTTTATGCCTCAATATACTATGACGTTTTTTGGCATTTTTATGCCATACTATACTTAGATGTTTTTTGTCATTTTTATGCCTCTCTATACTATCGTGTTTGATGCCTGCCCATACTATGACGTTTTTATGACCTTTTATGCCTCAATATACTATGACGTTTTTTGGCATTTTTATGCCATACTATACTTAGATGTTTTTTGTCATTTTTATGCCTCTCTATACTATCGTGTTTGATGCCTGCCCATACTATGACGTTTTTATGACCTTTTATGCCTCAATATACTATGACGTTTTTTGGCATTTTTATGCCATACTATACTTAGATGTTTTTTGTCATTTTTATGCCTCTCTATACTATCGTGTTTGATGCCTGCCCATACTATGACGTTTTTATGACCTTTTATGCCTCAATATACTATGACGTTTTTTGGCATTTTTATGCCATACTATACTTAGATGTTTTTTGTCATTTTTATGCCTCTCTATACTATCGTGTTTGATGCCTGCCCATACTATGACGTTTTTATGACCTTTTATGCCTCAATATACTATGACGTTTTTTGGCATTTTTATGCCATACTATACTTAGATGTTTTTTGTCATTTTTATGCCTCTCTATACTATCGTGTTTGATGCCTGCCCATACTATGACGTTTTTATGACCTTTTATGCCTCAATATACTATGACGTTTTTTGGCATTTTTATGCCATACTATACTTAGATGTTTTTTGTCATTTTTATGCCTCTCTATACTATCGTGTTTGATGCCTGCCCATACTATGACGTTTTTATGACCTTTTATGCCTCAATATACTATGACGTTTTTTGGCATTTTTATGCCATACTATACTTAGATGTTTTTTGTCATTTTTATGCCTCTCTATACTATCGTGTTTGATGCCTGCCCATACTATGACGTTTTTATGACCTTTTATGCCTCAATATACTATGACGTTTTTTGGCATTTTTATGCCATACTATACTTAGATGTTTTTTGTCATTTTTATGCCTCTCTATACTATCGTGTTTGATGCCTGCCCATACTATGACGTTTTTATGACCTTTTATGCCTCAATATACTATGACGTTTTTTGGCATTTTTATGCCATACTATACTTAGATGTTTTTTGTCATTTTTATGCCTCTCTATACTATCGTGTTTGATGCCTGCCCATACTATGACGTTTTTATGACCTTTTATGCCTCAATATACTATGACGTTTTTTGGCATTTTTATGCCATACTATACTTAGATGTTTTTTGTCATTTTTATGCCTCTCTATACTATCGTGTTTGATGCCTGCCCATACTATGACGTTTTTATGACCTTTTATGCCTCAATATACTATGACGTTTTTTGGCATTTTTATGCCATACTATACTTAGATGTTTTTTGTCATTTTTATGCCTCTCTATACTATCGTGTTTGATGCCTGCCCATACTATGACGTTTTTATGACCTTTTATGCCTCAATATACTATGACGTTTTTTGGCATTTTTATGCCATACTATACTTAGATGTTTTTTGTCATTTTTATGCCTCTCTATACTATCGTGTTTGATGCCTGCCCATACTATGACGTTTTTATGACCTTTTATGCCTCAATATACTATGACGTTTTTTGGCATTTTTATGCCATACTATACTTAGATGTTTTTTGTCATTTTTATGCCTCTCTATACTATCGTGTTTGATGCCTGCCCATACTATGACGTTTTTATGACCTTTTATGCCTCAATATACTATGACGTTTTTTGGCATTTTTATGCCATACTATACTTAGATGTTTTTTGTCATTTTTATGCCTCTCTATACTATCGTGTTTGATGCCTGCCCATACTATGACGTTTTTATGACCTTTTATGCCTCAATATACTATGACGTTTTTTGGCATTTTTATGCCATACTATACTTAGATGTTTTTTGTCATTTTTATGCCTCTCTATACTATCGTGTTTGATGCCTGCCCATACTATGACGTTTTTATGACCTTTTATGCCTCAATATACTATGACGTTTTTTGGCATTTTTATGCCATACTATACTTAGATGTTTTTTGTCATTTTTATGCCTCTCTATACTATCGTGTTTGATGCCTGCCCATACTATGACGTTTTTATGACCTTTTATGCCTCAATATACTATGACGTTTTTTGGCATTTTTATGCCATACTATACTTAGATGTTTTTTGTCATTTTTATGCCTCTCTATACTATCGTGTTTGATGCCTGCCCATACTATGACGTTTTTATGACCTTTTATGCCTCAATATACTATGACGTTTTTTGGCATTTTTATGCCATACTATACTTAGATGTTTTTTGTCATTTTTATGCCTCTCTATACTATCGTGTTTGATGCCTGCCCATACTATGACGTTTTTATGACCTTTTATGCCTCAATATACTATGACGTTTTTTGGCATTTTTATGCCATACTATACTTAGATGTTTTTTGTCATTTTTATGCCTCTCTATACTATCGTGTTTGATGCCTGCCCATACTATGACGTTTTTATGACCTTTTATGCCTCAATATACTATGACGTTTTTTGGCATTTTTATGCCATACTATACTTAGATGTTTTTTGTCATTTTTATGCCTCTCTATACTATCGTGTTTGATGCCTGACCATACTATGACGTTTTTATGACCTTTTATTCCTCAATATACTATAATGTATTTTTGACGTTTTATACCATGCTATATACTATGACGTTTTTTGGCATTTTTTTGCTTAATTATATTATTTTGTTTCATGCCTTGCCATACTATGACGTTATTAAGACCTTTTATGCCTTAATATACAATAATTTTTTTTTGGCGTTTTATGCCATACTATACTATGACGTTTTTTGCCATTTTTATGCCATACTATACTTACATGTTTTTTGGCATTTTTATGCCTCACTATACTATCTTTTTTGATGCCTGACCATACTATGACGTTTTTATGACCTTTTATGCCTTAATATACAATAATGTTTTTTTGACTTTTTACGTCATACTATACTATGACGTTTTTGGCATTTTTATGCCATACTATAGTTAGGGTTTTTTTTGGCATTTTCATGCCTTAATATAATATTCTGTCTCATGCCTTGCCATACTATGATGTTTTTATGACCTATTATGCCTTAATATAATATGATGATTTTTTGATATTTTTTGCCATACTATACTATGACGTTTTTTGACATTTTTATGCCATACTATACTTAGATGTTTTTTGTCATTTTTATGCCTCACTATACTATCTTGTTTGATGCCTGACCATACTATAATGTTTTTATGACCTTTTATGCCTCAATATACTATGACGTTTTTTGGCATTTTTTTGCTTAATTATATTATTTTGTCTCATGCCTTGCCATACTATGACGTTTTTTTGACCTTTTATGCCTTAATATACAATAGTGTTTTTTTGACGTTTTATGCCATACTATACTATGACGTTTTTTGGCATTTTTATGCAATACTATACTTAGGGTTTTTTTGGCATTTTTATGCCTTAATATAATATCCTGTCTGATGCCTGACCACACTATTATGTTTTTATGACCTTTTATGCCTTGATATAGTATGACGTTTTTTTGACGTTTTTTGCCATACTATACTATGAGGTTTTTTGCCATTTTTATGCCATACTATACTTAGGGGTTTTTTTGGCATTTTTATGCCTTAATATAATATCTTGTCTGATGCCTGACCATACTATTACGTTTTTATGACCTTTTATGCCTTAATATAGTATGATGTTTTTTTGACGTTTTATGCCATACTATACTATGGCTTTTTTCTGCATTTTTATGCCATACTATACTTAGATGTTTTTTGTCATTTTTATGCCTCACTAAACTATCGTGTTTGATGCCTGACCATACTATGACGTTTTTATGACCTTTTATTCCTCAATATACTATAATGTATTTTTGACGTTTTATACCATGCTATATACTATGACGTTTTTTGGCATTTTTTTGCTTAATTATATTATTTTGTCTCATGCCTTGCCATACTATGACGTTATTAAGACCTTTTATGCCTTAATATACAATAATGTTTTTTTGACTTTTTATGTCATACTATACTATGACGTTTTTGGCATTTTTAAGCCATACTATAGTTAGGGTTTTTTTTGGCATTTTCATGCCTTAATATAATATTCTGTCTGATGCCTGACCACACTATTATGTTTTTATGACCTTTTATGCCTTGATATAGTATGATGTTTTTTTGACGTTTTATGCCATACTATACTATGACGTTTTTTGCCATTTTTATGCCATACTATACTTAGATGTTTTTTGTCATTTTTATGCCTCACTATACTATCTTGTTTGATGCCTGACCATACTATGACGTTTTTATGACCTTTTATGCCTTAATATACAACAATGTTTTTTTGACATTTTATGCCATACTATACTATGACATTTTTTGGCATTTTTATGCAATACTATACTTAGGGTTTTTTTGGCATTTTTATGCCTTAATATAATATCCTGTCTGATGCCTGACCACACTATTATGTTTTTATGACCTTTTATGCCTTGATATAGTATGACGTTTTTTTGACGTTTTTTGCCATACTATACTATGAGGTTTTTTGCCATTTTTATGCCATACTATACTTAGGGTTTTTTTTGGCATTTTTATGCCTTAATATAATATCTTGTCTGATGCCTGACCATACTATTACGTTTTTATGACCTTTTATGCCTTAATATAGTATGATGTTTTTTTGACGTTTTATGCCATACTATACTATGGCTTTTTTCTGCATTTTTATGCCATACTATACTTAGATGTTTTTTGTCATTTTTATGCCTCACTAAACTATCGTGTTTGATGCCTGACCATACTATGACGTTTTTATGACCTTTTATGCCTCAATATACTATAATGTATTTTTGACGTTTTATGCCATGCTACATACTATGACGTTTTTTGGCATTTTTTTTTGCTTAATTATATCATCTTGCCTCATGCTTGCTATACTATGACGTTATTAAGACCTTTTATGCCTTAATATACAATAATTTTTATTTGACTTTTTATCTCATACTATACTATGACGTTTTTTGGCATTTTTATGCTATACTATAGTTAGGGTTTTTTTTGGCATTTTTATGCCTTAATATAATATCCTGTCTGATGCCTGACCATACTATTTTGTTTTTATGACCTTTTATGCCTTAATATAGTATGATGTTTTTTTGACGTTTTATGCCATACTATACTATGACGTATTTTTGCATTTTTATGCCATACTATACTTAGATGTTTTTTGTCATTTTTATGCCTCACTATACTATCTTGTTTGATGCCTGACCATACTATGACGTTTTTATGAACTTTTATTGCCTTGATATAGTATGATGTTTTTTTGACGTTTTATGCCATACTATACTATGACGTTTTTTGGCATTTTTATGCAATACTATACTTAGGGTTTTTTTGACATTTTTTTGCTTAATTATATTATTTTGTTTCATGCCTTGCCATACTATGACGTTATTAAGACCTTTTATGCCTTAATATACAATAATGTTTTTTTGACGTTTTATACCATGCTATATACTATGACGTTTTTAGGCATTTTTTTGCTTAATTATATTATTTTGTCTCATGCCTTGCCATACTATGACGTTATTAAGACCTTTTATGCCTTAATATAGTATGATGTTTTTTTGACGTTTTATGCCATACTATACTATGACTTTTTTTTGCATTTTTATGCCATACTATAGTTAGGGGTTTTTTTGGCATTTTTTATGCCTTAATATAATATCCTGTCCAATGCCTGACCATACTATTATGTTTTTATGACCTTTTATGCCTTAATATAATATCCTGTCTGATGCCTGACCATACTATGACGTTTTTATGACCTTTTATGCCTTAATATAATATCCTGTCTGATGCCTGACCATACTATGACGTTTTTATGACCTTTTATGCCTTAATATAATATCCTGTCTGATGCCTGACCATACTATGACGTTTTTATGACCTTTTATGCCTTAATATAGTCTGATGATTTTTTGACATTTTATGCCATACTATACTATGACGTTTTGGGGCATTTTTATGCCATACTATACTATGACGTTTTGTGGCATTTTTATGCCATACTATAGTTAAGGGTTTTTTTTGGCATTTTTATGCCTTAATATAATATCCTGTCTGATGCCTGACCATACTATTATGTTTTTATGATCTTTTATGCCTTAATATAGTCTGATGATTTTTTGACATTTTATGCCATACTATACTATGACGTTTTTTTTGCATTTTTATGCCATACTATACTTAGTTTGTTTTTGGCATTTTTTTGCCTTATTATATTATTTTGTCTCATGCCTTGCCATACTATGACGTTATTAAGACCTTTTATGCCTTAATATACAATAATGTTTTTTTGACGTTTTATGCCATACTATACTTAGGGTTTTTTTTGGCATTTTTATACCTTAATATAATATCCTGTCTGATGCCTGACCATACTATTATGTTTTTATGACCTTTTATGCCTTAATATAGTATGATGTTTTTTTGACGTTTTATGCCATACTATACTATGACTTTTTTTTGCATTTTTATGCCATACTATACTTAGATGTTTTTTGTCATTTTTATGCCTCACTATACTATCTTGTTTGATGCCTGACCATACTATGACGTTTTTATGACCTTTTATGCCTCAATATACTATAATGTATTTTTGACGTTTTATGCCATGCTATATACTATGACGTTTTTTGGCATTTTTTTTGCTTAATTATATTATCTTGTCTCATGCTTGCTATACTATGACGTTATTAAGACCTTTTATGCCTTAATATACAATAATGTTTTTTTGACTTTTTATGTCATACTATACTATGACGTTTTTTGGCATTTTCATGCCATACTATAGTTAGGGTTTTTTTTGGCATTTTTATGCCTTAATATAATATCCTGTCTGATGCCTGACCATACTATTATGTTTTTATGACCTTTTATGCCTTAATATAGTATGATGTTTTTTTGACGTTTTATGCCATACTATACTATGACGTTTTTTTGCATTTTTATGCCACACTATACTTAGATGTTTTTTGTCATTTTTATGCCTCACTATACTATCTTGTTTGATGCCTGACCATACTATCACGTTTTTATGAACTTTTAGGCCTTAATAGATAATAATGTTTTTTTGACGTTTTATGCCATACATGCATTTTATGACATTTTTATGCCGTACAATATTGTGACAATTCTATGCCATTCTATACTTTCACGTTTTTATGCCTCACTATAGTATTACTATGCTATACTATACCTAACATTTCTATGCCTTTTTATGTCTTACTATACTATGATTTTTTAATGCCTTAATATACTCTGACATTTTTATGACTTTTTATTCCTTACTATAGTTTTTATTACTTTTTACGCCTTACTATAACATGACATCTTTATGCCTTAGTATACTATCACTTATGACATACATAAAACATATATGTCCCTGTGTGAAGATTGATTTTACCATATTTTTCACCTATAAGAGGATATATGTCTATGATATATATACATCCTCTTGATATATGAAGAACTTTTATCGTTTATACATACATGAAATACCCATAGTAAAATGCAACTATATTTATTTATAAATCAACATTCTTATTAAAATTCTATATTTTTGTGTATCATTTTTGTAATAATTTTCTTACTAGATTTAAACATACCTGTCTATCTTTTATATTCACGCATATAATATGTACATATACTGACATGCTTTGGTATTGATATTTATTTTATGTAACATGTCTATAATATTAACAGAAATACTAAAATATGTGTTTCTATTAGCTAGACATGTATGTCAATATATGACAATTTCTTACAGGTTCCACGTGTAATTATATATATACAGTATATATATATATATATATATATATATATATATAGGCTATACTTAAAATACATATATGATTTTCCTTCATATGTACATATATTTCATATGGAAATTCAACACATTTACATGTATTGCATTTGTGTATTGGTGTTCCTGAATGTAAATTCAGATCTTGATAAATCAGATGTTAATAAAATGTGTAACTGTTGACTGGTGACACATTCTGATCACATCCTGCAATAATATCTTCACTCACTTGATGAAGATTTGCTCTTCTGTCTTTCCTTATATATGACAGTAATGCATGAGCATCACTGTCATCAAATGTGTGCTGTTGACCACAATTTCTGATCATATTTACTGATGTCTTTCCCACGGATCTAAATGCAGATGTCACTTAATTCACTGTTCCTATTGAAATTTGAAATATGCATTTCTTATATTATATTCATATTTTTCCACTCATTTATTCAGGTTTTTCCTTTAATTTATCACCCATTTATAACATGCCATCAGCGAAACATGGCTACAAATTCTGTTCCCTGAATGCAACATCTGGAGGCCTCAGTCGATAGGCTACAGTTCATGTCGTCACACCAGGAAACAGGAGGCTGAGTTCAGTAGTATCTCGAGATTTATGCTGTCCTGTGGTGTTTTTCAAAACTGTTCATTTATTACAGTACTTCACTTCAATGTCTTTCTGTATGTATTTCTGTATTTCTGAATAAGTTTAAATCAGTTCACAAAGTTCTGTTAATTGAGCAAAAAAAATACAAGAACGTGTAGCCCAGTCTCAAAATAAGTTAAGATAATAAATCATACAATTTACAGCCACTGAAAACGTATACAGCACTGTATGCGTAGAGATTATATTTCATTATGTAGTATATTATGCTACAGTTAATAATGATAAATAAAAACGGTCCAATTACTTGACAGGTTTGGTTTAATATCACAGATTCCAGCTATTTTCAGCAACCTGTTTATGGTGGCATTTCCCTGATCCCAACCCTGAGAACATGTGGTGTCTGCAGTGAAGCTGGTTTGCCCACCTCAGATTTTTTTCTTTAGTTCTTTCTTTTTTTTTTTATCTCTACCCTCTGTTTATAAACATGGAAAGAACAAGATGGTTCAAAAACTTGGATTATGGATCTGTGAAGGAGCGGGAGCACATGGGCAATAAACGAACAAAAACTGAACAGACCATCCACTGGAGTGCGCTGCTGGGAAATAAAACTAAAAAAGGGAGATAAGTTACATAAACACACAGTAATACTGCACATATAGTGCAACTTCATGCACTTTATCACAGAAACATCTGGTCAAAAATTAACTTATTGTCTGGTTGATAGCTCGATGAACCTGCCTCACCTTTAAGAGCATTGTTTAATCAGACCTGGAAATTTAAAATAAATTTAAGTCCCACATTATGTACAAAGGTGGAGAGAAATAACAACACCTGCAGAATATAGTAAAAGGCATTGCAATCAGCCTGCACCAAATGTTACTTGCTTTTGTAAAACTTTTGTTCATTGGTGAAGTGTTGCTTTAACTCCTACGATTTACCTCTATAGGTAACCCTTGAGACCATAGTGAGTAGTGCTGATGTTTGGCATTCATGGACAGATTATGAGTCAATGGGCTGCTAAGTGCAGATGTGTAAAATGTTCCCCAACCACAGACTGAAAACATACTCTTTTTGGTCGTTTTGCATGTCTTTGTGCATCTGGATTCAGTTGTTTTGCATCTCCTTTTGGTTGTTTTGTGTGTGTTTTAGTAGTCTTGCATCACTGAAGTTACTTACTAGTGTCTTTTTTAATGTTTTTTTTTTCATATTTTTGCTCATTCTTTGTCAAGCTGGTCATTTAGCATGTCTTTATTGTGATTTTGTGTCTACTTGTTTAGTGGCTGTTGACATTTTTCCATCTCTTTGTACTTGTTTTACAACTCTTTTAGCCGTTTTATGTCTCCTTGTGCTCATTTTGCATCTTTTTCTTTGTTGCTGTTTTATGTTTATGTTTTATCTTATTATATTTTGTGTTTCTTTGTAGTTGTTTGACAAACACTTCACCTGCTCCAGGAGCCCCGTCTCCTTTGGCCCCTGCGCCTGTGCCCAGTTTACTCAATCAATAATCTATCCATGGTGGCTGTATAGTATATTGTAAGATGTTATTTTGTCCACATGACATGAGCCCATACTTCAGACAGCCGCTGTGCTCTATATGTTTAACTTACTAGTGAAGAAACAGTCCTCATATTTTCAAAACTTCTCTTGTCTGTATCTAAAGGTCTATGTCATACTACTTATTATATAGCCACATTTTAATCACTTGCAACACCTACAAATTGCATGTTGCTATAACAGCAATTAACTTACATGTAAGAATAACAGGAGAAAAATCCATACTATGCTTTATTATTAACACAGGCTTAAAAATATAGATACATAGCTTTTTCAGAGTTTGGGCTGAATATTAATAAGAAAGACACTTTAACAGGAACAAAAAAGAGAAGCAACTGATCCAGAGGTACACAGAATTGTACAATGTGTTTGGTTAGTTCAAATCAGACATGATAAGTCAGTATGCAACACAAGTAAAATGTTAAAATGACAATCTTTCATCTTGTTGGTTTTTAGCTGGAGGTTTCGGAACGTGGCACCAGCTTCAGTTTGATTGGTCGTTTCGGCGAAATCAGACCCTGGATGTCCATTTCTAAGGGGATCTGGCAGGAAATTTTGTGAAGAGAGAAAGAGAAAGAGAAAAATAGAATTAGATTTGGTATTGGACATTTTAGCTCAGTTTCAGTAATATATTAAATGTTTACAAATCAATCTGTTGTGTCATCTTTTGATGTTTAGACTGACAGACAGGAAATTTAATTTCATAAATATATCAAGATTATAAATAAGATTACTCATACACCATAAAAAAAAACAATAACATGCAGTGTGTAAAGATAAACATCTGTTGTCTCACCTCTGTCTCCTTACACACAGCGAAGCTGTGCCTCTGGAGGATCTCCACCATTGCAAGTTTCATCATCACCAGAGCAAATCGCATCCCAATGCAGTTCCTAGGCCCTGCTCCGAAAGGCATGTATGTGTAGGGGTCAATAGTCTCCTTGTTTTCCTTGCTGAACCTGAGGATACACATACAGACAAATGTTAACGAACAGAAATGAGGCAATCATCTGCAGAGCTCAGGTCCTCTCTGAGGAAGTTTTTAGCATTTACTGGCTGTTTTGGCAAATCTTAATGTATAAATCCTTCTTATACCTCTCAGGTTTGAACTCCTCCGGTTCAGGCCACAGATCGGGGTCCCGGTGCAGGGGCCACGTGGGGACCAAGACAATCATATCTTTTGGAATTACAAGGCCATTTATCTCAACAGATGCTTTGGCCACACGCTCCAGGCGTGGGGCAATGGGATACAGTCGGAGAGACTCATTGATGACACTGTCTAAATACTCCATCTGCATCAGTGCCTGATAATCAACAGGAGCCTACAAAAAAACACAGACACATATATACATGACTATAATGAATTCTTACTCATGACACTCAAACGCAGACCACTGCTCTCTCAGGTAAATGCTGAATAAATACACTGATGGTTGACAAGATACTGCTGCTGATATAGCCTGTAAAATTATAATACTACTACTTTGGTGTGACTACAAATTGTACCATACCATAATCTTTAATTTACTGATTCCAGTAAAAAGAAAAAGGCAACCACCTTCTCATTTTTGTTGTACCTACTGTTGGATTTTAAGACACAGACCATTTGTCAGAGCTCCACTGATCAATTCTTTTCATAGTAATAGAATAGTTTTGGTAAATATGCTTACTCAGAGAGTTAGATCAGAAGATGAACACCACTCTCATGTCTATCCGGTAAATATGAGGCTATAGCCAGCTTGGCGTGGCATTAAAAACAAGCAGCTAACCTGGCTCTGGTTAGAGGTAACAAAATCTGCTAACTATAACTTTTAAAGCTTTAATTAATACAATATACTCTGTCTTGTTTAATCCATACCAAAAACAAACCAACAAGTTGTGGTTTAATGAGGGCTATTTGCTTCCCCTGTTGCCATTCTGTATGATAAGCCAAGGATATGAAGCATGAGTACTGTCGGTCACCATTTTAGGCAAAGAAATTCTGTGTGCAACCTGCCCAGCAATTAGCAGACAGACAATGTTAGCCAACAGCCAGTAAAATTAAACATCTAGCAGCTAATGACTTTTCTCAAGCATTCCAGGAAACCAAGACACAGCTGATTTAAATTCATAGCGTGGCTAGAAACACAATTTCAAATTAATGATAATGTTCTTCCATGTTGCAATTTTGCAATTGTTTACCAACAAATTAGCCATAACAACTTTTAAAGATGTGAGGTCAACATGTTCGTCAGCTTGTTATGGTGTTCCTCTGCCCCCAAGTGGCCAAAAACCAATGAAGGTAGCTTTGAATGAATTACTCTCTGATACCTTGAACTTTGTCCCCTCCTCACTTCCTACGTACCTTGTTAGGGAAAGTAGACTCAATCTCCTCCTGCAGCCGTTTCATGACATGAGGGTTTCTCGCCAGATTGTAAGCCAGGAAAGTCATAGAGCTGCTGCTTGTTTCGTATCCAGCAAAGATGAAAATCATGGCCTGAGAGAGGATTTCATGATCATTTAAACCTGAGGAGATAGAAAGGAGTTGTGATTTAGAATAGCTTCACTTTGAGCTGTCATATGTATGCAGATGGCTGTGTGAGTGTTTATCACCTTTATCCTGGTCTCCCCCCTGGTTTTTCTGGGAGTCAATCATCAGCTGAAGGAAATCCACACGACTCTGAAAGCAGACATCTATGAGGAATTTGATTATATTTCTGAATCTGCTGATACATACATACATACATACATACATACATACATACCTTTAGCTTGCTGGTCTCTCGATTAGACTTGATCTTCTGCAGTGAAGCGTAAAAGAAGTCCGTGACAGAGGCAGGGAAAAAGGAAAACTCTAACTTTTCAAATAAAGGACCCATGAAGGGGAAGAAGGCTGAAAATATATAGAATGAAATGTATTTAGTTCCTAACCAATAAAAAGTTATCTTGAGTTTAAGTTGAATTTGAAACTGTAAAAGCCAAGAAAGCCAGTGAGTGAACTGACTGTAAACATTCACAGTAAGTTACCTAACACAGATGTTTTTGCTTTACCAGCCAGGTGAAGGACAAATTTATAATTAGCTGTATTTTACAAAAGTAAAATGAACACCGTACCAACAATGAGGAAGAGAGGGTTGAAAAGGTCAAACTTCAGCATCTTCTTGATGTTAGTGACAAAGGGATCTGAGGGGTTGTTGAGCGAGTCTATGTCCACACTGAATGCTGTGCTGGTTACGACATCCATACTGTACGGTCCAAAGAACCTAAAGAACACACAAACCCATCAGATATTCTCATCCTTTCAAGCTTACAAATAGTTGATGTAATGCATTTTCTGGGACCATTTCAAATTAATGCAGTTGGAGAGTAGTGAGTGTTCTTACTCCTTCAGCTCTAAGGGCTCATCCTTCTCTGCCGTCTTATTCATGCTGCTGACCAGGTTAGCAGAGTGCCGCTTCATTATGTCAAACATCTGAGGTACAGACAGATGGAGAGGAAAAACAGTCACACATTGACTTGTTGAAATACTACACTGGCACAGAGTTCCTGCTGTTTCTGTTTGTGCTTCCTCTAGATCAGTATTTACCTATGTAGGGGTCAAAACCCCAAAAAGAGTTTCCAGGATGAGTGTGGGAGACTCAAGTGGACAAAACGATAATTTAGGCCTCTAAAAATCCTAAAAATGACGCAGTCCAAGAGGGAAAACATGTTTTGGTTGAACTGATGACAACTACATCTATAGATATAATCTATATCTATCTATAAGGGCTCAAAAGAAGGCATAGCTTCATTTTAAGGTGTCACAAACCAAACAGGTTGGGAACCTCGGCTGTAGAAAGAATCGACTTAAGTTGCAGCTCAGAGCTTGATAGAAAAATATATCATGTTGAACCTGCAACAGAAGCCAGACGAGGCAAAGAGGAGTAGAGGGTCTTACCTCTTTCAGTCTTCCTGAGGTGAAGGAGGGAGAGAGGACACTGCGAATCCTCCTCCACTGATCATCTTCAGCGATGGACACAGCGTCGTACAATTGGCCATTCAGACGGAAGTTCTGTATTAGAGTTAGAAAACATCTGCCGATGAGGGTGAGACTTCAACTAAAAAGCAGCGATCATAATGAGTGAGTGAACGCGTTACATAGTGTGTGTGCGTACTCTGCGGTTGGTGAAGAGAGAGTAACACTCCTTTATCAGAACAGTTTTTATCATGGCAGGGTCCGTGATACACAGCACAGGCTGACGACCATCAAAAATGCTAAATGTGATAAGAAAAGAGCAGAATATGAATATAAAGTTATTAAAACACCAGGTGAGATTTTCATTCTCGTTTTTTTTATTTATTTCCATTTCGGACATACGAGCTCCTCTAAGGACAACAAACAGAAATATCTTCTATACATGCATTAACACTCTGTAGACATAATACTGTTTACATGTATACATGCAGACTTACCCCCATGTTTTCCCATATTTCTTGAAGCACTCTGTGTCAAAGCCAGTGAATCCCTAGGTAGATAATAATAAATGAGATACTTTTACAATATATTCAAATATGTAAATCACTATCAATAATAGTATAAAATTCTGCGGTTTTTACAATTTAAAATCCAGCTCTGATACCATTAAATAACAGTAAAAGAAAGCATTTTTAATTCTTAAAATAATCATCAAAGTACAATGTAGTTTAGCCACCAGTGGTAAAATTCAAACACACATTGTCAAAATTCAATAATACAGCTGAGATACTTCCATCTACATATAAAGAATTTAAGGCATTTAAGGCTTTCTTTCCCCTCTTAATTCTTAACTTTCACTGGGAACAAATTTCTACCAAATATTTCAGTTGTATTTCCTACTAAAACTGTCCTTATGTCTGAGTCAAAAGGATGTTGTTTCTGAAAAGTGCGGCCACTGTTGAATTTTTCAAATGTCATTTTTTTTCACCGTCACCACCTCCATTCACCTATTAATGAGCACAGCTAAGGAAAAGACTTCTGAAGCAATCCTTAAAGGCTGTAGAATTGTGTGACAGATTATGCACTGTCTTCTTAGAGATCTAAACTCTGCAAACACACCTCCTATGGTATATGTACTGTCAAAACCCCATGGTACGCGTAATGATTGCTGACTAGTGACCAGTTATTATAACCAAAAAATAACCAAAGGGGCATTCAATGTTGTCAGCAAGCATAGTTTAGATAGCTATAGAGCAGCTCAGTTCAACTTTATGCCTCAAATTTACTATACAAAACCACTACACATAGACCAGAAACATTAATATAATAAATACATTTAATGTTCCTATTTGGTGTTCTATCATACCAGTATTTGCCTTGCTAAGTCATGTACATATAGCTAACACTAATGTGTACAGTCTCGTAATAATTCCTCCTTTGTTAAGGTTTTAATATTCCATTTGCTTGAACCTCCTATTGTCTTTTTACAGGCTACAGGTTTGTGGTACCATTGACTTGTATTGAGGGTAGGCTGAATAAAAGAAAGACCTCTCTGTATGATGTAATACAGTTCAACAGCACCACAAACTACAGCAACATGAAGGTAGGATTTACTGCAGGACTGTTGTATTAGACTGCATTAGTTTCAGCTAGGTGTGCCTAATAGACTGCCAACTGAGCGTATGCTGTGGGTTACTCTTGCCTCTGCAAAAATTATATTTACCAACCTTTCTATATGCCAGCATAGTGCCGAAAAAAGGGACAGGTGTGGGACCAGGGATGCCCATTCTTTTAAATGTTCCATATGGCCAATAGGCATACCTGCGAAAAACAAAATGAACAAGAGAAGAGAAGAGAAGAGAAGAGAAGAGAAGAGAAGAGAAGAGCAGAGAAGAGAAGAGAAGAGATTTTCATCATATACACTTACAAAAACATGTACAACAACATGTACAAATATACTTGGACACTTACACAAGTATCAATGTGATGAGAGCAACCAGGAGGGTCCATGTCTCAGCGGAGAAATAGAGAAAGTAGCCCATCTCTTCACGTTGCCTCTCCTCTGTCAGTGGTGGAACTGGTTCCCCCGAAACCAATCACGACCAGAGGCTTTTATGTCCTGCTGCACGGACCTGTTGCATAAGTAAGGCAAGTGAGTGAGAGTTCAACCAATGGCAGCAGCCAGAGACATCAGATGAATGATTGACAGAGAGAGAGAGAGAGAGAGAGAGAGAGAGAGAGAGAGAGAGAGAGAGAGAGAAATTTATAATAATCATTTGTGTTAGCGCTGTCATCTGCGGCGCTGCAATCGTGTGGCCTCAATTGTTATATTGCTTGTGTTAAGAAAGAAAGAAGTCGCACAAAGTTCAGACAAACTGCTTGTAGTTTCTTCTTGGCTCACGCTACATTTCCTGGTTCAAGTGGACAAAAGAAAAACAAAGTCCAATCATGAAACACTAATTTTATGTTTTCGCAGTTGTGTGTAGGATATGTAGTCGAGTGTGTTGTGGTCAAGTTGTCATATTTATTCACACAAAGACGCGTCAAGGCATGAACAAAGAGGGATGGGTGTCAGGAACTCACTCGCTTTGGTTGTTTTCCTTTCCCGAAACTATGTCACTGCACAGTAGGTGAGAGAGGGCCACACGGAGACCACTCCCTCCCTATAAGTGCAGTCAGAGTTTAGTGCAAACTGAGATCAATGCGACTCGGCTGAGCAAGAAAGAGCCATGGGCTTTCTTCCTTTCTTCTCTTTGGAAACATGGATCCTACTGATAACATTCATCTGCATATTTGTTATGTAAGGATCGGAGGTTGTGTTCGAATCAAAGTTGATTATTTTCACTTTGGCGTCTTTGGCAACGTTACTACTAACTGCGCAATTCTGACACTTTCAGACAAGTGCGATTTTAAACGCATATCCTTTCATACTTCTTATCATGTTTCTATTTTTTTTTATTATATATTATAGTAAATGACTTATTTTTCTACTTTATTTTATTTTTTCATCTTTTTTTTTTGTCTTTATAATCTACTTCCTATTCTCTGTTCTTGCTGAGAGAGCAACTGTAATTTATATTTCCCCCTGCGGATCAATAAAGTATTCTGATTCTGACGATTCTGAACAGTTAACTGTCTGATTAACACCTTGTGGCTTTTAAGACATTTAATTCTCCTCTGTTCTGCAAAGGAATGGCTACTGGACTTATGGAGTATTTGAGAAGTTGGGGATCCCTGGTCCCAAGCCATTTATGTACTTTGGATCAATCTGCAGGTTTAACCCTGTATGTACATCCTTGAGTTCTATTTTTAATTTTTAATAATGGATTTAAATCATTTTCATAATATAAATTTAGAAATAAATTTCAGGCTGAATTGATAAGGATCCAACGATGTCTATAATTAATGGCTAATTTCTGTTACCAGGTTTACTACTTGGATGATTTGGAGTGCGCTAAAAAGTATGGGAAAGTATGGGGGTAAGTCTAAAAAGCTTTTAGAAGTGTAAATATAACAACTAGGCTGAAAACCAAATTGTTATTGTATGTTTTGTGAAATTGTGTGTTTGGCAGGTTTTGACCCTTGACTCTAACTTGGTTGATTATGTCAGCAGTGTCTGAATGGGAGCAAATATTGTCCTGCTATACTGAGAAGATTTCCACTACAAAGAGATTTCCACTAAATTCACAAAATGTAAATGTATGTTTATGTAAATGTCCAGCACATATGAGCTCAAGATGCCCATGCTGGTTGTGATGGATCCTGACATGCTGAAAACCATCTTGGTAAAGGAGTGCTTCACCTACTTCACCAACCGGAGGGTGAGAACACACAAGATACACAAGATTAACACTAAAAGCAATAAAAGACAGAAGAATGTTGTTTAAAAGACACTGAACAGTAGCAGAGTAATGGAGCTGGTGAGAATGTGTTCTCATGCTTGGTGGCTCAGTGGTTGTGAAATGCATGAAAACTGACTGTAACAATACATGTCATTTTTTTTCCTTTTCACTACTGGTAAATAATCATACTGGGAACAAGAAGTCCAGACAACAAATTAATTAAAGAATTAAAACATTTTTTTTTTAAAAACATTAGCATACATCAAGTTGTGAATACAATAGTTTGAATATGACCTAATTTGAAAACACCATTAAAGTCTGTTGCCATGCTATTGACCACATGAACCTGTAATATTAATAACACATCAGAAAACAAAATAATTTCATTGATGAAATTGAGAGACCTATCATTAGTAAAGCAAAAAATGTCCATGACCATGTTGTTATACCTAGAGTAAATCAAGAGGTTATCCTATGCTAATGTTAGCATGCTAACATGCACAGATCTATAATACTGAACTAGTTCATTAATCACGCTAATATTCTGGACCGAAGTGGTCAATTAACGAGTCGAAGGTCAAGTAGAATTGCAATTCCATCACTGGAGCCAACACTACTTCAGAGGAAACATGTACTATCAGCCAATTACATTGAATGTTGGAAACCATTGGTAGGCAGTTTCATGTTTCTTAAGGGATAAGACTGTTTATTTATGTATTTATTGGTTTTCTATAGCTTTACCACAAATACATACAATAGTAAGCACACATATACATGCATGTGACCTTTATGACTCTTTAGGACTTCCTTCTGAACGGGGACCTGTATGACGCGGTGACTATTGTTAAGGATGATCAGTGGAGAAGGATTCGTAACATCCTCTCCCCCATCTTCACGTCTGGTCGTATAAAAGAGGTAGGGGTCAATTTTTCTAATTTCTTCGATTCATATTTGGGTAGATTGAAACTATTTATATATTCATCTTCACCTTTATTCTACTTCGGTTTATTTTGCTCTCTCTTCCTCTGTTTAAGATGTTTAGTATCATGAAACATCATTCCCGCAAACTGACAGACAAGCTGCAGTCCAGGCTGGGCAATGATGACGTTATAGTTGTAAAAGAGTAAGTGGTGCCATCCAATAAATGGTTACTAAATGTTACATGAATCATGTATGGTCACAGAGATGGCTGCATGAAAACAAATGTGTTAATGAGCTTTCAAGGTGGTATAGTAGGTGGATTGTGTTACCTTTGGACAGAGCCAGACTAGCTGTTTCCATCGGTTTCCAGTCTTTGTGCCAAGCTAAGCTAGCTAGCTGCAGGCTGTAGCATCATAATTACCATACAGACACAAGGATGATATTGATATTCTAATCTAACCACTAACTCTTTGCAAGTAAATGAATAAGTGTATTTCCCAAAATGTTAAAATATTCCTTTAACAAATATAAACATAAATAAATACTTTTCATTTTGATTTTAAATAGATGTCTGAAAATCAATCTTTCAAACTGTGATTTCTAAACGTCCTCAGCCAAAACCTAAACCAAATTTCACCACTTCAAGTCCAGTGTATAAAAAATAAACTGCATGAGGTAAAAAGAAAGAAAGAAAAAAGTGAAAAAAACAAAAACTGAAAAAACAAATAAACATTTAAGTTACATAAAAAACAGGGCTTTGCCCCAACTTTAGTTGATGAATTACAAACCCTCTGTCTGTACAAAGGCAATATTGGAACAAACTGTTACTACACCCCCAGATCCATTAATACTGTATTGCAAAACTGTATATTGGAGAATGGTGAGAAAAAGGTAAGTACCAAAGAAAGATGGACTGGTTCATCCTGCAGCAAGATTATGAGCCAAAACATTGAAAGAACCAGATTGTGGCTTCACATGATGGAAAGAGCAAAACAGTCTCCACACTTAAACCCTGTAGATCTGGTTTGGGATGAACTGGACAGAAAGTGAAAACAAAGCAAACAACAAGTGCAACACATTTGCGGGAACTTCTGCAACAGTGGTGGGGCGAACAGTATTTGATTTTCATTGTAGGAAAAACACCATGAGCGTGTTCAGCTGCTGAAAGACTCAAAAATCTAGATTAGATCAAGGATTTAAGATTCCATGATTCCTTATTTATTATTATTCTTTATTTGTCTCAATTTCGGTACACTGAGCCATTTCACCACTACTACTACACATTTCAGTAACAACTAAAAAAATGGGGGTGTTTCTATATATTTGAATTCCTGCTTGTAAGGTTTAAACAGTGGGTGCAATATCAACATTTCTGAATGCACATGAACATATGCCCTCAATAACTTTTCCATGAAGACATTTTCAAACTAAGCTGACATTACTTTACAGTGTCATTAATAAGAGGCCATGGAGCAAACATAATAACAACATACAACATGCCTGTGGCGCTGGTTTCAACCACTGATCAATGATTATAATCTGCGTGTGTCAGTTTCTTTGGGCCCTATAGTATGGATGTGATGGCGAGCTGTGCATTCAATGTGGATATGGACTCGATCAACAACCCTTCAAGTCCCCTCATCACCCATGGCTCAAAGCTGTTTAGAATCTCTATTAGTCTTTTTCTTTTCCAAGGTACTCCACTGTTTTTCCATTCCACCTTTTTTCTTTATATTGACAGGTATGTTTTGTGACTACAGTAATAATTATTTACCCCTTTTTCCTTCTCAGGATTCTTTCCAATCTTTCTTCCTCTGTTGAAGTTGCTGGGTTTCTCCCTCTTCCCCAAGACTTCTACTGCTTTCTTTAAAGCGATTGTGGAGAAGATCAGAGCAGAACGCATTGGGAGCTCACACCAGGTCTGTGCAAAATACACACAATATAGGTAAAATATTCTATCATTGCAGGCTACAGTAGCTAATATTGTATCATGATAGTAATATACTGAACATTATGATGGTAACATTTCTAGAAATTCAATTGAGAAGACATTATTGCCAAACAATCTCAACCTCAAGGTCCATTTAGTAGCTATTCTAGAGCTTTGGATAATATCACGTGACCATCATCCACAGATGCCCGGTTGTCATGGAAATGTACATGTAGATGTTAGAATTTTAATTTTATCTGCATTTTCAAAGTGTATTTCGTCAGAAAGTAAAGCGAAACTTGCATTAATCATGCAAGTTTGATTGTGTATGTGTTTGTATTGAGTTCAAACTGAAACACAATCGGAACTCAGTTCTTTCCATTAATCTGGTTATGTGCATATTTTTAAAGTTGAAACATTGTCAACTCGTTAATGTGGATGGCTCATATCACATGACGGTCAACACTGGAAAAATATTTGACAAAGAATGAGATGTAGCTTCCCAGGTCAAGCACAGACTTTGAAACTGAACTTTGGATGAGAAGTCCTCATTTGCTGATGAAGATCATGTAACATGTTTGAAAGTTTTAACGTTTTGGTGATATTGTTTGGTAAACTATTGTTTCAACAATAAAAGTCAACATTTATGGTTTAAACAACTAGATGGAAACGATAAACTGACTAATCCAGCGAATTGAAAACCTGACAAAAGTATTTCAGAGTATTTCATCTTTAAGACAATACAATAACCCAAAAACTGTAAATCTCTGTCATGTCGTGGTATACAACACTGTTTTCATATAACACAACCATACTCACAACCACATAAAACATGAGAACATTTGTACCAATTATCTCACCTGTTTCCAGAATTCAGGAGATATACTTCAACATATGATCGACTCTCAGACAGTCAATGAACCCAGGAAAGAAGAGCAGAATAAGGGTAATTAGACATCAGTTACATCACTCACACATACAGAGACACAAATGTCCACTCAAATGTCTGACGCCCTTCTTTCATCTGCATCCCTGTTCATGCATCCCGCCGGTCCTAACAGGTCTTACTGATCATGAGATTGTCTCTCAAGCGACAATGTTTGTGTTTGCTGGTTATGAGACAAGTGCCACTACTCTCGTCTTCTTGGTCTACACTTTGGCAAGAAATCCTGAAGTCATGAAACGCCTGCAAAAGGAGATAGACTCTACTTTCCCAAATAAGGTAGAGCAGAAGTTTCTGGTTCTGGGAACATTCTCTCCATTGTTTATCATATTGAAACCAGTTTTCAAGGTGAGAATTGTGTTTAATCAAACAGTTTTAACAACTCCTCAGGGTCCGGTCCAATATGAAGCTCTGATGCAGATGGAGTACTTGGACAGTGTGGTCAATGAGTGTCTGAGGTAATGAGCATTTTTCTAAGCTAGTTGAATGTGATGTCAGGTTTAGATATTGTCACAATAACATTTAAGAGGAGGAAAAAAATCTGTTCTGAACCAAAATGACTGCACAATGTGAAATGTTGCTCCCAGTAACAAACCCACTCAGGATTAACACACATAAATAAGAAAAAAACTTTAAAAAAGGAGTCTGGCCTCAGGGTTTACATTTCTTTGGTTTTTACATCACAATCCAAAAATAATTTCATGTGTTCAATGTACAAGGAGTCTGCAGCCTTGCTGCTAGTGGCACTGTGAGGCTGTAACAAAATGTTTATGTTAGCATGCTAACCATGGCTGCCATGTTTACCTGGTTAGCATGCTAATATTTGCTAATTAGCGCTCGAAACAAAGTACAGCAAAGGCTGATTGGAATCTCATTAGTTCTGCAGGTATTTAGTCACAGAGCAAAATATTGGAGGAATTCAAAATTTGACTTGATGAACACTACAAGTAAAGTCAGGGAAGCACCATAGGTATTACTATTCATCCTATGGGAGCCCAAAACTTTGTCCCTGGAGTCTCGCTGCTAAAAAAACAAAAAACAAAACAGTTACACTTAAATAATAATGAATGCTCAAACCATAGCCATCCATTGAAACAATAGCAAAAATCACCAATTCAAGGGCAACCAAAAGTGTTTCAAGAATACACAATTTTAAGTTTGGAGTAGTTTGGATTAAATATTTAGTCTGATAAAGACATACAGTATTTAAAAATATTCTTGTTTTGTCAATAGGCTCTACCCTCCAGCTGCACGTATCGAACGAGAGGCCAAAGAAACTGTCAAGATCAATGGAGTCACAATCCCGAAGAACATCACCGTTATGATTCCAGTGTACGCTCTGCACCATGATCCTGAGCTGTGGCCAGAGCCTGAAGAGTTCAAACCTGACAGGTAGCTGCTAGAGTGTTAACACAAGGATTAAATTGTAATAATTCTCTAAACAACTGAGTAAAAAATTATATTTTTAGATCACCCTAACAGCTTTGAATATATAATGGCATTTTTGGCTTTATTTGTAGAGGAGAGAGAGGGTTACAGAATGCAACAACAGCCAGGAGTCGGACTGTTGGTGTTGCAATTATGTGGCACATGCATTTACCATTAGGCTACAGAGGCGGCTTATAATGCAATCTCAAGCTCCAGTAAATGGTTATAGAGAATGGGGCCCCCCAGCCAGGAATTAAGTCATTTTAGAATTTTTTAAAGAAATATTGATGCTTATATCAACTGACATTTGGGAAACTGTGACCATTGTAAATACACACTTAAAATGATATAGATGAAATTGTATCACCAGATGACTATGTATGAATCATTTGTATTATGACTTATAGAGAGTAATCAGAACAGCACTTCAATTGGTTTTAAAACAAAATTAATTTGAATTTCCTTAATTTATAATAAAAGCGTATGACAAAGACTAAAGAAACGAGTAATAGAAACAAATGCTATTTGAAGATACTTTATTCTAAAATAATTTTGAAACTCACGCATAAATATTGAACTTCTATTTTATCCACTGTTTTCTAGATTCAGTAAGGAGAACAAGCAGAGCATCAACCCGTACACTTACTTGCCATTTGGCGTTGGGCCAAGGAACTGCATAGGAATGCGATTTGCTTTGGTGATGACTAAACTGGCCTTGGTGGAAGTTTTGCAGAACTACAGCTTCTCAGTCTGCAAGGAAACAGAGGTGATTATATCTCAGTTAGCTTACATACTTGGATCAATCTACTTGTTTTCTATTACATAACATGACGAAATATTTGCATTGAGAGAGAGAAAAAAAGTTTCTAATTCAGTGAATTTGTCCATTTCACAGATCCCTTTGCAGATGGATCCTCAAGGCCTGTTAGGACCCTTACGACCAATCAAACTAAAGCTGGAGAAACGTTCCACCACCTCAGAAAATGTGGACAACTAGTGAAACTAGGGAGGACTTGTAGAGATACGTCCCTCAAGACTAAACCATCTTCTAAATTTGCTGTTAGTACCTGACAATACTGCATAAAGTTCATGATTTGTAATCTGATCTGAATCAAAACAGACAGTGACAGTTGATCTTGTTGAGTTTTGGAGAACAGACGGTTTGGAATTTATATGTGCACCATGTTCATGAATTATGGCATTTTGTGTCAAATGATCCATGCATAAAAGAATTTGCATACAGATTAGCATGTCAAAACATGGATTACCTTTTTGATTAACGATCCAAATATGTTATGTACCAAATGTATCAATGATTAGACCAAACAATACAATTTGTTTGAAGGATAATTATCAGTCCGACACACTCATATCTACTCTTACACGTTATTTTACTGATTTGCATGTATATGGAAGGTGAAAGGAAACTGAAGACCACTCGTGTGGTGGTTCATAATCGATACACACGACTACCAGAAACAATCCTTGCCTCACCTCTTACCCTGACAACTGCACCCTTATACTTCAGCACTAGGCCCTGAGGAATTGTTGTAGCCAAGTTTGATTCCACCAATATGTTTATGGACGGAACAGGATAAGGGCAGTACCGTGGCATCTGAGACAACTATGAAACATAATGGTGGGAAGGACTAGAGGGAGTATATGTCATTCTAAAACTGTATATAAGCTGTTGTATTTTCACTTGTACTCCAGTTGGTATTAAAGAGTGTTACGACTCGGCCTAAGGGGAAACCCTGGCGCAACATGAATGCTGAGAGACGCCCCTCTTCCCAGCTCCCAAGAACCACCAGCCACAAGGAATTACAGCCCATTAGGGTTTTTATTCAAGATTTCTTTATCTTCAGGGTGGGCTAACAGCAAAATAACAAACAGAAGTAACTAAGACTAAGGAACCTAAACTTACCTACTCAAACAAAAGAGGAACAAAAAGACAAGCCACTAACCTAACTCCTAATCTACCAAAAACAGGAGAAAATTGGGTTAAACAAAATTGCTACCCACCCCTACGGCACCTGTGCTGACATTTCACATAAGCAACTATTTACAATATTGGAACATGTTGGCATGACAGGCTGGTTGGAAGTGGAAAGAGATGAGCCCCTGCAGAAGCTGGAAGAAGCCGGCCTTAAAACAATGCAAGCCTGGAGGCTGGCATCAATCAGCTCCCTGGAACAACCTACAAACTCACAGTTAATCATTTAATCAGCCCCTGCGCACCTACATCCCAACACACACACACACACACCTCAGCACAACACAAGCACATTAAAGCACACACAAATTACACATCAGAAAAGTGCTCCAAATGACCCCTGGGTCATAACAAGAGCCTCATACTATTTTGAAGTTCTTGTGTCTTTTAGTTTAGTTCTGAGACTGCAAACCCCACCTCACTCGCAGGACACCTACACAACTACATGGAAGCAACCTGAATGCAGCTGTGACAGTGACAGTGCTTATTACTGAGCTTTCAGCAAAAGCTCATCTTTGAGGACCACAGCCCGGTCACCTGTCATCTTCAGCCTGGGCTTTGAAATAGAAATGGGGCTTGATAAGACCTGAGGCTACACACTGTGTCACAGAGGGTTAAAGTTCACTCATTTGGCTTGAGCTGTGCTTACTTAAATAAAATGTTGAAAGTACCAACACATAACCAGAGAAAAGAGGCCAGCTTTTGAGACATAAACACTCTAGACTGATGCAAGAATTACCAGTTTTACCGCGCTATATGTAAAGAAGTAAGAGCATAGGTGACGTGCTGATACAGCATAGCATGCATAAACAAGTGACTCACCAGTCACATGTGCGTAGGTGTGTTAAATTAGGTGAGAAGGAACCAGGAACGGCAACAAAAGGAGAGTTCACTGCTGGTCCGTGTAGTTGTATAACATATTCTACATTGAAACTGCTGTAGTCACTCAGGAGAATTAGATGCAACTAAAATTCTGAGCCAATCTGTTTTATGCCTGTTCAGACACATAAATCAAGGTCTCAGTATTGTTTTAGATTTTATTACCAACTTTTGGACACTAAAAAAAACCCACTTCCTTTCCCATATCATGAACAATAATCAGTGTTCTCTGTGAAGTTTTAGATCAGTGGGGCTCCTGTATTTTCTAATAAATGTTAATAAAAATCTTATGTAACCTTTTGAAACAGTCTTAGTGGGTCAACAATGAACACACCATATCTAGTATTAAAGAGTAAGCAGAATACCACATTTGGTGATTGCATAACCTGAAGGCAGAAGTTCAACCGATTCCACCCTTGGATATGTTATCAGCTTTCTAAGTAGAGTCAAGGTGTTCATATTATATTCCATGAGAAGACACCTTCCAACAGTTTTACAATCACCTTCACATTTTTAAATAAAGAACCACATCTCATTTGAGATGCTTTCAGATAAGTTTGAGGCAGAGGGCTTGTAGGAAAGTCAATGAGCTGGTGTCAAAGATAAAAAGAAGCACGAAAATCTCTTTCCCAGTTTTTATCCTTTTGCTCCTTTCTCTTATTTTCTTCCTTCCTCTTCCCCTTCCCCTTTCCTTCCCTCTCCTCTTTATCCTTGGATGGTGGTTTCACGGCATCACGATCCCTGGCTCGGAAGTGCGTAACTTTGGCTCTTTTCATCTGTCCATACCCCAGACCCTTCTGGTCTCTCTTCAGCACAGTTGGCACTGGCTGTTGCGGCCCCTCTCCCTCTGGCCCCAGTCCTGTTCCTGGTTTCCAGCCGCAACGAACCATCATCTTGTAGCTGTTGCTGGAGGGAGGTAGACAGTAGAAGGGGGTGGCTGGAGGACGCCGCAGATTAAACTGATGGAGAGTGGAGGAGAGATGTGACGACAGGCTGCTGCTGTACTTGCTACAACACACATCACACCACTGAGTCTGGGAGGCACTGAGGAACAAAGGGATATGAAAGGACAGGTTTAAGGTTTTTTACATCTGGCTTCAAACAACAATCGAGTGCCAAAATGTACTTTAACAGTTTTTATGCTTGCTATAATGATTCCTCACATTCGTACCGGCCATTAAAAGATCCCTTCCTAATGTAAGTGATGGGGGACAAACGCAAAAGTCCTCATTCTGTGGAAGCTTGTATGTGACTGACATCTCCCTCACCTACCAATTAATTATGTGTCACCTGTTAGGGTGGGACTAACTATACCTTTACCATTCAACCTGAGCAAGTGAAAACACCTGTGCGTTTATGTAAGGCTAGCCTTTGCTGATTTTTCACCACTGATTCAGTTTCCAACTGACAGTTTTTTCACAGCAGAGATTTTGACTTGTCCAAGCAGGAAACAAATGGGTGGAGTTAATCACATTAATGATGGTTGCATGTCATTTAGGTGAGCCAGTTCCAGCACTCTCATGATAAGCAACAGGAAATTGCAGTAACACCTATGACATGAGGTCATTTACAATCAGTGTCACCAATGCGTACTTTGACACCAGTGAGCACTTTATTTTCAAACTTTAAACTATCCTGCTCAGTATATATCTTAGTAACAACTCGCAAATCACCACATTTTAGTGAACCTTTTCAAACAATGTCAAAAAGAAATCAGCTGTGTTTATTATATCTATTGTTTAGCCCACTGTCATTGCTATAAATATGGTGAACAGAACATTAGTTTCAGAAACCAAACTTTTGTTCATCTATTGTACAGCCTACCTGAAATTACTTAATATTGGGTTCAATTTGATTTAAAGCAACTGAGACTGTGCTCACCTGCTATGAGATTGTGTGTCTCTCTGTGCACTTCTCCCATAGCTCTCCAACTCTTCCAGGACTTCATTATGGCCCGCTGGGGAAGAAGTTAGACATGGATTAGTTCAATTTCACTGTTCAGACAAACACAAATATAAAGTTATGATAAGAGTTGCATGGTTATACCTTCCAGCGCCAGGTCTTTGGCATCCCTGCCCTGCATATCAACCACTCCAACCCAGGCTGCTCCGTGTTGCAGCAGGAGCCTCACCACGGCTCTCTGTCCAGACCAGCTTGCGCACATCATAGCCGTCCAGAAGAAAGAATCCTTGAGGGGAGAATGCAAGCAAGTAAATACAGATTATTTGCTGGGACTCCTTAAAACCTCCTTAAGACTAAGACGAAGCTGTAACTATTATACCTGGAAGTTTATGTCGACTCCCTTTGAGAGCAGCTCTGTGAGACCAGACAGGTCTCCCTCGTGGGCACAGCGTAGCAACCTGAGTCCCTGGAGCTCCACTGACCTTTCTGAGTTGCTTGTCTCTCTTGCTGTTGTCTCTCTCCTTTGGATGCCTTCACTTTCAGTACCAATCCATCTTTCCACAGCTGGACTGGTTTGATCCTGTTGCACATCTGCAGCCATTACTCTCCTCCTGACTCTCCTATTGGACTCTCTTTTCCCCTGTTTACTTTGATGGGCCCTGCCATAACATTTTTTGCTAAATGTACTCCTTGATACTTCTTGTCCTTGATCATCATCTTTCATTAAATTTTCATAGAACTGCTTGGCCTCTTCCCCACTAAGCACACAGCCTGTTAAAGAGCTGGACTGTCCTGTTGTTTCAATGCTGAAAATATCCTGCTCACTGGCAGGAGTAAAGCCTAAAGTAGCCATAAGGACTGCCTGTAGTCTAACTAGTTCACTGTCATTTCATTGAAAGTCAGTCTGAGTAACAGTATCCTATTTCAGCTAAGGAAAGCTGAAATGCTCTTGCTATGGCAGCATACTATGGTATTACGTTGAGATTTTAAAAGGCTGGTGAAATGTGGACGTACACAACAGAAATGTCTTACATTTAATGAGCCACAAATATCATGTTTAGGTTATAATTCCCTATTTGTTAGCAAAGAAGCTAGCAAGCAAAAGTAGCTAGCTTACTTATTTTGACATGTGGTGGTACGAGTGATTTTCTGTCAGACTTATTCTTATACACACTATACAACGTTATATTTTACCAAACGCAATTTACATTTAACTGCCTGAATAAGACAAGAGTCGACAGTCAGCCTTTGTAGCTTTACCAAAGTGGTTAGCCTAGGTTAGCATTAGCATTATCTTTCAGACACATGAATGGCTGATAATTTATGATTACTTAACGAACTCAGTCAATTAACATTTCCCTGGTCGCTTAAAGTGATTATCCAGAAGAAGGCGCAAACTAGGAGCAACAATAACTTAATTTCTTTAAGCATAAGAACGTTACCACAAGCTAACGTGACCCCCTCTTCCTGTTTGTAAACAGAACACCGTGCGTAACGTTACGTGACTAAAGGGAAATACTGCCACCTATGGGACTGGGGGTCGCCTCCTCTGTTGAACTTTGTAAGCCATGAACAACCCATGGTGTTTATGAAGTAAAATTTAAATACCACAATGTAAAAAAAAAAAAAAAAAATGTAACTCTATACTATAATTTTATTTAAGTAAAACTACTATACTAGGACAACCTGTGGAGTAGGGGAGGAAGCAGGAATGGGCGAAGAGATAATGAGGAGAGTGAGAAAGGAGTGAACAGCGGTAATTATTTGTGAACATCACTTTACAAGTTCAAAATCCTTTTCCTTTTTCCGTTTCTAATTTCAGCCATACAGGTGTGGGGTGTAGTAATGCCCATGACTTACCATTTCTTGCCTGAGGTGGGCTCATGAAAACACAATTATACTAAATAAAATAAACTTTCCATTCCTGGGAAAACCAGGCCATTTTAGGTAGCTCTTCACAATACAGTATTGAGTAAGTTTTAAAAAAAAAAATTGAAATTCATTTCACTTACCATTCTTAACTTAGTCAGGTGCAAGTTATGCAGGAAGCTCCCATCAGTTTCAAATGAAGTGGCCTCAGACAGTTCCAACTGCAGGTACAAGAATCCTGGAAGTTTCCCTTTAAGTGAAAGAAAGGTTTCAAGTCAAACTAATCTGTCTATGGAAATAACTAAATATTTATCAATCATCCATTCAATACTTGAAGTACAAAAGAATGAAAACTGACTAATAAATGTACTAGTTTTAGAACAGAGAGCAAAGGTGGCATTTAACAGTAACTACAGCTAACAAGTTTGAGTCTGCTGCTTACCTAAAATACATATGTTTACAGAGGGGTGGGCGATCTGACTCATATCATGAATGATTGTACTTTGATCATGATTTACTTTTCAGATGAAATGTACAGAGCACATTAAAAGCTGCTAAATTTAGATATTCAAATGTAAAAGTTCAGTAGTCTCTGTGACTTTGGTTAGCAGCTCATGTAGCAGTTCTCCAACAGAGCACAACAAGAACCACAGTCACAAGCTGCAGTCCAAGACCGTGGAGTTACAGTCTGTCCGTGGGACCAGAGACCCGCTGCAGGTAGGACAACCGAGGAGGAGCAAGCAAGCTAGTTAGCAGCGACTTCATTTTCTAATTTAAACACTTACATTTAGCACCTCAGGAATAAATAACAGCACCATACAAATGAATACTCCATATGAACTAAGCAAAAAATCAGATTAGGTTTATAGAGCATTGTGGATCTGTAATGGCAGGGAGCAGATAGACATCTGAAAAAGACGTCAAAGCAGCAGAAAGATACAAATCACATTTTTTCATTAGGACCTTCACAATAAAATCAGAGTGGAAACAGAGTGCAGATCGTGGATTGCGATTACCCAAGAAGGTAATCATATGATGTCTTTGTCAGGGGGCCCACCCCTATGTTCACGCCAAATTCCTCAGCATGAAAAAGGTTATGTTAAACCTTATGTAACCAAGCGTCTTGTGTTCGCCTGTGTATTTCATATCAAAACAACAAATGTGACATGGTGATGGAGTACAACGAGCACTATAGCCACACATGTTTTTATTTCTGTACTCAATGTGTGAACCCCAAAACAGTATCCAACAACAACCAACACTTTAAAGCAGTTCAGACACTTCAAAAAGCACAGCACATAGCAAACACAGGAGAGTCTGTTACACTTACATTACTTGGTTGTGTTTTAAGTGGTATTTACTGGTGCCAATGAAAATGAGAGCCTATTTGACTCTATGCCTAACTCTAGCTGGCACTGTTTAGTGGCAAATACAACCTCATTAAAATAGTTAATTTAGTAGGGGTAGCCAGTCCAATCAGATTCACGTTTTAAAAATGGTCAAATTCTACTTGTAACGTCAATGTCACACACTGCGTAGGCTGTAGCAGCACGAGGAAGGGATGATGACATCATCACAAAACCAGAATCAGAAACCCTAACCCTTTCACTTAAAAGATATTTGGCTTGGTGTTTAGTTTACGTTCAATTAACATATTTAAAGGAAATAATAAAAAGGTAAAATACTGCAACAGTCAAATATAAATATACATTGATACATTGAAAAAGATACCACATGAAAATACTATAACCATGTACAAAAGTGTTTTAGAATACTGTGAATATAGTGTGACAGTGAGTCAGCATGCACATTACCAGGAACCTGAAACTGAAGCAGCTAAGTGGAACTCATCCATCATTTATTATTTATAATGTCACACACACCTGGACAATACTAAATACAATTTCAACTTCTGACACCATAGAATGTCTATGTGTATTATCTCAACATATTACAAATGTCAGAAGAGTCCATCCGCAGGTCTACTTTTACCTTGATGTCTCTATTTAGTCCAAGCTAATTGGGTTTGTGCCTTTTCTCTTTTTCTTCTCTCAACATGATTCTTGTGTCAATTAGGAAACATTTAATGCTGTTTTATTGCTTGTATACTGTTCATCTACTATCAATTAAACATCCTACACATATACTTTGTACTGTTTTGTTGTTTTGCATAAATATATAACGCCGTATGTTGTAAGAGTGAGATCATTTTTGGCCCTCTCAAAGATTTGTCCCATCAGCACCCTCATGTGGTTCACCTGTTTCTTGCCTGTGCTCCTGCTCCTGTATTGATTCATTATCAGATTATCTATCATCTTGTTATTATCATTAATACATGTTTCTGTTGTTTTAACATTATCATTTGGAATTACATTAATCAAATACCCATCTTATATTTCTGGAGAGATTACATTAGCAGCTCTCTTAGTTTAAAAATACGTATCTGTATGCCATTTCTTTTATTAACCTTGTTCTATTGTTTTCTGTTTGTGTTCATATATCTACAGGGTTTTAATAAAACATATATTTGTTGTGATTAATATAATCTTTTTCCAATGAAAATGTTCACTGCATTCAATGGTATGTAGTTTATCTTTGATAATTATGTTACCTTGTCAGTAAAGCTTATTTGATTGGCTTTCATCATGAAACAGTCTCTTGAGCGACAACACACATTGACCAGTCCGTTTAGTGTCAAGGCATTTAACTGCACACATGGCTTTGAGTAATTAATGGTGATTAAATAATTGATGTGGTGGTCTATATGGAGACAGATTCATTCAATTCTGCTTGCACCTGATTGATCAATTAAAGATAAATACAGTAATGCAGTTTCATGTACTTACAGATGTATTGATAAAATGCAGGATCAAACAGTAATAGCTCATGTATTGAGCATGTGTTAGGTTTCAGATGTGAGGAGCATTATTATAATTCAGTACTTCCGAGTCTAAGCATGTTTACCTTTTTCAAAAATTGCTCAAAAATGTCTGTACACATACTAGTAGAGTGAATAATAGTTTTATTATTATGGCACTTTTCTAAACACAGTTAAAAAAAAGTTTGGCTACAGAGAAGCCTGAACAAAAACATGAAAAAAAGTGAAACGAAACAAACATATTATGACGAAACAAAAGAACTAAACAAGATCTCCGAAATCTTTTTAGTGTCATTTGTGTGACCATGATTGTATCCAGTTTGACAGCAGGCTCGTGTGTGTGTGTGTGTGTGTGTGTGTGTGAGACCAATCTCGGTGTAACTGTGGACCTCGGAAAGACCAGATGATAGAAGTTCACATGCGTGTTACAAGTGTTTGTTGGTAAGATCAGGAAGCTTGAATGAGAAAAGTGCTGCATGAAGGATGTGTCAGGCACAAGGGTGGGAGGGATGAATTACAGGGAGTAAACCCTCATGCAGATTGTATTGAGTGGTGATGTAGTGCTTTTGAAGAGTCCAGACTTGAAGCTTGCAGAAAAGAGCATAGCTTGTTATGCTGCACAGAGAAATCAGTTTTGACACTAGTACAGTGATTTTGCATGTTTTTGCCCTCAATCCATTAAAAGGTTTGCCAACAAAACAATCCCAATGTATTAGGGTGTAATGACTCAGCTAGTGCTTTGTTTACTCCAGTACTTTGCACAGTTACTAGAAAAACAGACACCCCTGTACAATCCAATAACACTCCCATCCAATTTTTGTTGATGTTGACCAAAAGGCATTTTAAGTATCTGGGATCGAAGAAAAGAACAGAATGATTGTGCAGACTGCACTTTACTTACTTTTTGATCAGACAGGTTTTGATTAAAATGAATCAATACAAAGCTTGTGTTTACACATTTGGCTTGTTTAACAAAGGCTTTTTATAGAAACACACATTATGTACTGAAAAGTATCATTTAGATTATTGTTAATAATGATCCCCAGTCCTAGCAATATCATCTTTGTAAAACTTACAATGGTTATTTTCTGTTTAGACTGTGTCAGAGAGGTGGTGAATGGAAATTGGTTGATTGATCATTTTAAGGATGTACTTTATGGTGTTGTTTTCGATTTTGTTTTCTACAACAGAGAATTATTAATTTTACCAAATGAATCAAAGTCTCATCACTCATGACAATCGAGTGCTCATGGCAGCTTAAATCTAGCTAAATTAGGGCTTTAAATATATTTTGGTTTCTTATTCTTTCTCAAATAATATTACAAAAATCTGAGTCTGAATTGATTCTTAATGACACCCACCCATACAAACATGCAAAACCACAGGCACAATAATTCAAAACCAAAGCTTCACTGGAGTTGTGATATTACAGAATCGAACTAGTGGTATTTACTGATGTGTCTATTTCTGTCCCCGGTCTGTGTAAATGTCTGTCCACAGTGGGGACAGGAGTATGGCCTCTCCCCTGTGTGTATCCTCATGTGAACGTTCAGTTTGTCTTTGCTAATAAAGCGCTTGTTGCAGCAGGTGCATGTGTAAGGTTTGTCCCCCGTGTGATACCGCTGGTGCATCTTCAGCTCCGTCATGCGACCGTAAGTCCTGCCGCACTCAGGACACTCGTAGCTGGGCCGCACCTCCATGTGCTGTCTGCTGTGGAGCCGCAGCCCGCTGGACGACCTGAAGCTCTTGCTGCACTGCGAACACTGGAAGGGTTTCTCTCCGGTGTGGATGTGGATGTGTAACTTGAGGCTGGCGGCGGACGGGAAGCCGTTGCCGCAGATGGAGCAGAGGTGAGGTCTCTCCCCCGAGTGGATGCTCAGGTGCTTCTCCAGTTTGTTCTTGTTCAAGAAAGTCCTGCCACAGACGGGGCAGTTCAACGGCTGCTCTCCCTCGTGGGTGCTCATGTGTTCCGTCAGCTCCATCAGCGTGGAGAAAGCCAAATCACACCGAGTGCACGAGTACGGCCTCTCCTTTTTGAATTTCCTGTGTTTGAGACAGTGTTGCTCCAAATCTTCCTTTACCTCAAAGGTCTCAATACAGCAGGTGCACTGGTATGGTCTTTCTTGAGTATGAGTCCGCAGGTGATATTTCAAGGCCGTTAACTGTAGAAAGACGCTGTCACAATGTGGACATCTAGATTCCCGCCTGTCGTGGACCAGTATGTGCCTCTTGTAGTGAGACAGCTTGATGAAGCGCTTGCGGCACAACGAACAGTAATACTGTTCGTTCTGGTGGCCTTGCTCGTGCTTCTTCAGTGCGTACTCGACCTTAAACTTCTTTCCACAGGTGTTGCAGGTGTAAGACTTTTCATGAACCCCCATGTGCGTCTCCAGTTCTTCTGGACTGTTGAAGGTTTCGTTACATTTCGGACATGTCCCATTGTTTTCTTTCACATGAATCTCCAGGTGTTTGTTTAGGTCCTCCGGGAAGGCAAAGTTCTTCTGACAATCAGGACATGTGTAACACTCACCGTTTGCTGCTTTGCGATGGGTTACTATGTGCCTTTTCAAATGATACATTCGACCAAATACTTTGCCGCAGTCGCCGCAGATGAGGCTTCGAGGACTGGACTGGACCTTCTTGTGTAGTTTGAGATGACTGGCTAGTGCAGCCTTCTCCTTGAACTGTTTATCACAAGCAAGACACGTCAGGCCTTCGACTGCATGAGTCTTCTTGTGAGCTTTCAGTTCCAACCAGCTACTTAAATTTTTCCCACATTTGGAGCAGATGTACTGGCCCAATCCGTGCTGGTTCCTCAGGTGTCGGGTCATGTGGTAGGACTGGCTGAAGGTCAAAGTGCAGACCGGGCAAGTGAACGGTTTCTCCTTTGTGTGTGTCCTCATGTGTCTGGCAAGTTTGTTTGGACCTCTGAAGCGCCTGTCAACACAGATGGGACAAAAATGACCTTTTGTTTTTGTTTTAGAGGCGTCTTTTTCTTTCTTACTTCCTCCATCTGGAGATTTAGCTTCATTTGTGTCCTTGACTTCTGTCTTAACATTAACTCCAGATCTTTTCTCCTGAGAATCCCCATTACCAGCAGAGTCTGCATTATTCTCAGAAACATTATCATTGCAATCCTCACTCTCATTATTCTTCTTCTTACTTGATTCAATTATTGCTTCGTTTTTCACTTCATCACTTCGCTGGAAACTCCGTCTCGCTGTCTGAGTGGACTGTTTTTTTCTATGCGACATGATATGCATAAGAAACGCACCATTATTAGTGAATTTTTCATGACAGTCGGGACATGACAGGACTTGCAACGTATGCATCCTCTTATGACTTTGCAGTTCTGAAAAGCTTCCTAAACTTTTCCCACACGTGGAGCAGACGTGTTGTCCCGCGCCGTGCTGGTTCCTCAGGTGTCGGGTCATGTGGTACGACTGGCTGAAGGTCGTGGCACAGATGGGGCAGGTGAACGGTTTCTCCTTTGTGTGCGTCCTCATGTGTCTGGCGAGCTTGTTTGCATCTCTGAAGCGCCTATCAATACAGATGGGACAGTGGGGGCCTTTTGAATTGTCCAAGGAAACGACAAAGTCTTCATCTTCATCATCATCATCATCATTGTCGTCGTCGTCGTCATCATTACTAGCCTTGTCGCAGCCTTCCTCCTCCATCGTCTGTGATGATGACGAGGCTTGACTTTCATCATTATCACCTTTATTGCTGGTTTTATCACAAGCTGGATTAGTCTCATCTGCACTCTTGGACTTATCTTCATTATTATCACTATAATATAGCTTATCATCACTGTAATAGTAGTTGTCTTTGTACCTAGACGGTTTTGTTGGGGTTTTTGTCGAGCGTGGTTTAGCTTTTGTTCTTTTCTCCCCGCGCCGAGGTCGTCCTCTTTTGGCCTTCCTTTGAACAGGAGGATCTAAATCATCTCCAATATCCACACTGACCTCGTGAAAACCAAACAGTTCAGATTCATTTAAAGAGGATTCCACCTCTTTACCGATAATTAACGCTGCAGCCAAGGTCAGCGTTTCCCTCTCCAACCGTAGCCTCTCTTTTAGTTGTGGGCAGTTTGTTTTCTCAATTAGCTGAGCCAACATAAGTTTATCTTGTAAGTCTCCATAGTTGCAAGGCCTCAGCAGTTCCTCTAATGCAGATGCAAACTGATCTACGGTCTCTCCAGGCAACTGAGCCCTCTGGTGGAACTTAAGGCGGTACTTCTGAGAGGTGTGGTCAGAGTCAAAATACCCCGCCAACGTTGAGATGGCTGCAGCATACGTGGCTTCACCATGGATCAGTGTTGTGTAGATACGCTGCCCCTCTGGGCCAAGGCAGTTCTGTAGAAGTACACACTTACTGGAGTCAACCAGCTCGTTTTCACCGAGCGCTTCGAGGTAGTGTTCAAAAGCTTTAAGCCACTTGTGCCAAAACATGGTGGGTTCACCAGGGACAGGTAAGAAAGGTGGAGGCGGGGACAGAATTATCAGAAGAGGCTCTGGGAGTGGCTCAAAGGAGACGTCCTGTTTCGTCACCTCCTCATCTACTTCTACTGTCACTTCACCCATTCTTACAACTTTGGTGTGTGATTTTTCACTAAGGCTAATTTTATTTCTTCTTTGACTCTAGTAAGAGTCACCGAATTAAAATATCACCCTCTCTGGTCCGTGTTTAAGCTCCTGATGTTTCATCCCACTCAGGAAAGTCTAGGAAAGCTGGAAGAGAAACAAACAAATTAGTTTCAGACTTGCATGTAATTTCTTTCTGTTGCACTAAAACACATAAAGCTTAGAGAAGGCCTGAACCGCTCCTGCATCAGTCATGAAAATTATTTAGGGGATTTACTAATAAATAAAAAAAGGGGACTTGCATGGGACAGAGCAAAACAATTAGTCAACTTTGATACCGCAGAGGATGAGATATCCTGACTTTCCAAAAACACAACTCATTGCATCTTTTTTGTTTTTCTTCAACCCTCCCTGCTTGTTAATCTCCTCTCTCTTTCAAACTCCATACCGCACAGATTAAATAATGCAGACTTTCTATTAAAAACGTCTAGTCTCCAAGCCTAAACTGTGATTACAGACAGTTTTCGTGAATGATGAATAGCACGTCTAACAGTACAAACTACAGCCTCTAAAGAAAATGAAAAATGATTACTCAACACATCTGAATCAACATCTCATACCACAGGGTCTTTATTACTTTTCCTACCACTCTTAAATAGTCTTAAATATCATAAATGTAAGGTACAAATCAAATGTGGAGTTGAACAGACTTTTTTTTTTTACCTGACTTTTCCAACATCAGTGTAACTAATCCAATCATTTATTGCTGCATATAATAGTTATCTGTCCCACCTGCAATATAAATACTACATTTTTTGAGAGATTAACACCAGTTGACTTTATAGTGACTGGGGCCCGGTTATGGGGGTGTGTGTGGGTGTGTGTAGAGGGGGCTTCAGGGGGCCCCTGGGCTGGTCGGGGATTACAGATGTGTTGTTGCTTCACTCTGGGTGTTTGGGCTGTTGTTTGGGAGCCCTGCGTCTCTTTCCCCATCACTACCAACTGAATGAAAAGCTATCACGAACTGCAAACTGCAGTATGGTCACTATAACAACAACACACTACAAACTCAAACTACAGACACAGCAGAATGAACATGTCAGTGGTTTTTAACCGACGCCTTCTAGCTTTAACGGACAGACCTGCCCCTCCTCCACAACCGACAGAGACAGGACAGACGTAGATGCAGCCACAGAAGAAAGAAGGAGTTTTATTCTGACTATATTAACCGACAATTGAGAATGAGGAGACGACAACTCACCAAACCAAACTGGGTCACAAGTCCAGACGCGTGCGGTCCGACGGGGGCAGAGAGCGGTGTAACGGCTGCTCCGGCTCCGAGCCGCTGCAGCCGTTAACTATCTGAGGAAACAGCTCACTGCTGCGCGGCGGTTACCGTTGTGATATTATATCAAAACATTGGGCTAATTGGTAAAGCACGAAGTGAAAAATACATCCGCCATGCTGACAGTCCCTCTTCCGGACACCACAACATTTCCCCCGGGTCTGCTTCACCGCCCCACAGCGCCCCCTGCCGGCCGGGAGACATACGACAGTGTTCATACTTGAGTCTTACACGTTTGTGTTATAGTAGTATTTTATTTTTGAATGCTTTAAGCTTTTGGGTGGAGGTAGAAATTTCAGAGACAAATATCTCTAACCTTTGACAAATAAAACTGAAATTAACTTCATGGTTATATATAGTACCATGTGTAATTTGGGTGACCCAACCATTTATCTGAGAATATATGGCAGCAGGAGTGGAATGCAACTAAGTACATTTATTTAAGTGATATAAAATATAATTTTACTTCATTGTATTTATGAATGAATGAATGAATGAATGAGTTACTTGCAGATTAAGACAGACCAAAAAACATATACACATACTTTTAAAATAGTGTCTTGTTGAGGATAAAACCATTTTGGCTTGTGACATATTTGTCAAGTTGTCATCAAGAGTGATTTCCCCTCTAAACTTCTTGGATGGTTTAATTTAATTTTAATAGTTTTAAGCCAAAGTAGGTAAAATTTCCAAAAAATAAAAAAAATACAGATTTTATACTGTTTATCAGAATGAAGTTTTTTCTTCTTTCCTGTCCCATTAATCACCTCATGACCCCTTTTATCTGGTGATTGAACTACCAAACTGTGCTTACACATTCATGCATTAGTTTTAACAGATATGAATTTCAGACATGATAAGATCAGTCACAGGGGACATTTTTCTGCAGAACAAGTTCTTCTACTTTTGATACGTTATGTTCATGCTTTTGTTAAATCTCTGTACTTTTACTTTAGGATTCTGAATGCAGAACATATTAAAGTATTTTTAAATTCTTACATTGGTACTTTTAATTAAGTAAAGGATCTGACTACTTCTTCCACCACTGTATGGCAGTTTGCAAAGTGTTTACCACAGCTGTAATTAATGCACTTTGTCTCTGCTGAATTACCTCTTACATAACTGTTTAATAATTGAACTACCTGCTGGAATCAGTTTCTGTAAATTCAGGGAAAAACATCACACAGGTCCTTGCACACACTCAGCAGAACACTGAGCAGACAACAGCTGATAAAGCGCTGGTCCTTCCCTTCTTTTAGTGCTTTAACAAATGACACTACCAGTGTTCACAGGCCTGGTTGATCAGTGAGTGAATTTACTTGAGGATTACTCAGAGTTAGTTCTTTTAAAATACATCTTTAATTCAGTTAATGTAATATAGAGGGTGATGCTCACAGACGTGTTCACTGTCCCGGCACTAAAACAGACCACACAGACGCACTGTTAAACAATGACCATTTATTCACACGCTGTATGGGACTCAAAACAAGCGTGACAGAGTGAGGAGGCTGCTGGCGGGCAGGTTGGGTGGGTGAGAATCTTTAAATCAAACATGAGCGACAAACCGACGATTTTTGTTTGCACTTGTTGAGATGTACAAAGTACATGTGTGTCAGCCCGGCTGCTGGAGTGGAGGCCAGGGTTCAGATAGTGGGGCCTTGTGGTTCAAAAATCAATCACGCACAGTTTGAACAAGAATGATTCACTAAAATGTCCTGTAATCTTGTTCCATACTCGTCCACTGAGTTTAATTTTTTATGATTCTGTCTCCGCGTTTTCCTGTTCATCCGTCAGTGTAGCTGTGAACTCTCTCCTGTGCTGTTTCACTATTTGCTTTGAATTACACAAACGTGGCAGAACTACATACAACAGCGCACAAGTAAAAAGGGTTTCCCTGTACAAAATCCATCTTAAAAATACAAACATACATACAATGGCACACTTTGCTTAGCAGTGAACAATAGAGACAGGTGAACAGGGCATAGAGCCATTTTTTTCACGCATGCTTGTACACACACGTGTCATACACACTCACACGCACGCACACGCACACGCACACACACACACACACACACACACACACACACACACACAGTCGGACTTGTAAAAAATTAAACTTCAGCAGAATAAAGATGAAATGTGTGGGGGTTCGGCTCAGTGCAAACATTATGGCTTGGGGAGCTGTGGTAGAAGGAGCACTGACAACAGGCAGTGGACAGTAAAAAAAAACAAACATGGTTTTTCATATATTCCACCCCAAACATCACACATCCCTCTCAGAAACCGCGTAACACGCTCACTGAGAATGCCTTAAGTGCTGAAGAACCCTCGCCCACACTTGCTCTCCATCCTTTATCAAATACGATGATTATCGAATGTTATTTTTTTTTCTTTTCCTCTGTGTGGTGGTCTTTTAAACCTGACAGCTGCGTTTGTGTACATGAATTCAGTCTGTCAACAAAAGCTGCTCCCTCCTGTGCCGTCTTTTTTTATATTTCTCCTCACCTTTGAAGTTCCTTTCTCCCAGTGGGAGATACTGAAATGGCGCGTCAGAGAATGCATGTGTATGTTTTTGTGCACTCATGTGTAAATACAGAAAACAGAGAAGAAGCGTTGTGCAGAAATTCCATGTTCAACCAGTTCAAATTCTCTCATTTACAAAAACTGACTCATCTAGCTCTCAGCTCTCGTTGGAGAGTCTCTGGAATAGGCATGATTATCTGGTAGTACCGCCGTTGTGAAAGTGTGGAAAACGAGAACAGTAACTGTGTGTGTAAGCACAGTGACACAGAGGCGTAAAAGAGTAGGGGAGTAACACACACTCGTCAACACAGTGAGGATCATTGTGAACGAGGGCAGAGGGCAAGTGAGAAGTGTAGGTTTAGTTCTTTGGGGCATGAAGGGTTGTTTCGTCACCAGTCCTTCCCACATCTCCTTATTTTGTCCTCCTCTGTCCTCAGAAGCCGTCAGCTCTTTCCCCTTTAGACCAAACACACACCGGCCCCCCCCCTCCTTCATTTTGTGTACGTGTGTGTGTGTATCATTTTCTGCAGATTTTGTCTCTAGAGTCAAACAAATGAGGAGAATCCCGTCACAGGGGTGCGCGATCCCGGCGGGTTGGTGTTGGGGTTGACATGTGTGTGCGCAGGCTGCCCTGTGGGTGTGTACGCGCCACCTGTGCTGTGCTGGGTGACCACGGTCTGGTAGTAGGGCTCCGTGTCTGCGGTGGCGCACTCCTCGTAGCCAAAAGGAGCGCCGATCCCTTTAAGGCCTTTGGGCTGCCGCTTCCAGGAGTTGTAGTAGGTGGGGTCGCTCATGTAGTGGTTGACGAAGGAGTGCTTTGGCTGTTCGTCCTCGTAGTCACTGTCTGTTAACTGGAGACATACAAACACATATACAGAGACACAGCAGGGGTTAGATTCTGAGGGGGATGACATCAAGCAAGGCGCCACAGCCCGGCTTGAACCACAGACATTTGGATAATATTGTCCAGCTCTTAAATAGCACTGTTGGCACTTTTAATCCATTATGGGCAGCATTTTGGTCAAATCAGCATGTTGCATGAGAGGTGGAGGCAGAGGGTTGGAGAGAGCTCTCTGACAGCACATCCTGTCCAATCACATTAAATGGTGATCTTAGCCACTTAATGTGATTTGTCTTTAGCTTTCATTTCCACCTTTTCTTCTTCCACAAGCAACATCTCAGGCTGACAACACCAGCACAGTGCAGAGCACTTTCTCTTTCTCAAGTGTCTATCAAACATCTTTCATTATCCAAGAATACAACAAGAGTCCAGGTTTCACAGTGGCATGAAAATGGCTGGCTGGTTTTACTTTCTTTTTTTTTTGGTGATAAATGATAGATGATAAATTATTTGGCAAATCAGGGGTGTTCTGGTGGCCTACATCCCCCCCCCCCTCCATCCCTTCATTTCCTGTCATGTCTCCACTGTGTGCCAACTAATAAAAGCAAAAAATGCTGGGAAAAAATAAACAAAGCAGTACAGAGGTGGGATTACAAATTCATTAAGCCAAGTAGTGAGGACACAAAAGAATTACTCTTTTTTGCCTTTATTAAACATGTAACTAGAGATTTGACATGAAATGAGGGGGGCGAGGGATGACATGTAATAAAGGTCTCTGGCTGGAACCTTATACATTGACATTACATGGTCAGTATAGAGTAGTATAGATGGTAAAGATAACATGGGATGTGTCTTAACTGTTTGAAGCCTACTACTAAAGAGAGAGAGAGAGAGAGAGAGAGAGAGCTAGAGGTACCTCTGACTCAGAGACCTCAGTGGGCTTCTCAGTGAGTGTGGTGCTCTCCGTGAGCACGGCTCCATTATAGTTGTTACAGATGTCCTCGTCTGAGTAGTGAAGACCACCTGGACTGGGCCTCGGAGGAGACCTGCACAAACACACACATACAGACATTAAATCTGCCACATGTGATATATTTTCATCAAATCAGTGTGTGTGTCAGTGTGTGTGCGAGTGCTCACCTGGTCCCATTCTTTTTCAGGAAGGAGTTCTTGGTGTTGAGCGCTCTGCTGTTGAGCTCCAGAGCGGTGAATCCTCCGTTGTCCAGAGTTACAGACTCCTCCGCTGTGGACACGTGCTTCCCTGGAGGAAAAAGAGAAGGAATCAGATGGAATCAGTTCAGATAAATACTAAAAATTCAAAGCAGTTCAGTCACTTGTACGGGATAACCGTAGAAAAGCTGTCCTGAAATTGTTCCTCTCGCTGTGCAGACTTTATGTGTGATCATTCTTTTATTCATCTTGTTTTCAGCTACCTCTCAGGCTTGAGAATAAGAAGCAAATGAAACACGAATGCATAATTTGGCACTCAGGCAATAACCACGCAGAAAACCTTCATCATTTAGGCACCAATAACCATAACAAAAGGAACAATAAAGGGAACAATGTCAGGTTTTAAATTGGAAGAAATATGGTTGGAGCACACCAAGGTGCTCTGGATGATTTAAAGCCAACTGAACAAAAATTTCAATGACTCCTATTCATTCCTCCGTTGTGTTAATGTTTGTGTGGTCGCCCTGCCTGCTCTCAGTCCTCCTACAGCAACTCCCTCACTGTGTTTGATCACTCTGCTGCCCAGAGGTTGTGCCAAGGTTTCTGTGGCAACTCAGATTAACAGCTGTCCTGATGTAACCTGCTTATTAGGACTCATTTTGTATTGCAGATGTTGGCACGCACGCGTGCGCACACACACACACACACACACACACACACACACACACACACACACACACACACACACACACACAAAGTGACTGCTGTGCCTGCAAATAAGAGCATCACAGGAAGCCTGAGAGGAGAAGAAACGTAGAGGCAGACAGGAAGGAAAGTCTCAACATGAAGAGGCAAAGCTTTAGATGAGTTACTGGGCAACACATCACACAAACTAACAGTGTTTTGTCATAATGAGGAGGGAGTTTGTCCTTCAACTCATGTTGGTGAGCATCTGTCCCACCGAGGCTTCATTGAGTAAGACTCTGATCCCTCCAGCTCCAGGCTGCTCAGCTCTCTCACTGACCCTGTGGAGGTGGTGTGAGCTCAAACATAAGAGAGCCACGTCCAGGTTTGAGTATAAACACTGGGATGAAACACTGGAGTTAGCAATCTTTCCCGTGGACCTCTCCACTGAGAGATCCACGGGAATAATGACGCCCTTGAAAGTGGTGCAGGTTTTTTCTCTATCATTCTTAAGGTCTGCATGAGTGGTTCTCAATTGTTGTAACAGTTGAGAACCACTCAAAATGCAGATGTATAAAGTTTTAGTCTTTTGCATTTGCCAAGGAAAAGAAATCTTTGTTCCACAGTTTCATAACCATTAACAATTTATCCAAAAATGTGTACAAGGAAACAATTGTGTTGCTCACTTGTTGAACATAGAAGAAAGTTCTCAGGATACATTCTTAGAAGAATTTTACACAACATCGGTGAAACGAATCAAAATGAACCAATTCTCGACTCGAAATCGAATCAGGAAATCATTTTACAGCCTGAACAACAATGCTACAGACCTGTGCCACAGGCCTTGTACTTGGTGCTGTGTCCATGCAGCAGCAGGGTGAAGACCAAGACCAGAATGAGGATGAGTCCCACCAGAGCCATGACCAGTAGGAACCACCACTCCTCATAGAAGGGACGCTCCGACAGCGCTGCAGGGAGAGGGACACATGTAAGGGGGGATATAACGCTTTGATCCATGTTGAAGCTGTAGTTTCTCCCACAGGACCAGAAGTACTCCTCACAGTCTGTAAATGAGGACGGACTCTTTAATTGAGCCATTGAATTGTCATAACAATTTTCCAATCTGACTAAAACAAACCACCATCTCTTTCCCTCGGTTAGGTAATGGGGAAGAGAGAAGAAGCTACATGAACGTCTGGATTAAAGACTTCTCATGATTTATAATTTAACAATAAATTTGGAGTAATACTGTAGCTAGAAAACATAATGGCTTGCACAATAAGCTCAGTTGTAGTTTGCACGACTCTGCCTCTAGATGGCAACACACCCAAAGGCACACAGACCACAATCATACTAACTTCCTACAGTGAATCCAACAGACCAGAAATTCAGTCAAAGCTCAATCACACAAGTTGGATCACCCTGGGTTTGTTCATTAACCCGAGCTCCAGCAGTGTGTGTGTGCGTCCGTGTTTACCAGCGAGAGCAGCAGAGGGTGTACTTGGCTGTCCGTAACCATAGCGATTAACAGCGATGACTCTGAACTCGTAGCTGATCCCTGACCTCAGGCGCTCCATCGGCACTGACACGGATCTGCTGCTGGGAGGGAGGGGTCTGATGAAGGCATCCCACACCCCCTCATCTGCAGAGGGAGAGAGAGAGAGAGAGAGAGAGAGAGAGAGGGAGGGAGAGAGAGACAGAGAGAGAGAGAGAGAGAGAGAGGGAGGGAGAGAGAGAGAGAGACAGAGAGAGAGAGAGAGAGTGAGTGGGAGGGAGAGAGAGAGAGAGAGAGAGAGTCACAGTTTGATGGACTATCAGACAAAGACAAGAGAGGCGATGCCCTTTCAGATGTCATGATGTGATTCAAGAAGATTACAAATCAAATCAAATTCCCTTCCAGCTGATGATAGTGATGATGATTGTGTGATGATGACGATGATCACTGTTATTACCATTAATAAAATGGTTATTAGTATTATTATCAGAAGTAGAATCATACCACAGTCTACAGTCTCCCCTGCAGAGCATTCCCGCAGACGTTCACTTGCTGTATTAGACTTCTGGTAAGCTTTATTAGAAAATTACTGCTGACTTGATTTGCACAGCAGGTCTTAATGAATCTGGAGACAGCAGCGCCAAGTAAAGTTTAGCGCCGAGTGAGTGACACTTAACCTCTCCCTTGATTAAAGGAAAGAATGACTGTACATGATGAAAAGGTGCATGTCAGTTAAGTCATGGCTAATCTCTCTGTGGCGTTCGTGTTGGAGCTCACCCGAGGGACGAGCCTCAATAACGTATCCAGTCACGGGTGCTGCGCCGATATCTCCCTCTGACCAGTGGATATTGAGAGCAGAGGACGTCTTTGTGATGGACATTTCCATAGGAGACCCAGGGGTGCCTATAACGTCACACACAGACACAAATACTGAGGACACAGCTCTTATGTACGTTCTTTTTCTGAAAACTTTAACTGACTATTACCATAACCACTAGTCAGTTTGTGAGTCTGTTGACGTAAATGCATCAACATAAACATATTTCAACCAAGTACATACAGTGAATGTTTTTCATTCTTTATAGCAGCATTCACACAAGCACAGGTAGCATACGACCTGAACACGCCTTATCCCAACCTGTACCCTCACCTTAACCCGTATCTAATACGGACCCAAATTAAATACCAAATCTCAACTCTTTATTTCCCTAACTGGGAGCTGAGTCTAGAGATGAACCGATCAGTTGAGCAACTGATTAGTTGATCGAAAGACAATTTATCGACAAGTATTTTGAAAATCAAAGCATCGTTTGAGTCACAGTGTCATTTTTCAAGTAAAAATGCCAAATATTTGGTAGTTACAGCTTCTTAAATGTGAGTATTGCACATTTGCTGCATTTTTCTGTTTTCCATCATTGTAAAGTGAATATTTTTGGGTTTTGTACCTTTGGTCAGACATCACAAAATATGTGAAGAAACTGCATTGGGCATTTTTCTCTAGTTATAGACTTAACAATCTGTAGAAAACAATTATTAGTTTCAGCCCCAGTTGAGTCAACTAATATTTGTTTATGCAAACACAAAGTTACGGTCATACCTACCCTGCACAGGCTGAGCAGTGATGTTTGCCTGTAAGGGGGGCCCATGGCTGACTGTGAGAGCCTGGACACTGAACGTGTACGTTGCTCCTTTGACCAGGTCCCGAACCTTCAGCCATCGCTGCCAGCTGCCTTTCACGTCCACTGTCACAACTTTACTCACTCCTGCTCTCACACAGACAGTTCAAAAGAAATGTCAGTCTCCTCCTCAACAAGAGTTTTTCTCAGTTTGTGAATATGTGTGTGCATACCCTGAACAGGAGCTGTGGGCTGGTAGACGACCCTGTAGCCCTCCAGCTGTCCATTAGGAGTGAGCGGAGCTCCCCAAGACACGTTGACACTTCCTCCTGTCACCTCGGAGAAGGACAGGTAGCTGGGCTGGCTCGGAGCTGCAGACACATGGAGAATGACTAATGAAATAAAAGGAAGACGAATACAGGACAAAAAGGGAACAGAACTGTCACCACTCCGTACCGGACTGCAGGGTCCGAGCCCCGCGGGGGTCACTGGGCGGTCCGTCTCCTGCTGTGTTGAAGGCTGTCAGTGTGACCAGGTAAGGCGTGTAGCTGGTCAGGTTGGTGAGATGCACACGTGTGTCTGGGACAAAAATCATCTTCACCTTCTCACTCTGGTTCTGCTTGTCCCTCTCCCAGTAGTGGATCTACAACGCGGGAAATAAACACCTTCAACCACACTGGCTCTGTTCTTAAAGATTCTCCTGCTCCTGTTTTCTCTTCTCCCTCACTTCAGTTCTGCCAAATATATGTGTTATTTACTGTCTGTCCTTTGCTCCTGAGGTGCCCTTATTGATCCATATAAAATACAAGTGCTCATGCGCTGTTTAACAAGGAAGAGAAAGTTGGTTATGGAGAGATTTGTTTAGGCGCTGACAGTTTAACTGAAGGTTAAGCACCAGTTCTTCACATACCTCTGGTCTAGGTAAATATATCGCCCTTTTTGTCTGTTTTATGCAAAAAATATATTAATATCCCTTCATATATCTTTCTCTCCTCATTTTAAACCTTCACACTACATTCAGTGACATGACATTGCACTTACAAGCACAATGCTGTTTTCATGTCATACTGGGACTGTTGTAATTACCAGTTTCCAACCAGTCAGAAATGTAGAATAAAATCTCTGTGTGTAGCATTTTAACAAACCTTACATGGACCAACATCCTCGCCCACGTCTTTGCAGACCGCACACGCTCATGTGTGAATGGCACAATAATCTTGGACATGACCATTAACAGTCATGACATCGGCCAGTAATGAAGACACACAGGCTACTTTGGTCGATCCCTGTTAGCTTCAATAGAACAAAGGCCACCTGATTATTACACCTAGTATGATGAGATCAATATCAATATTAAGACCTCATAGTGTGTAGCTTGTGAATTTCACAATTTAATGATGCCAAAATGAGCTTTTTTCAATATAAAACAATCAGTCTTTGGTTAAATTTCATATGAATGTGGTGATTTTAGAAATGTGTTTCATACTTTGACAAAACAAATTCCTTTTGAAATCCTGTGACTTCTAGACTGTAGTGTAGGTCACAAACTTTTAATGAAACAGGCCGTATATAATGAGAGAAAACAGATGAGCAATATACTTGATATCTTACTGCCAGTAAACAGCCTATATAAATGCATATCCAGTAACAAAATCTGTTTGATGCATTAAAACAGCTTGCTGCTCCTGCTCATAATGGTACTTCTTGCTTTAAATTTGACCCTTTACAAATCACCACATTTTGTTCAATCCGAAGCTCAATGTAGAGGGAATACTTTCATCTATTAATTTTTTAAACACCAGCTGAGAGCACAGCAAAAATGGCTGGTTTAACATGAGAACTGCTTTGACTTTCCCTACACACACTGTGCAGCCATATCTGATACACACTAACAGCAAGGTTACAGAGGTGGTTGGGCCTCATGCATTAGAAATGAATAAGAAAAAGTATCTTGTAAACAGTCTTATAAGCCCTCAGAGGGAGAAAACAGCCACAGCAGCTGTTACAGGACTTCTTCTCAGGGTGGTTCATTTATTTGAAGCTTAAATGTTTAAGCTTTAAATACAAAGTAACAGAAAAACAAATATGTTTCACTACATGGATGTTTTTTCCTTGACAAGCATTCAGCGGCAATCAACCACCCGGGTATCTAATCAAACAGTACATGGTTTGTCGGCTCATTAAAACTGTAATCAGATCATGAAACTGTGGCCTTCATAAGAACAGACAGACCAGACATATTGTTTTCTGGCACTTGTCAGTGTGTTGTCGATCTGTGGACCAACAAGATGGATACAAAGTGAGAAACCAACAGATATTGATATGATATGATTGATTTCATGTATTTGGCATCAGTGTCGTGTCAGCCAACAACAACAGTTAGTTGTTTTGCTATTACCATAGGCGTTCCTACATGAAACATTATAATAAATACAGTAACAGAGTGGTCATTTAGACACATTTACATTAAGTTTAGTCATTAAGAAGATGCTTTTATTCAAAGCGACTTACAAGTGAAGGACATCACTAAAGCTCCAGTGCAGCAGGAGACCTTGGAGTAATAACTAAGTACTACATCTATTTAATAAGTGCAAGGAGATCAAGGAGGTGTAGCAGCAGTAAAAGCTCTAAGGTCTTTAAAGATATTTAGCAAGGATGTTTAAGAAATGGTCTTAATATTCAGAGGTGATGTATGCTGATGTTTTTATTTGGTAATTCAAGTCAAGTATTTTGTTTTTTGTTTGAATTTAGCAGCTACATACAGGTAGATCCAACAGCGTGTTTCTTCCTGGAACATAAACTGTGTCTGTGCAGTTTGGTTTACTTTTTGTAAAGGGGTCTATTTTGTTATTATTCCTGACATAAAACACCACAAAGCATCCTGAGCTATATTTACAACTTCCAAACTTGGTACGAGTAGCAGCTCATGAGCAGCACTTGAGGGCAGCATTAAACCATCTCTGTCCTTCCACATGCTCTTACAATAATGAGATACAGAGTAACTCATCCATTTGCTCGATTCAAAAAGTATTACCTTCTACATAAAAGAGGTATTTCCATTTAAAACATTATTATTTCAGAAAATAGGAAATATCTTTTGTGACACTTCATTCTAATGGCTTAGTAAAAAAAAAAGTCCACTCTGCTGTTTTGTAATCCACTCTGTTGTTTAAAGATCTATTTTGGTATTGGGTACGTGCGAGACCCTCAGGATTAGTCTAAAAAACAATTTGAAGTTGCCATGACTGAACATGATTTTAATATGATGTGATAAGCTCAAGAACCTTAAATGGATTTTCCAACCATCTCTTTTGTTAAAGAGTTGATTTAGGATCTTAAGTCATGATGAAAAACAGCAGCTGGATGTTTGTATCACGCAGGAGGAAACAGTTTTTAGGTTTTAGGTTTAGGATCTTTTTTAGGTTTTTGTTTGTCTCCACTGCACTTCTATTATAAATAACTGACCCATTTGGAAAAAAATACTAAAACTTGATACTACGAGGATGTGCAGTTGTGGATTGATTCAATCAGAACTATGGATGACCAATTTGTACTGAAGGTTTGTCTGTTGCTGCTCAGATTAACATTTCATAAGGTGCAACCTTTTACTTCGAGTGTGTTTGAGAGATTCCTGTTGACAGGACCTGCATCGTTGGGTAATACCTGTTACCCCTTAGCCATGATGTTCAGGGTGTTTAACAAGCCCTCGAGGACATTTCATCAAACTTCAACTGTGGAAAAATACTCTGCAGTGAAGTTTACCGTTAGTCCTACCTGAGGTCTGTGCTGCTCGTCTAACAACGTAGGGATGTTAACAGAAGTCAGAACCTATAAATTCATTAAACATTCTTTCTTTGCTCTATTTCTCTCATCTTAATCTCCTTAACCCCCCTCTGCCTCACACTCCCCTCCCCATGTCCATCCATCTCTGGCAGTTTTAACGTATTCCCTCGATCCTCTTCTCTAATCAGGATTCTACAGGGATCACTTGCTCGTCTCATTCCTTCACTCTGCAAATATTACATTCCCTTCTTTCTTCTCCATTCCCCCCTCTACTCCTGCAGAAATCAATGTGTCTAAAGCAGGACAGATAACCTTGTGTTTGAAGTACTAAGAGAGAGGGGGTGGGACAAGGGAGTTGAGGAGGAGAGACAGGCAGAGGAGTGATATTGAAACCATTAAAGGATATTCAGATTCTTCCTCTAACTTAATTCTCTCTCTTTCTCTTGTCTCTATAGGACACTTGAAGGTGCAGCAGAGCAAATCTCCTCCAAGACAAGAGTGGAGACATTTTAAATGCAGACATAAACAGCGCTGTGTGCTTTTCTACCACGTGGAGACTCATGCACTGTGTGCGTTTGCTTTTTTTTCGTGTCTTGTATGTAGTGTAGCTGCCACAAGGAATTCTTTGTGTGTATACATGTGTGTGTGTGTTTGTTTTTCTGTGTGTCACCTTGTATCCTTGGATGAGTCCATTCTGGGTCTCGAGGGGGGGTGTGTCCCAGGTCACTTCCAGGATGGAGGGAGACACAGCTGACACTCTTATAGACTGGGGGGCCACCGATGGAGCTGCAGCAGGAGAGATGTTTTGTTAGGCAGTAACTGTGTGTGTGTGCGTGTGTGTGTGCATGTGCGTGTGTGCGTGTGTGTGCGGCTGGGTGTTAGAGTGGGAAGTAGAGAAGATATGTTCTATCCTTCCAATTAGAATGGGCCTAAGGCAGTACCTTGTTACTCCACTGTACCACACATATGCATGAACACTCAGCAGTGTGCACCTGAGGCGAGAGAAAAGGCCATATCACCCCATTTCATCATCCCCCTCCAGCCTTTTCTGCCACCCCCTCCCACTCCTGCTGCTTATCCTCACCTCTCACTCCTCGGCATGTGATATGTATAACCTACTAAACTCTACATGCACGCACACACACACACACACACACACACACACACACACACACACACACACACACACACCCACACACACACACACACACACACACACACGCTACACACACCCCTTGAATATGAAAGCAGAACTGGTCTGATGTAGGGAGTGTGAGATTGTAAGAGAAATTGCAAAAATATGTGGGTGTTGCTATCATAACATGCAAATTTGTGCAAATGCACTCTTGTTTGTGTGTTTGTAGTTTCCAAGGAGGAGAAGCTGCTGCTACACACCATCCTGCCAATTGTCAACCAACAACTGGACCATCTCCAAATTGCCAACAGGGCCAAGAGGGGCACAGAGGATGCTGTGGCCTGCCTGCTGCACCTCCTCCTCCAGCACCTGGATTCCCCAGGTACCCTCGCCAGGATACTCTTTGTGGACTGCTCTGCTTTCAACACCATCCAAAGGCACCTTATGATCCGGAAGCTACAACAAGTCAGCACCTGCCATCTGATCCATCTGCTCCACTCCCCTCAAATACTCTTACGACACAGCCCTTCTTGTTCTTCGCACAGACAACCATTCTGTTCTGGACTATTGCTATGCTCACACCACTTCACCCAGTGGAGTGAGTGCATAAACACCTTCATCTCAATGTCAGGAAAACAAAAGAAATAGTAATAATTCACTCCAGCACCTCATCCTCATCAATGATAACAAAACAAGTCGGACAACAACCAACAACCAACCAACCCTGCTGCCAAGATAAATGGAGCTTCTCAGAGCTCAACTGTAAGGCCATCACATATACAATAGCACAGGACATCACACACCCACTCAACCGCCACTTCACTGGGTGCAGGTACAGGTCCCTGAGGTGCAGAAGGGCTCACTTTGGCAAAAGCCTGGTACCCGCAGCCATAGCAGCTTTAAACAGGGTGACTCGCTTCTGTTTTCACTTACCTGCCTCGCCGACAGACACCTCAACCGGGGTGGAGGGTGGGCTCTCTCCAATGATGTTGTAGCTTGTCATAACGATCTGGTAACGCTTGAATTTCTTTAGCTCTACAGAGAAATAACAGTACTTTAAAAACTTTTATAAAACATGCATGACAAACATGACATGGCTGTGATTGACACTTATTTTAGAAAGTGGTTCCTCGTAACGCTAACTAAAGCTAAAGCTAAACATAAAGATCCCTGGAGCTTTAGTTCCCAGTTCCATTTTAAATTACTTACGTGTCAACTCAAACTCTGTGAGCGAGGCGCTACTGACTGTCTTGAAGGTGCTCTTGGCTTGGGGAGAATGAGAGAAAAATGGAAGGAGAGTAAATCAATAAACAATTCAGGTTCAACAATAAATTGTGCAATTATAATGCAATTCAATAAAATGACTGTATTAAAGACTTTTATGTTTCAGTACCCTTGTCTGACTCAGTGGACGTCGGATGGACACGGAATTGTCCATCTGCCAATCTAGTCAAGCAGATAGTCAATCTACTATAAAGCACTTCAGGCTTCACAGTGCATAATAATATTTTATTATTGCAATGTTATAGTGCAATATAGGTGGTCTCATAAGAAAACAATGGTCCGATGAGGGCCATTCGCTCAATCTGTCATCAAATCCACACACAGTTCATCCCTGGTCTCTGCTCTGATGTGGAATACATCTGAGAAGATCTTTTTCTTATTTCTTACTCTCAGTTCTTTTTTCTTTGACATTTAAGACCTCTGAAAGATTTCTTTTTTTGAAAACAAGGCAAAATGGGTTAAATTAAAAATGCTAGGCTTGCACTGCAGCACGAACAATTGAACGAGATCTTTCTATAAACACTCCAGTACAACTGTCAGGTTTAAACCTTTTACAAACACTGTCAATGTACTTACTGTTGCAAAGCAAACTTTTTCACCACTGTTCCTTTCTTTTATTGCTCATTTTTTGATTGCACATAATAAATGCACTGTCACTGAAATATTTTTTCTTCAAACCAAAGATTTCAGTGCAGTAGATCAAACCCACAGCCAGAGATGTACTTCATTGATTATGGAAGTGAAGCTCTCTCTAAAATCATAGAGCCACTGACCGTTTGCTAAACCTCTGAAAAATCCCTTGAAACGCAATTGTCCAATCATAGCTTAGCAACTGTAACTAGGCACAGAGCAGATCTGTCAAATCTTGGATTCCTCCACTTTTTGAAGTGGAGTGCATGATACTATAGTAAGAGCCATACTCATTAAAAAGTTTGGAGGCCTTTTATTATCCTCTTCAAAACCAAAACCAGACGAACAAAAGTGTGAGGAATGGAAAACGGTGTGTTTATTTGATCTAATCTAATCTGCAAGTGTTAGCATGGCTGACTAACTATCACACTGTACTTGTAACCACATGTTACTTCCAAGGCCATGGAGAAAAATCTTCAACCAGAGGGTTTATAGGTATGTAAGTAAAGCGGCTAAACAGGGTTATGCTAAAATAAAATGTATGATCTTACATATTCCTTATCGAACATAAGCACATTGATTGATTTATTCCCAAGTCATATACATAAATCATCAAGTAGTGGTGATGCTGACTGTTTTCATCTGTTTTAGTGCAATATCAAATCTGGAAACAAATTAAAAGTCACCCGGAGAATGCATTTGCTCAATTAGCTAGCTAGCTGCAGTTGACAAAATGAGCAATGAGAGCCCTGCTTTTGTCCAGGTCTGTCTGTAATCAAGAACAGAAGAACAGAAGTTTGACAAGTGTGGCGTTAGTATCAGCGCTACTCACCTGTAATGAGGGTACCTGTGGTGGTGTTTTTGGTCGTCTGGACATCTGCTTCAGTGAAAGTGGAGGCGTTCACGGGAAGCTCTCTATAGTACAGCCGGTATCCAGTCAACACCCCATTAATGCTGTCGTCAATGGGACGCTGGAAACAAGCACACACAGGCACCAGTGGAAAAGTATTAGCGATCCATTCCTCAAACAGAAAACTTCTGAGAATTCTGCAGTATGCTAATTTTCATTCTTGGCGAGTGACAGGGAACTGGCAGGCAGGAAGAGCAGTATTTTATCAGCAGAGTCCACTTTAAAGGGCTGGTGGATTGGTCTGGCTGTAACCCGCACAGACAAAGTGATGCTTCAGTGAATTTGGCACTCTTGTAAAGGATGATGAAATTGCTGGTGACTTTGTTTTTTCACTGCCTCCTTCTGCTTTGACATAAGGCAAGAAGGAGCAAGAAAAGACATTCTCAAACAGAGGAGGAAGGGCGATGAGCAGTTAAGTTGTTAGGTTGTATTTACTGTCCATTCACATATCACCATGGCTCTTAACCACCTCTGTTTTTCCATAACTCCGCTCTCTCTCTTTTTCCTCTGTTGTTGGACATCACCGATGTTTGCCTCTCTCGCTCTCTAACATCTCTCCTGCTGCTATATCCTCATTAGGACTGTGAACATTTTTCTCCCCTACCCAGGACTGTCTGTCCCGCCGTCTGTTCATCCACCTCTCCCTCCATCTCTCCAATCTGTCTGTGCTGCCCTCTGACCTTTCCTGCTTCAGTAATAATGGTAATTGCATCCACAGACAAAAACACACACAGCGCAAACACACGTACAGACACTGCATGCAGTAAGTCTGCAGGGGTCTCCTTCTCCAAGTAAGTGATTAACCTGTACTCAAAAGTTTGTTGTGTAGGCATGTGTGAATATGGCGCACATGAGTCTCTGGGACTGTTGTGTTACAAGTCCGAAAATACCTTCCACTGCACCAGGACTGAGGTAGTGGTTGTTGGTTTTACTGCGAGGATCACTGGAGGCTCATCAGGCACTGGGAAGAAAACACACAGAAAGAGAGTGAGGAAGAAAAACAAACAAACAGACAGACTTGCTTCTATCCATCCCCTCACAGTTCTTCTGTTATGTTTTAAAATCTACATATTTCCTCGTCTTCAACTTTCTTTCCTCCCTTTGCTCCATAAGCGCCCCCCAGTCTCTCACCGTCCTGCAGAGTTGTAACAGCCTCCGTTTCTTTGCTGAGGACACTGTCTCCTATATCGTTGGTGGCCAGCATCCGAAACTTGTATGACGTGAAGGGCTTCAACCTATACATGCGCACATATGGACACACAAAAAAATATATATTTCCATTTTACTTCAATTATATCATCTGCAGGATTTATTTAATGCATAAATTGATGAATCAGTTTGTTGAAACTTTGCGAAAGGCTGCTGGACTTGTTGCACCATGATCCTCATGCAAGATTCACAATATTGTTTCCATGTGATTTTATTACTAATAAGGGGATTTCGTTTGTAATTTAGCCGATAAAACCACAGCAATACAGTTAGACTTGTGATTTTGAGCGAAAGACTTTTATGATAGCACAACAGCTGAAGGCATGTCTTGGTAGGGAGTCTCCTCAGGACCAGCTGTGCCTTACAGACATCAATCAACAGTAGTCAGCAATATCTTCTCTCAGTACTCACAATAAATTTCACAATAAATCTTTTTTACTTGAAAGATGTGCCATGGGTGAAAGTTGTGCCTCACTGTCTCCTCCTAGCTACATGACTGTGCTTTAGTCTCCTATTGTTTCACAGCTGATATTTGGACTGTCTTATTATTTTCTTTTCAGCCACCCGTAAAGCACATTGAATTGCACTTAATGGTATGAAAGGCGTTACACAAATAAAGTTAAGGCAGAATTTTTTGATTCCACCCAGAGTTTCTCACCAAACAGCATTGTGGGTACCTACAAACACAGTGAATGCATTCCCTTCCCCATAAAGCCTTTGTAAAACCTTCTTTTGAACGTTTTGACATTGTTAACATCGGCTTGTGGTCTTGTGCTCTTACTCTACTAGGAAAACGCCAAAAAAAAGGCACATGTTCTATACAAGATACAAAGAATACCACTCATCAAAACATTATTACACAGCACCACAAGTGGTCAAAAAACTCCACTGGGTACCTTTAACAATTTGGAAATAACTTCCTCCCAAAACCACCTTCTCCCCCTCTCACAAGGCATGTTTTGCTCTTTCAGTGGCCTTTGAAGATCAGAGAAGGTCTTGAATAATAATTATCTAACACCTTTCCTAATTGTCTCCCCTGCCAAAGTATTTTTTACTGCCATACTACCACAACATCTTATCTGCATTTCTCCTCTGTGCAAGGTGAAAGCATTAATAAGCGCAGAATAACAATTTACATCAGTCATGTTGAAAACAATTTGCTCTAGAGCCACTTACAATCAGCCCAACAAACATGCACCTATTGTACAGGGACTAGCTGAACAAGCCTGCTGCATGGTGCCTTATGGGACGCAAACAGTATAAATGCATCCTTTCCCACACACTGTGGGAAGTTGATTGTAATTTATGAAGGACAGTTGGCTGCAAAATAGTCATTTTTCTTATATTTTTAATTGATTTTAACCTGTTTTTAACGGGAGTTAATGGGAGCTTTAATAATTTGTAATAAGAAGTCATTCCACTCCTGCTCACACATCTACCTGCAAGTTCCCTCTCTAGACTTTATTTACAGAGTGCCTAGGAGACTTCAGAGGACCAGTTAGAAATTCAGCAGGCGACAGGAGAACTGCTCAAGTGTCTTCTTGTATAATAATGAGCCGGGCCCAATAAGGGACAAGAAAAGGCCCTATGGGGTTGTGGGTATCGCAGGAATAGAACATCAAAGGCACCAAGCTCAAAGATGGTGGGGTACCAAGAGCACTGGGAGGATGTTAAGGACAGTGTTTGAAAGTGTGTGCGTGTGGACTTTATATGTGTCTGCGCACTAGCCCGGGGAATTCGATGTTTTGGTTCCAAAGATGTCTCACTGGAAAACAACAATTAAGGACAGATAACAAGTAAGTATGAGTGTGAGCATACGGAGATGTAAGCTAATTCCTCCATCCGGCGCTGTAATGAGAGCATTCAGTGATAGAATGAGCTAAAAAACAGCATCAAAACAACAGCAGCAGCACCGCCATCGTGGCAGATAGACTCTCCCTGAGGCAGGTTTGAAACAGGCTGATGCAGACACAGAGAGAGAACAGTCTTCAGCATCTCAAATAGCCCTGTGATAGCTCGCGAAGGTGCGCACACAAACAGTCATGAAGCAGAGAACACACACCAAACAAAAATAAGCCTCATCACAGTCCTGCTACTCAGGCTATCAGCAAAGTTGGAGTATCTATCCAGTCTGACCACCATCACCTGCTGCCGTAATGACAGTCTCACCAGGGAGGAGAGGATGGAGCGAAAAATAGAAAGGAGTAGAAAAGGAAGACATTCAATAGCAATGGAGCACTCTTCTATGGGATGAGTGGGGGTGATGCTTGAGGACATATGAAGGAAAAAATACGAGCCTGATGGTTTTTGAAAGCACTGGCTGTTGATGGATGGATGGATGGAGGGAGGGAGGGGAGGAGGTGGCGACAACATGAGGGATGACTGATGAAAAGGTAAAAAGAAAAGTTGTAGAGAGAGAGAGAAAATAGATAAACCGCAGAAACAAACTTGAAAGCATGAAGCCAGAGTGAGAAATTATTAAGAGGAAAAAAACACAGAGCAGTTCCTGCTGTTCCTGTGTGATTAGGTGACTGAGATCCTCCGCGTTTCTGCAGTGATTATGATTACTCTACTCTCCCTGGTGTTTTTTTTTTTTTTTTTGTGGTTTATGTTTTTTCACTCCAAAAACCTTTTCTTTACTTCCTGTGCTAAATAAATAAATAAAGCCATTCTGTTTGTGCTCTAATTCTCTACTCTCTGCCTTGACATTTCACAGTATCCCCCCTCTTTGTCCATCTTCTCCCCAGGGATGCATAAACATTACAAGATTTTTTTTTTTTACAGATTGACTTTAACTAATTCAAATGCAGCGTGTCATGCTAAACAACATTTCCTTGTTAGTGCTCTGTAATGAAAGCAAAAAAGAAAAAACAGTAATTATGCCTGTTTTCTCCAAGGATACTTGACATGGCCTAATTGACTGTTAGGTGAGCCCTGTCCCCCCTTAGATACCGTTGCTATGCCTGTCAAGCTTTCTGCTCTCACACAGCACATATTTCAAGCTGACTCGATTTAAAACAAGTATCTTGTGAAAGTAAATATGCAGCTTTCTGGCCACACTGAGCCAAAAGATTGAGGCTAAAATTAAAAGGGCAAAAATCCTGACTGAGGTAGAAGACATGGAAATACAGAAACAGCTTGCATGACAGTGTAGGATAATGAGGAAAAATTTCATCCTAACATAATCCTGTTTAGCCTCTTAGCTTACACACCTGGACAAGCGAGAAATGTTAGATTTAACTAACTGATATGTTTGTCAAATGCAATGCTATCTCGGGGAAGCTTGCTGGGGTTGCTGGAGTGTAAACTCTCCCAAAATCCAATAAAGAGCAGGACAGAGATGTTAACGATAGGCTAAACTCTGATATAAAGGCATCAAGGACTGGCTTCCACACTGCTGCTGCTGTGATTGGAGCTTTGTACTGTCACCTGTAACCCCATGAAGTGTGACATGGCTCATGAAAGTTACTGCTGTACTGCGGTAGTAGGCTTGTTAGCTAGTCATGCTAACGTTTGTGATGTATGTTAGAGCAAACATCCATTCCTTACGCTTCTGCTCTTGGAAACACTAAAATAAAAATTACCTCTAAAAATTATTTATAGATGGAGTAGTCAGAACTTGACAGAGCTGCTGCTTATTGGTAAGCTGTGATTGGACAATCACTGTTTGAAGGAGGGGTTTAAGCAAACACAACAGCTATGTGTATATTTGTGTGTTTGTGTGTGTGTGCGTACCCGTCAACGGTCCAGGCGGTCTTGTTGTGTGGGATGTCAGCGACGTGTGTGTTCCAGTCCCCGCTGGGCAGCTGTTTGACCTGCAGAGTGAAGTATCTCAGGGGAGAGGAGCCTGAGCCGCCAGTCACCCAGTGGAGGCGGAGACGGCGAGATTCAACCCCGTCCTGAAGAACAGACAACCTCCTTGGCGGCTGGGGACGCTCTGTGGATGCGGTATGGAAGAGGGGAAAAGAGAGAAGATAAAAAGATGAGAGTGGGAGGAGACGAAAGAGGCAAAGGAGAGATGAGAGGCGAAGAGAGAGAAGGTAGAAAAAGTGATGTGACAGGGACAGAGACGGGGGAATTGCAGGGGAAGGATGAGAAAAAATTGTGAGCAGCAAATGAAATTTTCTGCAGCTATTTTTTGATAAAAAAAAACATAAACACTTGTTGATATTCCGACAGATTCCAAACACCGATTCCTACACAAGATTATGTTTTTAGCGGTTTAACATTATGTGGCTGTTATCACATTTGTTTGTGTATTTTTGTTTGCAAGAGAAAAAGACTGCACTCAGTGCTTTAGATATACAGTCGGGTGACAAATTAAAGGACAGAGCTTTTACATGTTACCATGTATCAAGAAGGTTCTGGATGCCAGAAAAAAATGAAAAAAGGTCAAAACATCCAAACACTTATCTCCATCGCAAATGTGGCTGTTTGTGATGGAGATAAATGCGTGGATGACAAATTAAAGGAAAAGCAAACAAAGTGTTCTGGTTAAGTGTTGGGCCATTACAGGCGTCCAGAACAGTTTCTATGCTATTATTCTAACTGCAGTAGTGATATCATACATGTATGTGTGTGTTGGGGGGGCTTAAACTGCCATGAGGGGGACGGGCTAGAGACAGCACAGCTTCTCCAACAGCATGATAGTGTCTACATTTTGCTAATAGTTTGGCAGTGGAGTCTGACATATTTACACTTTGAATGGAATTATTTTGAATAAAGGATGCATGCATGTAATGATCTTTCCTTTCATCTGTTCTGCTGTCACAGTGATGATTTCTCTGCCTGAAGTCTTTGTCGAACACATGCATGCATGTAAAAAGCTGATTAGAAACGCTGATTAGAGACACTTATACACAAATACATGACCAAGAAATCAGTTTTCTGAAGTAGAAATCTAGCTAGGGAAGTCTGGTTTGTCTGATCCCCTACCTCGATTACAGGAACCAACGTTTAAGAAATGAGCTTACTGCAGAGTCAACTGAATCCTGGTTACTTAAATGCATGTAAATGCACTGTGTAGAAACATCTGCTGTCAAGATGTTTCCCCACTTATTAATTCAGGTATTTCCTTTGACTTCTGTTCTATCTGTAGCTATAAATATCAAAATTAATTGTCACCTGGACAAATGGAGACAATCATGGACCATATGCTGCAAAAAGCTTGTAACACAGGACACGGCAGGCTACATTTACATCACATATGCATCAGTGTAACTTGCATATGCATACATATGTTTAAATGAAACAAGACATCTAACCGCTGCGGCATCAAAGCTGCAAACAATTCCTCAGCAGATTGAATGTGTGTGTGTATTTGTCCGTGTCTTCACTATTCAATTAGAAGATGAAAGATGGCTCTGGGAGTCAGTGTCTTTGTACAACTGTGTTGGCAGTAGCCATGTGATTAGTGGACGTGTGCACACACACGTATGTGTGTGCACACACACAAACACAACCACACGGTTGGGGGGCATAACTGTTTAATTTCTGAGGCACCAGGTTATCGATTAAGACTCGAAATAAAAGCATTATCGATTTTCTCTGAAGTTTAATTAATCCGCACTTATGTTCTCAAACAAACACACAAACACAGTCACACACTGACATTCACACACAGGCTCGCCTTCCTTCATTCATTCTTATCACAAGTAATTTAAGTCAAATCTGTTTGTCTCCCTTCTTCCCTCATGCCCTTATTCTTCATTCCCTTCAAGATTTGACTACTCTCTCGCTCTTTTGTTTTCCTGATACCATCTGTGTCTCTCTGTCTGTTCTCCTCTTGTTCCATTCCACAGTGAAGATCATGTTCTGATAATCACCTCATAATTGTGAGAACAAGCGCTGCCATTTCAGCACTTACCCGACTGTTTACTGCGACAAAGTGAGAGAAGAGGAGAGGTGAGGTGAGGGTTCGAGCGTAGAAGGGATGAGGACTGGGGTGATATTAGAGGGGTGAAAAGATGGGGGATGGGGAAATGAATTCTGCTAAATATGCTACTATATGTTGTCCATTATCTTATCAGTTATCACCCTCTTGGAGACAAACATCAGCATAGACAAATCTCTCTGGGGGAATTGCAGTTTTCTCTATAATACATGCATGCACGTTCATGCAGCCTCACACTCACACATACACACCCACATGCACGCTCAAAAAACCAATTTTCTTTTTCTAGGGATTAAGTTGGTCTCTTCAGCATCATCAGAAAGAAATCTCTATTAGGCTATTCTGTCTATCTCACATTGAGAATGGGCCATTATGTTACTGAAGTGGAACAGGGAACCACTGAATTCTATTCTAAAGAAATCCTGATAATGATGCTGCCAATGTTATGATATCTGATCCAATTAAAATGCACTACACAAGCTCATAGCTCCGAACAGAATATCTGACATCATGATTCCAGGTTTTCATAAAAAAAAAAAAAAAAAAAATCACTTCACTGTCACAATTTAATATAAGGACTTTCGCATCATTTCAATGCTTTACCAGTCTGACAGAGAAAATTGGACAAAGAGATCAGGGGTGACATATATCAAAGGCTGTGAGTTACATTCAAACCAAAAGTTATTCATGTGTTCGGCTACTGAGACACCAGAACTTTTGAAGTGATTATCAAAGTGATATTTCACTTTGGTGTGATAGTTCTTCTTAGCTCCGGAGTGGTTACACCTCAACTTAAACCTTTCATTCTCCATGTGTCTTTATCAACTGGTAACATCACCCTGCTCACAGAATATAATACTAATGAGACCTATGTCTGTTAAATGTTTGTACATATGATTTTTATAATAAATTGTAGGATACATTTTCAAAAGAAAATGTATTTTCAGTACTTATCTAACAACAGAAGTTTCCTCCCTATTCAGATTCGACTGACTGCCTCACCCATCCACACACCTGTTCCCAGTTGTCATCAGCCCTGCACTCACCTGAGCTCTCCCCACCTGCACCTCATTCTACAATCAGCCTTGCACCACATACACCAGTTCACTGCCTTTGTTCCTTGTCGGATCCTCTCCCATGTGGTTTCCCTCTGGTCCTGCTACCTGCTTTTGCTGCCTGCTATCTTGTCTGCCTGTTATTAAAGACTGCTTCACTGCACCAGCCTGCCAGTGCTTTTGTCCTCTGCCTGCACTGTTATCAGCTAACCCTGAGAGTTGCTCTTAGTGACCCACCACTCTGCCTGTAGCTGTAACACTTGGGGTTGAGGTACCGTATGCGGATGATGGATCTGTGGTCTTGACTTTTATGGTTTATAGCTTCAGCTAACACAGTTAAACGACGTGATAAGCTTTGTTTATTTCATACATCCTGTTTTATTGCATCCTAATAGGCGGGACTGTCCTGTCTGTTAACATGCAGCGTTGATTGATGAGAGGAAAAAAGTTGAATCAGATGCAGACATTGTTGACAGAAGGCAAAGCATTGATTAATACATTTAATTTAATAACCCTGAGATACTCTCTTTTTGTACTGGGAAATAATAACAAAAACCCTTTAAAAACATTTGCCTTGTTTTTAAGTAAACATAACCTTCAACTGTCTACAGCCCATTCTTACTTACTAGTGTTTTCTGGTTTATTTGGTAATAAAACAAATTTACCAATTGTCATTCTTTTCATAAACCATCTTTACAATTTGATTCCTGCTGCCTCCTCCTTTTTAATGTAACACTGTCATCCTGCCATCCATCCCTTGGCATCCTGTCAGTATTTCCTGTATGATACATCTCGTTATCAATCAGTCGGATCATTCATGCTGTGTAACCCAAAATAGCACCTGTATTATTTAGTCCACATAAACAGTCAGTAGCCTGCACCTATGGCAGAACAGCCGCTGAAATCTTCAGATTTACCGATCATGAGGATGATTTGAAACTAATGGTGCATCACACATTACAGGATATTATTAAGATTACTGTGCCAGAGGGAGCAATGCATCATCTCATTGGGAAGCATATGTAAACAAAATGGAGACTGTGGTGTAACAACTTGTTGTAGCGTAAAACTTTGCAGTGAGGAAAAAACAAAAGCAGAACGTGGAACAGGCCTGGATGAGAACAGGGCTGGGGAGACACAGGCATGTGGCTTTTCTATTCTTCAGCGAGAACTGGAGGTGAGATTTTAACTGTCTGTTTTAATATGTCAACAGTGGTATGCTAGCTAATGTTAGCCTCAAGCACTACACTGTTTATTGTTGCTTGGCTACAGCCAATGAGCCTACAAGCAGTTTGGGAGGTTTAAGACTGGATCTGTGAAGTGATCCTATTACCAGATTATCTGGGCCAAACATCAGTATCGACCTAGGTCCAGGGCCAGATTTCTCCTATGACTGTCGGGAGGGGTGAATTGGGGTTAAATCGGGCCAAAACTCCTCTAGTCTGAGCCCAGCTTTATTGTAACCTTTGGAGTATAGGTGAATCTTCATCTGGTTTCAGTTGAAATGGCTGCTGCATTTGAAATAAGCTGAAGTCATGAGAGCAGCTGATTGAGGCAGGAAGAGAGGTGCAGAAGTCTAGAGAAGACAAGATAAAAAGCATCACGACCTCTGAATCCAAGGAGGATAAAAACTTGACTTTTTATTTGTTTCAAAATTGAATGAAAAAGAACTGCACTTCTCACTCACTTCACCTCTTTAAAAATCAAGTCACTATAAAAAGCTGTTCCTCCTTTCTGGCCACCGAATGTCTTGCAGGAAATACATCTGTTTCAGGTTTTTAGAGAGAAAATTATCTTGGGAGAGTTACAGTCACTGCTCAGCCTCCTACATCCCGCCATAGGCATAAACCGTCATAGTCTGTTTCTGTTTTAAAATTCTGTTATTGTCGCAGTTTATACCCTATGATCAGGCCAGTGACTGCTAAAATTAGCTGAAATGTTGAAGGTAAATTAGCAACATTTTTGCTGCCCTAAAAGACAAGTGCAGGGTGCTATCTGCAGTTTTTCACTTCTAGTTCTAACTATCTCAATATTGATCAATACTATTTACTTTGGATTGGAATCTAGGATTTATGGCTTTCAGATCTCGCTTTCTGATCCATTCTATCTAAAAGAGACTACCTACTAACTCTTTTCACCAGCGCAAGATGCTATGAGATAGTGGCCAGTGTTGCAAGACAGTTGGTGAGAAAGGCTAGTCACTTTCATTGTGTCACTCACGTCAATTAATTTTGGCGTGTTCAGGAGAGAATTTTTCATGATTTAACAAAGCTGGCTGAGTAAAGTGACCAGCTTTGCACAAACTCAGTTTTTGAAACTCCTGACTCTCATTAAGTCCCTGCAGGAGGACAAATACCTGGTGATTTCAATATCTACATTTACTGCCAAGAAGCTCTTTCAAAATGTCATTACGTTTTGTTCTGTATGTAAAATGTCCACACATTAAAAAGGTCACACTCTTTAACTTGTGCCAATGTTCTCTGCCTGGTAACAATGGGTTCTGCATGTACGACCACTAACTACTTGTTGTTGAAGCACAGATAACCTTTCTGAGCTCCACACCTGAAGCTCCCGCTCGCTTTTCTTTCCCTAACTTTATCTCTGCAGGGACTTCGCACATAGACCGCAACTCATTACACCTCTAAGTAGAGATCATAAAATTTTTAAATGCTAAAACTTCACCTGACCTTTCCATACTCTTCCCGCACTGGCACTACTGTAAGAAATAGCATAATGGGTGACAAAATATAATTTTTGTCCAATTTACCAAAGTTAATATTTATTGCCAAAGTTAATATGAAAAGAAAAGACAAAATATTAAAACAATTGTGGTTTTCTCCTATAATAGACTTTTCTAATGGCAAACGAGTAAAAGGTAAAAGCACAGGTAAAATTAATAACATTAATCAAGTCACTCCTGCTAAAAATTGGCTCATTTACAGAATCTTTATGTCTAATCTGATTGAACACCTTTTATGTCCTTATGCATCATTATGATTGAATGTGAATTTCATTACAGTTTATTAAATTGCTGTGGCATAAATGGCACATGAGATGCATGATAAGTATATAGAGGGCTGCACGAAAAAGCAAATTCTATTCGTCATTACTCAAAGCTTCCAAGCTTACACCCCATTATTCTAGTTCAATTATCCAGCAATGTAGAAAAGTAATTTTTTTTTTTTTTCATAGAAACAAAACGAAAACACTTGTTACACTGATTCCATTACTGTGTGATTTAATACTGTTTCAGAATTAAATCATACTGACTGGTCCAAATATAACGGAAGATTTGTCCCTGTAGAACTTTTTTATAGCAGACACTTTAACTCAGCATCGCAAGAAAAACATAGGTGCAACTAATAGCGTTTATGATGACTCTGTTCCATTTAGGAATCCTAGTACACCACGCCCGTGAGCAAGCACACCGTGCTCTGGAACTTCAAACTAAACTGAACAGCTGCGTTCAGAAACCCTATATAGCTGAGTGATATATAGCTGAGTGATACACAAGTCCCAGTGCTGATACTCTATACCAGCACCCATGGAAGGCCTCTCGTCCAATCAAATTACTTGGCCGGAATTAACTGTTGTATAATTATGAATATTACTGACACCTGTTGCTGCTAGAGATGGTATCACTGTTTCTTATTTCTCTGGTAAGTTGTTGACATTGTTTCTTTTTTATTACTGTACAAGAAAAATAATAAATTCAGAACAGGATTATAATGTATTCATGTTTTAAATTTAAATTTTGAAAACATTAACAACAGTAATGTTTAGAAAAGTCAAATATCTCTCTGGAAGCAAATGTAAAAACTTACTCCTTAATAAGAGTCATTTATATTCTTGAAATTAAAACACTGAGTAAAGTTTAAAATGAAAGTAAAACACAGAAAAAAGTCTCTGTCCTGTCCTCTGTCATCCTCCCACCTACTGCTGATTCACTGTTGGCCAGGTAAGGCGAGACAGACCAGAGGGGGAGGCTGGTTTGGGAGTGGCAGCTGCTGTTTCAGCCACACACTCTTCAATAACTTGTCAAAATTTAAGCTATGTGACTTATTAGGCCAAATAGTTTGGCTTCAAACAGTCAGCTTCAGTTTTAGTTTCTTCCGAACAATTTGCTTGAAACTGAACAAACATGTTATGGTGAAACATTCCAGCAGTGGATTGGAGAAAGCTGAAAGCAATATGTAATATTGCTTTGCTTCAAATGTATGCTGTGATACAACACATTCAGCACCTGAGGTTTCTGGATGATGGTTGAGTGTTCATGGAGGTCGGGTTCCTACTATGTTTTAATGGAAGTGATTCAGAATCAGACAAATAGGATAGCAAATGAGATCCCAAGTCCTGCTAAAGTGTATGCGTGTGTCCTTCACCTCTACGTTCAGTGGTAACAACCAGGGCTTCCTGTTCTTCGCCCCAGCCCACGGCGGTGCGAGCAGTGAGTCGGAACACGTATGTCTGCTCAGGGGAAAGTCCCGTGACAGTGAACTGCCGAGCGTTGGAGCCCACCTCCACTGTGGTCCAGCGCAGAGGGTCCCTGCTGTCGAGGCAGTAGGAGATCTGGTAGCCTAGTGAGAGAGGAAATAGACAAAAGGGAGGAGGGATGACAGAAATTCTTGTGTGGATGTGTTTTTTTTTTTTGTGGCCTACATTAGATCACAGAGCACACAGGAATCAAAGGCAGCACAATGTGAGATAGGAAAAAGTCTGCACATAGCTACACAATGCCATACCACACAGCCTCATTTCCACAATAACACATACAAACAAACACGGGGCTCTGCAGCTCCTGTCCCTTTCCACTTCTTTCCTATTACTTCCTGAGTATGTATGGAGCCTTTAGACTCTCTCTTGCAGACAACTATAGAGCAAGCCATCATTTTGTCACTGAACACCAGTACATGCTCACATACTGACATTCCCCCTATACACGCTCACGTTTTATAATCATACAACCTCTGTTCCTTCCCCTTGGCTGTGACCCATGGTGTACACGGCTTGTGTCTGTTCCTCTGTCTCATGTGCAGTAGGCCATGTAATAACACTAACATCCTTCAACACACAACACAACCTCAAACCACTGATCCCCGACCAAGCTTTCCACAGGCCACTGGCCACTCACAAAGGCCGTTAATATGAAGATTGTATTGTACACCAAATACACACGACCACACAGCCATGAAATCACACAAATTCACAAGTGTGTGGATGCGATTGGTTCACAGTAAAACTGTCATGGTAATCTGCTCAGAGGCACATAATCTGGTTGTGTGTCTGATAATCTCATCAGATAGTCTGATTGTATGTTAATGTGAGCGCAGCATGTGGAAGATTATTGGATAACAGCTACACTACAAATCCTCTTGCATCCAAACAATTGGGTCAGAGCACAGCATTATGTTCTGTACTGAATATCATTAGGACATAGCTGGTATCAGACACATGAGGCTAAACCTCCATTACAAAGTGACTGTGTCATGTCAGGGAGAGCCCTTCTCCCTCTTCCACAAACAGATATAATGTACCTTATATTTCACACTGCCTCTTAGCTTAAGGCATTCAAAATGTGAATTTATACATAGTGTATCCGCACATATATATTTTGTGCTTTTAGTTTCTCAATCCTCACTGGCCTTGTCTGCGTTGATGAAAATCGTACAGCAAGTGCAGTGCTAGAATGATAGCACATTCTTTGTATTTCTTCCTCCGACCTATATAGTCTTGGCTGTTTTAGCCAATAAATCAGTGTTGTTTACAGTTTTGTACTAACAGCCAGTGATGCAATACGTGCAGTGACAGGCAGCTTTTGAAATGCCACTGCCATTAAAACTTTGTAAAGAGACAAAATGTTGTGCTGCTCCTCCATTTCCTTTGACAAGTGCATGGTGGGACAACAGTACACATTTATAGCACGCTCACTTTTTTTTTTTTTTAACATGCATTGACTTTTTTGAGCGTTAACTTTCGTGGTTTTAGTGTAAGAACACACTACTTACTCAAATTTGAATTATAATTAGTATGTGGTATGGAAATGGGATACAGCGTCTGTTTGCCACTGATGTTCAGGTGCATGTGGCTGTATTATATTCATAGAGAGGTCATGTGAAAACACAAATGCCTCGTGCCAAATTAGATCGTGCACCCTCTGTGGTCTTGTTTCTCCTCTGTCCACCTTCTGTGTCAGTGCCCCATGGGTTGAGAACCCAAGGAGAAATGAGGCAGTCATGAGCGCTAAAGAACCCGGTACACTACAGTTATTTGTATCTGCAAAATGCACACACACACACACGCACGCACGCACGCACGCACGCACGCACGCACGCACGCACGCACGTACATACGCACACATAAACTCAGCAAGGACACAGCGGGACTCTGTTTGTGTGTCTGTGTGATCGAGAGAGAGAGATTTGCCCTCCTACTCATCCTTCTGTCACAGAGTGGTGTCGCACTAAATGTCCTCCCTCTTACAATACAGTCACACATCACTCACACTGTCCTGCTCGAGTCCCCCCCCCCCACTGAGAGGACAAATCCTCTTTCTCCCCTTTGTGCAACACACGCACACACACACGCATACACACACACACACACACACACACACACACACACACACCTGTCCCTCCTCTCACCTCCATACATCTCCTCTCTGCTGTCTCTCCCCTTCTGTTCTCTCTCTTTCCAGCTCAGCAGCTCTCACATTCCTCTCGCTTCTACCTTGCTTCTCTTCCTCTTCATTAATCTGTTCTTTCGCTCGCCACGCTGTGATTTGCAGGTTTAGGAAACAAGTTATATGCGTGAATCTCAGTGTGTTTATATATGTGTTTATGTATGCATTGGGAAGGGGGTCTTGCTTCAGCAGCTATAATAGCCCTTTTCTAAGGTACAAGCTGTTAATGTTTGAAACACACAAACACAAACACACAGACAGACAGACAGACGGACAGAAAGACAGACAGACAGACACACACACACATATGCACGCACACATGTACATAAATACCAACAAACCTCGGCAGTGAAGTGGAGAGTAGAAAGAGCTGACCCCTGTTTGAAAGCTAAAAACAGAATCAGCTCTTTTCCATTTTACGGCTTTTACTTCCTTCCTTCCCTTGAAAGATCACAGCGGTGGGTGTGTGTGTGTGTGTGTGTGTGTGTGCGTGTTCATGTGTTTAAAACTGCTAACTCATTCCCTCTATAAGCCGAGCTCTGTCCTTCAGCAATTGAAAATAAATCTCTCGCCACTATGAGCAAGAAACTTTCGATTATGATTAAAATATTGTTGTCAAATATGTACTTTCTTGTATGTTTGTGTGTTTGTTTTTGTACCTAATATGATGCCGTTGGGGTTTGTGGGTGGCTGCCAAACCACCCTAACTGATGACAATCGAACTTCTGGAAACACCATCCTGACAGGGGGCCCAGGGACTGGAGAGAAAATTAGAGAAGGGAGTTGGCAGAGAATGAAACTATAATAATATATACAAAGAGAAACAAGCACAAACAAACTCACTTCAATACTGTAATGAGAAAGAGAATGTCTCAACATCAGGCACTTACATTCTAATACATTAGTATGACGAGACCAAGGCTCACAGATGTATGTGCATCTGCTCCGCACGCACGCACGCACACACGCACGCACAGAGTGAGTGTCTTATACATTTTTAAGAGGCACTTCTAAAAGACACAAAATAGAAAATGTAATTTTCTCTCAACCTCACACCGACTCTGCCTTTGTTCCTGATAAAAAGCACATGTTCCACACCACCAAATACATGTCAACTTGAATTTATGTGTGTACATGTGTGTATGTACAGTACGTGTATGTGTGTGACGGACAGACAGGAAGGAGGTTCATTATACATTGCCAGGAATTGACTTCCCTGTTCTTGTTTCATCCTGAAATGAGAAAAACTTTTCAAACGTGACACTGTTTGATAAAAGAGGAGTGTGTATGAGTGTGTGCATAAGAGTCTCTCCGTTTGTGCATGCGTGTGTGTGCGTGTGTGTGCGTGAGTGCGCGCCAGTGTCCCTGCGTGCTTGTATTTTATTATTCTGAAAGACCAGACCGGGTTGCTGGCATCCTGAAAAGTCTGCCATGGTTAACACATCTCTGTATCTGAAGAGATCTGCACACATCGGCAAACACTAACACAAATACACACACACACACACACACCTAAACAATTCAGTGCATTCTGTGTTTAGACTGTGGAGGGTTGTCTGATGGGTGAGCTGAACCCAGTGGATGATCAGTGAAGTGGGGGGAAGATGGGCTGATGGCTGCGTTGACAGCCGAAGGTGTAAAGAGGTGAAAAGCAGCCACAGAGGTGAGAAGAAGGCAAAAGTGTTGAACAAACTGCTCGACAGAAAGGTCAGTGATCACACCGAGACACACGCACACAGATCCTACCATCTTCTTTGGTTCGGAGCAGTATGGGGTTGCTCAGAGGGCCGTCACCCATCCGCGTGTACGCCAGCACCTGCAGCACGTACACTGTGTATTTTTGGAGAACCCTGAGGAGCAGCGACATATTCCCCTCTCCTTCTGCCACCTGAACACTGGGAGGACCTTCTGAGTCCTTCTCACTGTACAACACCTGAGCACAGACACACACACACACACTAAGTCACACACAAATTCACATACACAATCACAAATATAAATAAAAAGTGAACAAATATGTGATTCTACAGTCCTCTCTGCCAGCTCTGAAAGAATTGCTTATGTTTTTTTCCCCTTTATTTACAGTAACTTTGGCTTTTAAGGATTAAACTGGTTTTATTTTATATTTTGTTCCTGTTAACAAATCCAATTTAAAAAAAAAAACCCAGAACCAGCAGTGAGTTAGTTTCTCAGTATTTTATGTCTTCTGCCTGTAGCACTCATCTCCAAGCCTGTTCATTTCCAGCCAAGATGTAAATCTTTAAAGCTTATATAATACTAACAATGGCCTGCAGGACTGCTTGTATGTGAAAGGGCTCGCTCGTAGTGATGAACCCTCTGATAATTATCTCTGCTTTCCCCCTACTCTATGGAACTTTATAGCAACTTTCAGCTCTGTGTTTTGGTTTTCTGGCTTTCAGGATTAACCGTTCTGGTTCACTCTCACTGCTTTTATAGTGTGGCTATTGGCCACAACAAGCAGCTGTTTTTAGTGACAAAGTTTTAAAGCCTGCTGTTAGCAACTACCTGGTGAACAAAGTGGAGCATTTAGCAGCAAAAGAGTCAGATATTTCCCTCAGGATTTACTGGAGACCGAAACAGAGCTGAAAGGAGAGTTATTGATGGACTTACATTCCCCAGAAGGCCAGAAACATGACTACAAATGAATGTGAATGTTGCTGCTGCTGCTGCTGCTGATATTTGCCAACAAGAACAAGAAAGCAATATTGCAAAAACACAGACAATAGCTATGTGTCCTCTCTTTATTTTATAATCAAACAAAGAAGTGGAGAACATTATAATAAACCCCTGGAGGGTGTGCGTGGGAGCCCGGAAAAAGCAGTTGGAACTACACTGAGTGTTAAAGAACGGGTGTGACTGCCAGTAAGTGGTGCACTCAGGCAAAAATGAGTGCACCTTTCAATCTGCCGGCCCGGCAGCAGCACACTGTAGGCAGCAGTGGAGTGGATTTTACCGTGAAAGTCGTCTAGCTGTCTGTTAAAAATAGACTGCAACTGATTGAAAGACTTTTTAGATTAAAACCTTTATTTGAATATTGGCTGAGTTTTGTTCAGTTTATTTCAATGGTTTTGATTTGATTTGGTTTTTATACTTCTGCCTACAGCCTATATCGGTCTTTGTCTGTTTGTGCCCATCGTTTTGTACCAGTACATGTGTGACAGGCATTACACTGCAAAATGTTTTGCAGCCATGAGCAGCTCCTCCATTTCCTTCCTAATACACTTGACCACTGTATTATGGGACAACAGTACACATCAACAGCACACTCAGAAATTAAGTTTTTTAGTTATCTTTGGCTACAGAAGCCAATATCTTAGCTTTTTTACCTTAGCTGCAAATAGCAAAAATATAGAATATCACCAGACCCATACTTCAACTGAAACAAACACTAGAACTGATTCTGCAATTAAAATGGCAAGAGCGCCCACATCTAAAAAAAGAAATCAGCAATCAACACACACCGTACTTTCATTGGCAACAGGATACAATTTGAATGTGTGTCAAGAACTGTTCTTTCTTGTTCAAGAACTCCCTGTCCCGCGTGAAACCGTTTTGAAGGAAAATGTCAGTTCTTAAGTGTCTAAAAACAGAAATAGTCATTAGGAGTGCATGGCAGGAGGCTGGAGAACAATTCAGCATCTACTAGGGGATGGAAGTAGTTGAAGAGCTGCTGTTGGCAGCCACTTCCCATCTATTAACATGGTAGGCATGCTGCTCAGCATGAGCCTCAGGAGGGCACCAAGAAACACACAGATGGGGAGTGTGATGTGCTTTGGGCATGGTGGATGATATGACCTGAATTTTGCACATTTTTAAAATACTGGATGGTGCTGGTGTATATCGCACAGCCACAGCCTGTTTTCTTCTGTAGATATATGTATTTAGAACACAACCATGTCCACGGAAATTGAGGATAAATCCTTTCCTTTTTAAAGCTTTGTTCTGCTATGTTTTGTTTGGGTGGCGATTAAGAGCTGTACTCTTTGGCATTTTTATATTAGAAAAAATATTTTGCATGTTCGCTTTATTAAAGCTTCCTTTCTGTTGGGGGGTGCTACATACTGTATGTGCCACTACACAAGAAAAGCAATACTGCAAAAATACAGACAACGGGTACGTGTCTTCTTTTTATTTTAAAATCTAACAAGGAAGGGAGAACATTATAATAAACCCCTGGAGGGTGTGCGTGGGAGCCCGGAACTACTCTGAGTGTAGAGGAAAGGGGCGTGACTGCCAATAAGTGCTGCACTCAGGAATCAACAGTATTTTTACCGCTTTTTTTTTTTTTTAAGAAGCCGCACATCACAGTATGCCAACGACGTCACCATCGAGGGTTGCAGTGAGACTTCTCCAACTTGGTGCAGAAATACAGGCAAAGGATGAGCTCTAATTTGGCAGATGCGAATAGATCGTAGACTATGTTGCTGATGCAGAATCTCCAAAGCATATTCAAATCATGAATGTGTACTCAACACATCATCTTAAGATGCCCAAACTAAAGTTTACTTTTTAAATTTTAAAAGCTCTTTCTAAAATCAACAGGCTTTATGGATTATTCTCAATTTTTCATAAATGTTTAATCCAGCCATTGTTTGTACTACAACTAAATATAAGCTGTTTTATGAAGGGGTATTAAACATTAAGCCCCCCACCCACCACCCACTCCCCCTCAACTCCCCTATACCACGCAAACTGTAGCTGGATGCTTTTAAAGGCAGAACAAAGTGGAGCAGTTACAGGATATTACATCATATTCATCTTATATCAGACTTTTGTGTGCATGCCAGTGTGCATCTGTCTGTGTGAGAGTGTGTGAAGGTGTTGGAGGAGGTGATAATGGGCTGACGGGGTAAAGTGAAAATGCCAGGATGGGATTGAGTGTGTTTGTGTGTATATGTCTGAGTGTTTTGTACACCTTATATCCAAGTATGACTCCATTCTTCTGAGCCTGAGGGAGAGCGGACCAAGTGAGTAGGATCTGGGTGGAACTCACTGCCTCAGCAGTCGCGTTCATCGGAGATCCAGATGGAACTAGGGGAACACACACACACACACACACACACACACACACACACACACACACACACACACACACACACAGCTTAGTGCTACTTCACTCTCTAAACCAATCTTCGATTTTATCTCAATCATCTCCCCGTCCCCCTCCCTCTCTCCGTCACTCCTCTCCTCTCTGGAATAGAGGGAGCGTGTAGAGGGCAGACAGAGGTGTGCTCCGTTGGACACTTACAAACAAGAAACAGGAGTGAATGAGTTCTGTGTTTTTACCAGATTCAGCAGTGCTTGCAGCAACAGTGTTGCTCCACGGTCCAGGTCCTATGGAGTTGAAGGCCTGTATCTGAACGTGGTATTGGGTCCAGGGATTCAGGCCCTCTACTGTGGCCTCACCGGCCCCCACTGCTCCCTCCATATCCTCGGTCCTGTCCTCTCCTTGCCTGTCTGTCCTCCACACACGCAGCCGGTAGCCCACGGTCTCTGGGCTGCTGTTGTACTCGGACTCAGTAAGAGGCTAGAGAGTGACCAAGAGTGAGAGGTGGGAGAAAAAAGAAGAAATTAGAAAGATGTGTTTTGCTGTTTATCCTTCTTGTTTGACACGTACACATGTGACCACAGAAATAATGACACAACGATACAGTTCTTCAACTTTGCAATATGTCGTTATGGCCATACTTTACAGAGAAACAGTGTATTATTACAGCTATATATATATGTATATATATATATAGTCATACTGTATATGAAGTGTTGTGAACTTTTACATGTTTAAAAAATCTAACAGTTTAAAAACTTTGAAACTCTCTTATGCTATTTCAGGATAATTACCAATGCAGTTTTTTTTTTTAATATTGTGCAGTTTATCCCACAATATCTTAATAAATGAGGGTCAGTGTGCCAATCCTGAACTGCAAGTATCTTATAATGTGTCAGCACTTGGCCACCCTGTGCCGCACTGAAATTAATTAATTTTGACTCTGATTAATGGAAGACGAACTATCCATATAGAGGAAGAGGTGAAGGGAAGATTGAACGGGAAGGAAATTTTGGTAAAATTGTGATTAATAAAATGATGATAATAAAACACACAAAACCTCGAACGCTGTATGAAACAATATGACACAGTTCCTCATAACTAACATGGAGTAGCACCATCAGTGTATTTATTATTATTATGTAGAGGAATGTATTTAACATGACATCAGGCCCTCAGAGGAGATGTATTTGGTACCTATGTATGTACCACTATAACATTAAATATTCATGACTAGATAAGCAACAATCACTCAAACTAATCTGCTTCATTAGGACTAAGTAGGAGTGGATTCATCAGATTTGGCAATCTAACCAAACAGCTCCACAACTGTCAGATTTTAGATTTTGAGCCTGGTGTTGCCAAACTTGGTTTTCTTGGATTGTTTTTCATGGAAATATGTGACATCACCGTGTCTAAATGAGCTCCACCCACTTCAAACCAGTGAGAAAAGCAAGTGCGAAAACACATAAAGAGAAATCTGTCATATGTGCAGTAGACAACACTGTTTTAACTTTAGCAGAAGACTGTGAGCTGGTGCAGGACCCCATCATTCATAATAACAAGATGATTAAGAAAACAAATTTTTGGGGGCTTTAAAATTTCAACATTTTGAACTTTAGTACCCTCCAGTGGTTGTATCAAAAAAAAAAAAAAAAAAAAAAGACCCAGAGTAGAGATGGGTCACACACACACACACACACACACACAAACACTCACTCACTCACTCACTCCATTTCACATTTCACAAGAATATGGTTATTTATGTAACGTGTCAAACTCTAAACTACATCCTAAAAACTTTTCACTGTTTTTTTCCCTTTGACATCGCATCTACTGATCCTTCTCTGTACCACCAGCTTTTTCCTGTCTAACTCACCCGCTGTCATCCTTTCTATCTTGCTTCCACTCTCATTTCCTGTCACCCTTCCTCCTTCTACTGTCTATACTTTTTCTCTCTCACCTCATCTTCTGTACTCTTCCTGTGACCCACCATGTCATAATGCATTACAGCCACAACCACCTAAATTCAGTGCCCTACAGCCGTGTTAGCAGAAAGTTCGGTTTGCTCACAGTGTATAATTCCACTGAAAATCTCACCAACAATGTACAGTGGTTGCTCTGTGCTGCGCAACAGATAAGGAAGTAAGACACCCAGTCATTTTAAATACCCCAGTGATTTAGCTCAGCTTAGCATTTAGGAGCCATAATACAGAATGTCACATTAGCTTTATTACCCTTAATATGCAGCTTAGAATAATAGCCTTAGCTAAAACCATTGTGATGGTTCCACTACAGCAGAAAACCTAGCGTAGCTCAGACTGGGCGCTAAAATGCAGGTAAAATCCCATTAGCATGCCATACAGGTAGCCCATAGCGCCTCAGTGTCTGTGTCTGATTTGACAGGCTCTTTTTCTCATTCCAGCTCTTAAATGGAAAATACTCTGCCCTCCATTTATGTTATAATAGAAGAGGGGAAGGGGGAGTAAAAGAGAGAGGGAGAAAAAGAGAGAGGGACGAAGGGCAGGAACAAGAGCAAAAGAGAAAAGACAGTAAGGAGAAAATTATATTGCAGTTTATGCTGCTAGCGGTCCACATGGTAAATGGGAAATGTGACAGATTAGTTTTAGCACTGATAACCAAGAGAGGCACTGATTATAGGCTGTCAGCCACTCAACCTGTTCAGTCCTGCTGCTGGTGAGCACACATGCATGTGCATATGCACAAGGGGAGAAAATACACAGAGATGCAGAGCAAAGAAACAAAGAAAAATCCCTGTCTGTCCAATTAGCACTGTTTAAATGAGTGTAAATGGGCGGAGCGAAGTTTTACTGTTTCACAGTTAAATTTGTATCTGTGTGTTGTATGTGTGTGTGCGCACGTTTGTGTGTGTGTTTGTGTGTGTGTTTGTGTGTGTACATGTGTGTATGTGTGTGTTTGTGTGTGTGTGTGTGTTTGTGTGTGTGTGTGAGAGGGTGTGTGTGTGTGTGTGTGTGTGTGTGTGAGAGAGTGTGTGTGTGTGTGTGTGTGTGTGTGTGAGAGAGTGTGTGTGTGTGTGTGTGTGTGTGTGTGAGAGAGTGTGTGTGTGTGTGTGTGTGTGTGTGTGAGAGAGTGTGTGTGTGTGTGTGTGTGTGTGTGTGAGAGAGTGTGTGTGTGTGTGTGTGTGTGTGTGTGAGAGAGTGTGTGTGTGTGTGTGTGTGTGTGTGTGAGAGAGTGTGTGTGTGTGTGTGTGTGTGTGTGTGAGAGAGTGTGTGTGTGTGTGTGTGTGTGTGTGTGAGAGAGTGTGTGTGTGTGTGTGTGTGTGTGTGTGAGAGAGTGTGTGTGTGTGTGTGTGTGTGTGTGTGCGTGTGTTTGTGTGTGTTTCAGTACCTTCCAGCTGAAGCGCAGGCTGGTCTGTGTAGCAGACAGCAGGGTGAGGTTAGAGGGGTGTGTGTCAGGGGCTGCCTGTAAGGTTTGAATCAGCCTGGAGGGGGCGCTCATGGGACTGGACCCGACAATGTTCACCTGACGCATCCTGAACCTGGAGAGGAGAGAAAACCAAGTTAAAGTCCAACAGTTCCACCACTGAGAACAGTTGTATAATGTTTATTGTGGCTCTGGAGGGAGCTCCAAAGTCTGAAAATAACCACTTTCATGATCTCATTGTGATTCATCAGGCTTGAAGAGAACTCATTTTTAACTGGAAGAGGAGTTTAAAAGATACCAGTTCACCAGGTAGGGATGACAAACATGATCATAAAATAAATTAGCAAGTAAAGCTATAGCATATATGTAAATTAAAAGGGACACACAAAATCTGGTTCATGTCAAAACACAACTTTGGCTAATTGAGATTGTGATGTTTAGCAGACGTTGGGTATTGACCGTGACTAGAATGTCAGTATTTTCTATGTCAAGATGGCGTTGGCATGAGAAGTTGGAAACTGGGGTAAAGTTTTCAAAGGTGAATAATGGGTTTCTAATATTTTCACTTGATTACACAGTGATTACACAGTGTTACTGTAGAAACGGTGGAATAAAACCTAAGCAATGGAGTTCATCAGTTCAAACTTTATCAGAATACCCTTTGTGATTTACTGGGTGGACCGTTTGCTGTTACATTTGCTTATCATAAAGATATTGTAGAGATCGAACGGGAATGGGTGACAGGTCAACAAGACTACAAGACTTCACATTGAGAGTGAAGAAAAACAATTTTTCGGACCAACTGTGTTTGCTCCTAGTAAGAGCATTTGTGATATTGTTTCACACCAAAAGGTATTTTACTCAGTAGCATCCTTCAGGTAGAACTCTCCACAAGAGGATTTCTGTAAAGGCCACCGACGTAAAGTAGTGTTGAATTGTCTGAGGATTCCACACATTTGTCAGAAAAAAGGAATATAACTATACAGACCTGTTGACACAAATAAACAGCCATGAAAAGAGTGTTACTTTTGTTACTTCTAAATGCATCCAACCTCTAGTGTGGGTGTGGGTGACAAAACGCGTGAGCGTGCAGAGTGAGAGACTACATCTATGAGCTCTCCTCCCTGTATTGGGAGATAGAGAGCAGGGTGTAAAGAGGGACTTAAAGCAGGGGATAAGAAACACAGACAAGTGCATCACTTCATCTAATGTCCCAATGGTGTCGCCTGTGACAACATAATCCCTGTGAGTGTACAATGTGTGCACACACACCGCAATCCCATTACAGATGAAGATGGAGATACGAGGAGCGAGAGGCAGAGATAGACAGATAGACTGATAAATACAGCAGATAGACAGACAGATAGAAAGAGAATGAGAGGGAGAGAATGAGGAGGAAGCTGCTCAGAATGGCGATAGATCAGGTTTACAAACTGCAGGCTCCCCATGGCCCTTGAGTAGGGATTACAGACACCCCTCTCTCCTCCTCTATTTCCTATTCTCATTGTCTCTGTTATCCCTTTGTCTCTCCTCCTCTTTAATGCTCTCTGCTGCCCATTCTGCTTTCTCATCACCCTTCTTCTCCCCCTGCCCTCACCCCGCTCCTCCCCTCTCCTTCCCTTTAGCTAGTTGCGGGAGGGTAATAAGGATCTGCATGCAGCAGCTGTGAAGGTGCTGACAAACAGAAAAGTCTCAGATGGAACTGTCTCTCTGCGTGTCTGTGTGATTTATCTGACTTCACCTGATTCTAGCAATACTGCAGAAACTGGCGGAGAGTAAGATGTGTGTGAATGAGTTTGTGTGTCTGTGTGCATTTTTGAGCACTTGACTATGCTCTTGTGTACGCAGCGTGTGCTTGCTGCTCACCTGTACTGAGTGAACGGAGTGAGGTCGGGGATCTCCAGTGTGTCTGCATCTGGCTGATTGTCTTTCTGGTAGACAGCTCTCCAAGCCTCCTCCTTTCCATCTTCCTTTACTATCTGTTAAGGAGGGATATCGTATTCTGTGTGAGAAAATTGTTTACCTCTAACTGTGTTTCAGGATTAGCAGACACTAACACACGCACCTGTCCTTCTACAATCCATCGAGATATTGCTGTCTTCCCGTCAGGACCAGGGCGGAACCGAAGTGTTGCTGTCCGAGGGCTGATGTTGGAGATGACTAAGTTAGATGGTGCTCCAGGAAGTTCTAAAGACAGAAAACAAATAATACTGCTTTACTCAAAGATACAAAAAGAAACCCTTTGAGAACTTTGCCGGTGCATCTAACACCGGCAGGTCACCATCATATTTTATGAGTATTCTTTCAGGTATATAAAATATTTATTGACCAAAATCTTTGGGAATGTTGCTTGCAATAATGTTATTAATGAAAAGAAAAACCTGCATTATTGATGCTTCATAAGTAAGTTACAAATTCTTTGAAATAAAACACTCTTGCTGCAGCACCAGCAAGCAGAGGCTTTTATTTATAAAGGTGTTTTTTTTTCATGCAGAAAAGAACAGAAGCATCACAGTGTGGTGAATTATTTCAAGAGGATGGATCAAAGAAATGAACAAAACAAATAATACTTTAATAAAGAGACTTTTCTATTAATGAATAAAAATATGTACAATGCCCAAACTGACAAAACTATTGTCAGAAGTGCTACATGGCTCATAATATACTTACAACAACACTAATATCAGGCCAACAATGACTTCAATACATAAAAAGGCTTTAAGTAGTGAGCGAGCCAAGACATTGTGTCCATGTGTCCATGCTTGGCTATAAATGCTTGTCTGTAAAAATAGTAAAATAAAACACTGTTCACAGAAATTTTTTTTAAATTTTACTAAAGCGCAGGCACTGCATGTCTCTCTCTGTCAGAGCAATTTATTTCATATTTCAGAGGTCGACAATAGAATACAGAGAGATAAATCTATACACCAGTGGAGGCGAGAGGTGAATTAAATGCACAGTTCACTAAAGTCCATTTAAGGCCTATAAATGTCTGAGTAGACTGCAAGTCTCATAAATTATGTTGGACCCATTCTTATTCTAACATTGTTCCATCTCTATGGGAAATATGAGTGACAGGAAACGGGCAATGTTGCTGACCAGTTGTGGCAGCCTGAATATCACAACCAAGAGAAGCTGGAAATTTGAGGATTTGGTTTGGGAACTTTCAGTTTCTTTCCTGCCACAAAGAAATTTATGATTAAAATGTCGAACCAGCACCTTTTAAAAAACATTTTGTAAAGATAACTTGGCAAATGGTACACCCTTTGGAAATTAAAATGAGAAAAGGAAAGGAAGTAGAAGAAAAAATAATTGGAAATCAACTGATTCATCTTACAGAATGCTGAAAACTGTCTGATAATAGCATCACTGATGTTGCCCAACTTTCTTTGTTTCTCGCCGTGTGCTGCCTATTTTGCGCAGGTTTTTCTGGCACATTCAAACTGAAAGCTGCACTGAGTTTGGTCAACAACAAGCAACTATTATTATTTTCCCCTGGCAGAGAGTTGTTTTTTTTTTTTTTTTGTTAACCCGCGATAAATCACAGAGGAATAATATCTCTTGTATGCACACTTCAACCAGAATTAAATTTTCCAATGAAAGATTTACAACTCCAACTCTGAACTGCCACACACAATTCATAGCTGGCTCTGAATAGACTTCTTCACTGACAGCTGTTGAATTGAATTGGCGCTGGTCTGGCAGGGCGCACATGTGACAACTGCTCTGAAGATGCTGACTGAAATCCTGTTTTGTTTTTTGATTTTTTTAATCAAGTCCCATCAAATTAAATATATGACAGGTTGTTTCTGTTAATGAAATTTACATAATCAAATATTCGTCACAATCCACTTTGCTCTAAATTGTCTCACTCAATCACAACAAGACCAGGCACTTCAGACCCACTTTTCAACCACTTCTCTTCACTGTGTTTGGTTAATACTTGGTATCTCTGCATGGTGTAAGAGCTCTGGTGTGATCTGCTGTAATCCATCCAGCTCTGCTGCAGCATCACAAGCAACATATTTGCTGAAAGTGGCAGAATACAGATCTGTAAAGCCCATGCGTTAAATCAAACACCGTGTGTTGTAACACATCAGTAGACCAGGGCACTTCAGACAGATTTTGTTGAATATCTGAGTGGATTTTTATTGTAACAGGACTATATAACATGACTGGGTCCAGCTATTATGGAAACAAGGCAATATTTATTCTGGATCCAGCGAAGTACATGTGCGCAACAAAAGACAAATTATAGCTATCAGTACCATTGCTCTGTAAGTGCATGCAGCAAACTTGTAAGGGTTATAATGTGGAAATGTTGATATCAGCTGCCTTGCTCAGATGAATGACAAAATTCTCTCAACTCCATGAATACATGAATAAATAAACAAGACAAGAATCTATGCTCGGTGGATCTCTCTCGTTCCCTCTCTCTCCCACTCTCTCTGCTCATTCTTTAGTTCTTTTTCCTAATCTTCAGTCCTCCATCTTTCCTTCAGTCTTTTGCTTTCATGAATTAATGAATAACCTCTGAATCTAAAAACTGTCTGTATCCATCTTGCCTTCACTTTTTCTGCTTTTATTCATAAATTAGTAATCAGAAAATGTTAGGACAAAAATCCTGCTGGATGAGGCAGGTTTTTCTTCCATTCTCCTCCACTTCCTCTCTGCCTCTCAGTCCATTTCTGAGAGACTTTGGTGTTCTGTTCTTCAGAGATTGCATATTTTTGTGTTCCCTGTTCTTCCCTCATTATGTTTCTCTATCTGTTCTCCCTCCTTCACTACTGTTCTTTGAATGTCTCTCGCCCTCTCTCTCTCCCATCGCTGCATTCCCCCACTCTGCCATTTGCAGTTAATCAGCACTAATAATGATTGCAACTTGGCCTTAGTCCAGTCATACAAACTCATCAAGTCGTCATGCACACACAAGCATGGTGTGCACATGGTATATACACACACAGACAAATAAACTGCACACTAAAGCGCTCTCTAAGATGCTGTAAATGACTAACTATTGTGTGTGGCTGTGTATGTGTGTGTTGGTTGTGGGGGTGATGATTCATGGATGCACAGTAACAGCCACTTATCAGCCTGAGGAAAGACAATGGCATCGTAAGAGCTCATCAGTCATATTTACTCTGCTACAGACACACACGTACACACAAGCGAAAATCTTTTTTTTTTTTTTTTTTTTTAACATCACTGTCACCAGCTCCTCTGTATGTGTGTTGGTGCTTGCTTGTGTGTACTTATTGTACCTGGTGGGACCCCAGTGGAGATGGTGGAGGATGTGACCACGCCCCGTCCTGCAGCAGTGAGCGCTGCCACCTTTAGTGTGTACACAGTGGTGGAGGTGAGGCCGGTCAGCTGGTACTGCAGGGTGGAGTTGGACAGGGAACGTTCCTCACGACTCGCCTCTACGTCAGACACTTCCCACCACAACACATAGCCTGCGGGGAGCAGCGCACACACTGGGTTAACAAACGTGCATATAGACATGAGCAGACATGTATACACACACACACACACACACACAAACACACATGTAAAAGCACACACTTTTACCAATAATGAGGGGTACAGAGCCAAAAAGAAGGGAGAGGGTGCGGGAGGGGTAACTACAGTCAAAATCCCTGTCTGTCCCTTTGCATCTTCATAGTCATGCATCACACTCCAGTACCTTCAAACGTGTGTGTGTGTGTGTGTGTGTGTTTGTGACCACCTGTGTATAAAGCCCTGGAGAGAGTGAATGGTCCCTCATCTGTCTCCCTGCTTACCAGGTGCCGGATGAAAAGCAGGTTGAGGAGAAAGGAGTAAATGTGCAAGGTGACCTTGATTGAATAACCATTCTTCCACTCCTGAGAGTGCGAGCTGACTGTGAAGCCACTGCAGCTTTATGCTGTTAGACTGTGATCTGGTTGTGTAGGTGCCTCATGAACATGTTGCAGCCATGTCAACACACAGACACACACTCATACACACTCACATACGCCAATGTAGGTTAATCGCTTAATTCACAGCAGCTTGTCGTGCTCACCAACAGCGTTTTGTAACAGAGCCATGGAGGAGCTCAGGCAAAATGAATTGGGGGAGGAAGGGGAGGAGTGGGGGAGGATGAGGAGGAGGGGGTGGCGGTGGTGGTGGTGGTGGTGGGGTGCCTTGAGCTCTGTGATGCACCACAGAAACAACGCCCAGAGTGTTGGGAGGCATGGGATGAGGGCATGTTGGAGATAATGTGAGAAGGCAAGCTGCAGAGAAAAGGGATTAGCTGATGATGAATCAGTTGTACACAAACACAGTGTAAGAGACATGGGGACGTCTGTGGAAGCCAGACAGGAAAATGAGTGACTAACTGGAGAATACTGAAGAAACTGTGGGAGTTTTATGGTTCCTCCCTCACTGCTGCTTGCCTCAAGGGGATGCTTTCACTTTTTTTTTTACTTTAATTAGTCACTCTTCACTCTATATTTGTCCACCTGAGAAGAATACATTTTAATTGGAAACAGAGGGTATATTATCTCTATTCATTGTGTGCTTTACTTTCAGGCAAGAACACGCTAAGTCAACCTAATTTAAGATGCTCTCATCACAGCTCTTAATGGGACTGAAAATAACACTGAAGAGCAGAAGTCTCTTGATCATGGAGGGAAGATGGAGGCGGTGGAGGAAATCAGTGGCTGTTTATAGTTTTGGGAAACTCTTGTAGTTATATTGTCAAGCTGTAATGTTTTTACCAGTAATGATGCCATTCCTGTCTTCAGGCTCTGCCCAGCTGACTCTGAGCGATGTATCCAAGATTTCAGTGAAGCTCAGGCGACGAACGGGCCCAGGTGCTGAGAGAGAGAGAGAAAAAAACATACATACATCAGATAATATTGGTTGTATTTTGACTATTTCAACCTTCAGTAGCAATTAAAGCGCGTGGAAAGTGTTCTTCTGTTTTGAAACAGTAATCTTCCTAAAAAAAAAAAAAACATACTCTTCTTGTCTATGCAGCCTTTACACACCACCTGCTAATCACATCTGCACTGACCAAAACACACACACGCACTCAGGTGCATGCATGCCTGTCGTTTCTCATTTCATCCATGGCTCTCTAACCCCTCTCCCTGCAGAGCGATTAAGCTATTCATCTGAGACATTCAATAACGCTCACACACTCACACACACACACACACACACACACACACACATTCCTACCTTACCAACGGTGGACTGACGGCAACCAAGTGTGAACCACCATTTCTAGTCATTTTGAAAAAACAAAAAGGAAATAAAATATCTTCCTTCATAATGAAACTGCAAAACGGCTCCTGTAATTTTCACTTAAAAATTGATGACAGCGACAACGAACATAACACACTAATGATTGCACTGGGAGCTCTTCAGTCTTCACTTTCTGCTGGACTTGAACCCTGAGGATTGGGAGGATTGAACCCACATGCTGTGAACTTCCAAGCATTCTCTAACAAAGGTATTTTGTCAGAAACACCTTTATTTCTTAGAGTCCTTAAGTCTTTCATCTTGATGTTGGACAAAGTTAACCAAGGGCTGAACCCACCACCTCAAAAGCTCCTCAACTTGGTGGTGTGGTGAGTTTGTTCGCGACCTCAAACCTCCGGTGGTGAAGTGTCTGGTTCAAATCCTGCCCCTCGTTGGTATCTAGAGCATCAGAGCCAATCCCACTGCAGCCAGAGTGATTATAACTCTGGTGCTCCCGGAGAGATAGAAGCCGGGGGTTATGTCATGGAAAACCACGAGTGGCTAATAGAGTTTTGAGGGAACAGTAAGATATAGACACAAGTATTATGTAATTATTTAGTATTTGACTATGCACTGGCCATGCAGTAAAGCTGTCAAATGCAGTTTTGTATCGTGTTTACAAAAAGATAACAACAAAAAAGTGTTAAGGATGTAGTTTGTTTGTAGTATGTAGTTTGTTAAATAGCTGTCCTCTAGTCTGAAAGCCTGCCTAGGGCTGCAAACCACTCACGCTGTGAAGGAGTGTGGAGAGAGAATGATTGTGAATGAGTGGTTAAAATCCCTGCTCCAGCCTGCAGAGGCAGTGCTACATAACTGTAACACCTCTTAGCTAAAATCAAAATAAATAAAAAATAGAGTTTGAGGCATAATTATAGCACGATGTGTAGAATGACCAACAGAGGACCTTCAGAATGTCCCCTGCTGGATCACCGGTCCGCTGTTGGTGAGTGTGTAATGACTGGGAAGTCCACCATTGAATATGTACGCATGCATGCACGCGCACGCACGCACGCATGCACGCACGCACGCACACACATACACACACATACACACACACACACACACACACACACACACACACACACACACACACACACAAAAAGCTATCATCAAGCAAGAATTACACCCACCGTTAACCCTGCAACACGCCCAGCACCCAATCAATACCTGTCCATGGCTGTGTGCACATCTGTGAGTGTGTACACATGTGATGTGTGTTTGTGTGTGCCTACACTTGGCTTCTAATATCCCTTTCCCACTCGATAATTGCTGGTTGGTAATAATTGCTTGTCTGTCTGGCTATAGGCTACTGTGTTTATTTGACGGTATGACTGTGTGCATGTGTACTAGCAACTGGGAGTGGCCGGTATTATATTTTACCATGGAAAAGGAGGCTATAAATGCCAGTATGCCTGAAAACATATGAATCAATTCCTTTTAAAAAGACACAGTGGTTGAGAAATAAAGAGCAGGTCTGAGGGGAATCCAAGAACAAAAAGATTAAAAAGGAGAGAAAAGTAAAGTAAGACCCTACGAGAAAACATGGGCTGTTGGAGTGTAGATATTGTGTACACAGCTGTGTATCACTCTGATAGAAACAGCTGGACTGAACACAGAGCAAGTCAATAAACTTTCATTATTATTCATAGGAGAGCCTGATGGAGTGTTCTTTGTGTTTTGTTCTGGCTTTATTCAAACTGAAGTGTGTGCGCGTGTGTGTATGTGTGTGTCTGTGTTTAACTCACTGTCCTCATGTGTCTGCAGCAGGGTGGGCGGGCTGCGGGGGCCGTCTCCAGGTGTTGTGAAGCAGAGGGTGGCGCCGAAGTACCAGGTGAATTTCTTGAGTCCGCTGACTAATCCTGTGTGGCGTGAACCTGGGTAGTCTGGGGTGATGGTGACTACGATAATGTCCTCTGGAGACTGCTCTGGCCAAACCAGCAGCTGTGTTAAATGAGAAAAATGCTCCTTGTTGACATGTAGGTTACAAATAATATCCATCGAATCCAACAGGTCACCACTAAAATATTCATCCCAGTTACTTTGTTTGTTGTATATTTCCCACATTTTTTGACATTAGTTTGACTAAACAGTATTAGCTTCAGGCTACCGAACCCAAACATTGTTATTCAGACTGCATTTATGAGACAAAACCTACTGGTAGAACAGTATGGAATACGGTGAATCTTTTCAAATTAGGCTGATACCCAAGGGCTTTTGTCATTAAAGTTTAAAACCTCCCAATGCTATTTACAAATTTGTTCAAATGGCAAAACAATATTCATGTTTCACTCCGAGGAAAAGTTATCTGCATTCCAAACATATTAAAATTTAAGCATTTATTTACGTATGAATGTCACACTTAACATAAGTTTCTGCCACAAGGCCATTATCAGTCATAACAGCATCTGAGGACAAAAACTAAGTTTGATTATCAGTCCAACTAAACATCTAATGAAAGGTTCGTTTGTCTCTATTGTGAGACTTGATTTGTATTCACAACCACAGTAGTTTGGTTTGTGTTATTGCTTTAACCACAAACACAAACAACGAAGAGCATACACTTACATATTCATAATGAGAGATAAGCCATGGGCAGCTGTGATTTAGTACCCGTATTTATAGTATAAAAAAACTGACTAAAATGTGAACTTTGAGCCAAGTTTTCATCAGAATTAAGCAGTGCAATGGGCTAGTGGTGTGTAAATGCAATAACTTTGTTTACATACCAGCTATATATGGTAATAGAATTCAAAATGTCTCTTTAATGGCATTTTGTTGGTGAGTGTACATCAACATATAGTGCTGCATTGCCAATAGGTGTGCGAAGCAAAGCTGCTATCTGCTTCAGTATTCATCAACTCCAAAAAACTCTGACCTGAATGCCTAATGCCTTACAATGTAAATTTAATGTAATTTAATGTGTTCATTGTCTCACTTGCTGCCTTAAAGCTTCAAAGTATTCTTGGCGCTTTCCACTTTCTTCCAGTTTATACTCTGACCAGTAAATCATCACAGTAACCAACACTGTAGATTAGGCAATACGCCTGTTTTTATGAGCAGTATTACACAGATATCACACAGTGTGCAACCCACACCAGTGTAATTGTCTCCACATTGTCCCTGTATAGTATATGTCCCTATTACTACTGTATAACTTTAAGAGCATCTAATCTTAACCACACCTTCTACATAGTTGCTACTAGTAAATAATGTTGGAGTAAAAATTATCTAAAATTCTGTGAATGTAATCTGGGGTTTGTAGAACTATCCATAACTGTTAGAAAAAACAGTTGTGTGTGTGTGTGTGTGTGTGTGTGTGTGTGTGTGTGTGTGTGTGTGTGTCCAAACTTTTGACTGGTACTGTATATATAAACACACTTTATATACTTTATTTATTATTTATTCTGTCAATATGCTTCATGCTAGATAACCCTGCTGGGTTTTTTTGGGTGTTGTGGGTTGTAGCAGCACAGCTCCCCGACATTCTTTACTATATAGCTCACTTTCAAAACTGTGGGATAAGGGCATTGTCAAATATAAAAGAAATCTTTTGGATTAACAAAGTAAATGCTGTTCCATTATACACACTGTTACATTACCCCCACAATCTGTAATAGGAACCAATCAACCAACCAAAAACACTCACGCCCTGCTATTAGGAAAAAGCTAGTGATACCCAGATACAGTTGAGTGGCTGCTTTTCTCTCTGCCAAAGGGTGCTGCACTGCACCCAGTCTGTCATGGTAAAATAAGGTTTTCTATTGTAATTTATTATCAGCACAGTACAGTTTGGGTGCAGTACAAGAGTGCTGATCTGGCACCCTCAAGCATCTGATGCTAGTCCACTTTTAAAGGGTGCTGGGAAGATTGGTTCTGCTGTTGCTATAGAAACATGTGCATTCTGACCCAGATTGCAATGGAAACCCAACGTATGCTGAAGAACACATATGATACAGCGCTGTCCTTAGAAGACCTGGGCCCAGAGCAAGGACAGTACAACACCACAGCACACTGTGGACAGGTCACAGTTTGATCTCTCTGCTGTCACATGTGTTACCTCAGGTGTTACGTCATAAAGGTTTCTTTATACCGGGCTTCTGCATCTTTGATACGACCTCTTGTATTGAAGATGAGCCCTCAGAATTCAGGCAAAAAGCAATCTGTTTAATAAAAAATTATTGCTCTCTTTTTTGTTAATATGCTCTGAATAAACCTAATTTATGAGAGTCAATAAGCATAGATAGATAGATAACATTGTTAGTTCTGCAATAACTGAAGTCAGTGCCCTCCTATAACTCCTACTTGTACTAATCTCAAGTAAGTCTTAAGATAGTATCAAGGGCATGTAAACGGAAGACATGGAACTCACCAGAAGTGGCTCTCACTCTGGCAATCAGTTTTGAGCTATATTATTAAGGGTATTGTATATAGTCACTGATCTGTGGGGGGATGAAATGAGATGAGGCTTTGCTTCACATCCTCTTTTAATTAATATCATTATCTACTGTCCTCTAACCAGCACAACACACCCAAAGACGCACACCCACATGTGCTGCAGCACTGAAAGGCTCCACTGATTTGGAGTGGTGGAGCCTGGTATACAGAGACAACATCAGACAGCCACATCAAACAGATGGAAAACCATATAGTATTTATCAACCAACAAAGACACCAACATTCACACCCTCCAAAACACATTCACAAACACACACACGGGCCCAGTGACGCACGGCAAGAATGTGATGTGTTTTCTTTGTCATGTTAATCAGTTCCTTAGGGGTTGGTTGCCACAACGAAGTGAAGAATAAATCACATACCAGAACTAGTACATACAGAATAGATGACTCCACTATTCAATCCTTCGCTCTAACCCTGCTCCCCATTATCCTGTTCGCAGCGTCTTTATTATTATCTCTTATTTTGCTCCAGTCCCTAGCTCCTATTTACTCTACACCTTCTATTTTACTTCATATTTAATCCTCTCTTTTTTCTATACCTCACCAGACTTGGCTTGGCTAAATGTATGGGTAAACAGGAGTAAGGCAATGCATCCTGGGACATGACCTTTGAGCTACAAGACCTATGTTAGGTTTGTCCACAAAATTTACTCACACACTTGCACACAGACAAAGTGTGTAAGTGTTAAATTGTTAAATTGACAAATACATTTTTAAGAAAAGTGGATTAATTAATTTACTAAAATTTTTTATTAAATTAAAAAAATAAATGTTTTTTGAGTTGGCTCAAAATGATTCATGTCTTGTAAATCTAGGACTTGAGAGAGAAGTATTATTTCTAATCTTAATATCTTGGCAGGTGTTGTTTTTATAAAAATGTTGATGAAAGATGTTGAGAACAGACATTTTGAAAGACAGTTTCAAATAAAATATAAGCTGTTGTATTAATTTACATTGATCTTTTTTTATATATAGCCTGCACATGTAAAAACTGCTGTAACACTGCACCAGCGTGGAACTAATAAAGGACTGTCTTATCTGATTTTATGTTAAGTAGTCTTACAACATTCACACTCATCCAGAGGCTTACCTTGTATCCCTGGTTGATACCATTAATAAACTGCTGAGGTGGAGGGTTCCATGTGAAGCGGATGGTGGTCGAGTTGATGGCTACAAGTTCCACTTCCTGCGGAGGTGCTGTGGGAACTTAACACAGATAAACATACACATAGTATTTAGCTGCAATGGGTCCACCAAGAGGAGGAAGAGGAAGAGCGCTTAGATACACTGGAAAAACATATACAGTAACAATGCCCCAAGTGCCCCTGGAGCCCTAAGCTGCAGAAATAAACAGCTTTCAGTTACGCCTTTACTTTTTCGAAAGAAGTGGTGGTTTTAAATATCTCACACGGCACCATATTTCAATATTTCACATTGAGATCCAGTTCATTTTTTAATTAAAAAAATCTGCTAAGCTTGCAAAAACTAAATGCCAAACCGACCCTTCTATTCTTTGCTGCAAAATGACCTAATTTCTCAATAAGAGTCATCCCATCTATTGTATTTTGCATTTATGTATTTTGCATATTATCACTTTAGGAATGACTAAGTGAGATTAGGGTACTGACCCATCAGGGACTGATTCTGAAAAATGGTGGTTCATGAAGACGCCTAAAATGATAAATTAATCTATTAAGCCTTTCAGTCAGTGACCTCAGGAGGCCAGACAGTGGCCATAGAAAGTTGGATTCACTCACTGGATTTGTTGGTTCCTGTAGCCACATTATTCTCCTAGCCGAGCAGCACTGTCAACCTTTATTACCAGGTTGATGTCCCTGCATAGTACATCATGATTTATTGATTTAAAAATACAATGTATTACAAGAATGATGACGTTTGAGCTATACTTATGCTTGACTTACTATGCACTCCCATTGAGTTGGAGAACTTAAAAACATTAAACGAAATTAAAGTGGCAGAGACCAGAAAAATCCTGTAAATATGTAAATATGATTGAAAAGCTCCAAAAACGCTGAATCCTACTCTCTCCCACATGAAGATAGTCTTTCATTCGGAACTTGAAACCTTTTTATTACTACTACTTTAATGTAGGCTTTCTGTTCAAAATTTAAGTCTTGAGCCGAAGCCGAAATAACTTTGGTGACGACACTATGACATCATTATGACATATATTTTTTGAGCCGTTGTCTCTTCTGGTGATTTCTCTTATATATCCCCTCTTTCTCTATGTCAGTGTATGAATGTGTCTCCACATGGGAATCTTTGCATGTTTTATGAGCAGTGAAAGAAAGAGGCTCCATGATAACACTAAAGCCATGAAGAGAATTATAAGTGTAATTATAAAATATGTGTGTGTGTGTGTGTGTGTGTGTGTGTGTGTGTGTGTGTGTGTGTTTGTGGGCACACGTTATGGTGATTAAACTGTAAAGGGATTATGCTGATGCTAGAAAGCCACGGAGTGATGATGCACTGTTGCATGATGGGAGTGCCCTTTACATTTTATATTTGAGCCAGAGAGGCCAGATGACACGCAGGGAGAGGAGAGTATGGAGAGTGGAAAGAGAAGAGACCAGAATGAAAACTAGTGAAAAATTTAAGGCAAGAGGTAGTGAGAGAAACTGAACCAATGGATGAGAAGACAGAGAGGGAGAGTGAAGATTAATTGATATTAAAGACACTCTCTCCCCCCCTGCCATGCTGACTGTACTCCTGGGGAACGGCTTCTAACCCCTCTCAGCTCACAGCTACAGATAAAACACTAAACTCTGTCCTCCGGGGGAATCTTAGTATGCACATATGGCTATATGCGAGAGAGCTGGAAAAGAGCAATGTTATCAGAGTCTAATGCTGAGTTCAACCACATACTCTCAGAGATAGTCAGAGAGAGAAAATGTCCAATCCATTGCAGCCACTCCCATTAAACCACATTAGAATAATTAATGAGCCTAACTCCCTCTCCTGAGTCTATAAACCTGTCCTGAACTCTTGTAATAATGACTGTGAGTTTTATGTGCACATGTGCGCACATGCGCGTGTGCGTAGCTCAGCCCATCTGTAATAATGATAATTTACTGTTGGAATAAAAGTCAGGAAGAAAAGAGCACATGTTTAAAGGAGATTTACCCCTACGACCACTTCCTTTCGTCTACGTTTACAATCTTCTCTTACATTCTTCCCTCTTTCACAACCACTGATTTACGTTTGAAGAGTTGAAAGTGTGTTCCTCTGTGCAGCCATGTTTATTACAATCAACACACAATTATATATCATACAATATATTTATAGCGCAGTACAGACACTCTTTCCCCATGAACTCCCTCCAGCTCATCCTGCAGCAACCCAAGGTGCTCCTTGGCCAGATGGGAGATGTAGTCTCTCCAGCATGTCTTGGGTTGCCCCTAGGGTCTCCTCCCAGATGGCTGAAGCTGATATGCCTTCGAGGAGATGCCTCAGGGATGACTTTAACACAAGTCTGACTGCACTGACTAGCTCCTGTCAAAGATGAGCTCCTCATCCTATCTCTGAGAGTGAAGTCTGCCAGCCTGGTCTCATTATGGCTGCTGGTAACTGTGATGTCAGTCGTTTGAACACTAAAAACAGGTAAAAATAAGTGAAGATGGTCTACCTAGTTAACAATACAAGCCCTGTGCTATGAGAGAAAGGTCTCTGAGTTCTGTGTCCTTGTATCTAATTTTAATAAGAAATAATAAGAAGTAAAACTTCCCCCGACAGTCTGGTATTTTCGCTTAAAGAACTGTCAACAAGCAGGAGTATGAGAAACTACTTTAATAATTATAAATCTTTTCCTAGCTTTCATTTGATCACCACAAAACTCTTCCAGCTACAAATTTCTCCCACACATCCCCCTGTATAACATAACAACAAAGTAGGAACACATGTGCACATAATGGGAGATTGTCTTTTTTGGTCCAGGATTTAAGGACTGCAGCAGCACAGACAAGCTCCTTTTGGGCAGTTAATTACTGCAGTGATGTACATGGAAAGATAATGCTACTAAAACATTCATGTAAGACGACCAGTGTTCGGTAATATGTGTGTATGCATGGACTGATGATTGACACAACGTCCAAGAATATCTTGGTGCATTTGCTTTGGCCTCCATGAATGAGAAATAAAAGAGAAAGTGTGTGTCACTTTCACTCACCTCCCTGCAGAGTGTACTCAGTGACAGGGCTGCTGTAGACGCCCAGGCCGGCTCCAGTGAAGGCAGCCACCTGGATCTGGTATTGTGTCCAGATGATCAGATCTTTCAGCAGACAGTAGTTGGTCTCTGGGCTGCTGATGTTCTTCTCCTGATAGTCCCCTGGCAGCCCAGCCAGACGGTACCTACAAACACACACAGACACACTTGTAAACGGGTTGATTTGTAGGAAAGCTCAGTAAATCGGCCAGTAGTTGTAGGGGTTGTTGGTTCAATCGCTGGATAATCCTACCCACATTGAAAGAGCGCTTGGCAAGAAAATAAACCCAGAATTTCTCCTGATATCTGTACATGCATGGGCAAAAAAAAAAAAAGAAAAAAAAAAAGTCACTTTAGACAACACCATGTAAGAAATAAATGTAATATAACCAAATAGAGAAATTTGAAAATTTAAATCCAAATAGAAATACAACCCCAGGCTATAACTACTTTGTACATAGCTTAGTAATATAATAATGAACATACCAATGTGCTGACTGTAGATGCCTGTAATACACATTTTGAAATAAACAAAGATGTAACTTTCACTTTATGTTGACCTTCTGAGAGACAAAAAAACTCTGCCAAAAGATTTTCTGTAAAGGTGTAAAGTCACTTGAATTACATCAGAATAAAAACCTTCAATGCCTCCGAATAGTGCACCTTTAAGGCCTTCGCTTCAGTGCACGTGATATAAGGGCCACTTAAAGGGATATATTACCCGACTCGATGGGAAAGTGTAAGACCACTTAGCTATTGTACATATCTGATGGAGCTGAATGGAATAATAATCCACATGTTGGCGTTTTAATATGGACCCTATTCACGGAAACAGGATATTTCAATGTTATCTATCACACATGCATGCTGTATACACACACACACACACACACACACACACACACACGCACACACACGACACAGAGGAACACACTCGTACACCAAAACACAAATACACAAAGCAGAAGGGCGTCGCAGGCTGACAGGGGATCTCTGTAGTGGAGAGGAAATAACCCCTCTCTCTCTCTCTCTCTCTCTCTCTCTCTCTCTCTCCACCCGACACACTGACACTGAAACTGGGGGAGGAAGAGGAGGGGTGCAGTGATGGAGGAGAGAAGGTGGGAGAAAATAGGAGAAAAAGAGAGAGGATCTGCCAGCTGATACGAGAAGGAGAAAGGAGAATCCAAAGGGCTGTACAGGAGGAGGTGGACGCTCTGTACTATAGTGACACGGTGGAGCTGCACGAGTGTGCGTTTCTATTGCCAACTGATTTCTGAAGTGGAGGCAGATAACACGGTAAATGAGGATAAAGACCTGATAACTTCTACTGCAATTATATGCAAATTCGTGTGAGACAGCTGATGACAGTTTGATTACACACAGTGTGTCACACTTTAGGCAGACATCAAAATGAAGGACAGCGGACCAAGGGCAGCCAGAGCATCTGTAAAGAGTACTTGTGTCTGTGTGTGGTAGGGCCAGAGAGGGGGAAAGACAACAAAGAAAGAGTATTCCTGCATGTGGTGACTCAACAGTAGATCACATTTATATGGGTTGTCAAAATACTAGGACTGCAACTAATGATTCTTTTAATTAAGATAATAAAATCTTAAATAAAATGATGTATCAATGAACAAAGACATGAAAAAGAAAAAAGAAGCAAATAATTGCATTTGAGAAGCTGGTACCAGTGTATATATCTGGCAAAGTCCTTGGGAAATAACTTAAATGAATAACTGATTATCAGTGTTGTTGACAATATCTACTCCTGAATAATAATTTCATTTTTTTCTTATCTTGTGCATTATGTTAATCTTACACGGATACAGAAATACATCTTTAACATTTATATAATTCTAAACTAAACTGAATCTTTCTGAACAACATTACAGTAGATGTTTTTATCATATAATTTCCCTATAGATTAGATTTTTGTTCCATACACTGCATAGAGGCCTTGTTGTATTTCCCCCAACATGGTCACCACCATCCCTACTAAAATACCAACGTTCTGCATCGTGACAAAACAGGTATATTGTGACTGTGACTTGTTTAAAACATCCATCCATCAGTATGTTATTTCTCACATATGAACACACGGCAGTCGTGATTTTGCACATAACAACTGTCCAGAGGAATAAGCAGCCTTGAGCATTTTGTGAAAAGCCTTCATAATACCTGACATACCATTTTTTTTCCATGATTGTAGGGATGCTATTCGTCCATTCCTCACACATGGAGACATAATGTAGCAGGCAATGATTTGCACAGAACGACTGCTGTCCTCTTCTGACAAAAAAAATAGGCAATCTAGAACATTCTGTAAAAAGCTTTTAAGTAGGACATAATACCTGAGGTAGTTTACGTTATGTAAGAGATAATACCAGGCAGGTTGTAATGTTATTTCTAATACCCTCTTTTCTCCATTCCATTAGCTGATTTCAATGCCCATATTCATGCAAATTTCAATCACATTTGAAATTGAATTTGTGTGGAGAACTTTGGTTACAGAAATAAAACGAGTTCAAAGCTCTTTGACTGTTGTTACGATTTAAAACTGTTGCATTAATTTAGAACATAGGGTTGGGCGATGTTACCCACACTCAGATCGTCCTATTGTCATTCCGTGAAAGTGCCAATACCTGACACTCTCTCTGTCGCTCTTTCTCAGTGTGAACACAACCACAGTACCGTGATAAATACATCAATCAAAATCAGCAGGGGGAAGTGCTTAGAAACAGCTTTTTATGGCTTTTAGTTCTCTCTCTCTCGCTCTCTCTCTCTCTCTCTTGTTGACTGTCCTTCATGTCCTGTTAGGGCCAAAAGTTCTATTCACAACCATGAAAAGCAGCTGCTAAGAAACTGAACTAAGTCATGTGTTCTGTTTGTCTGTCTGTCGATCTCCTCCATTCTGTTTAATCACAATGCAGCACCTACACACAGCAAACAGCCCTTAAACGACAGTCAGTAGTTCGGTGTGTGTGTGTGTGTGTGTGTGTCAGTGTTGCAAGCATCGGTTATATGAGAGCGATGTTGAAATTAAACTATGGCAGGGCAAATTAAATTTAATATTAATATAATATTACTAATAATAATAATAATATGTTAATAAATTAATGGGTACACAAGCTAACTTTTGTCGCGACACTGGCAAAGGAACAAGCTACTGAAGCTCGCTCTCAACATGGTCAATCACCCAGAGCATCGTCTATCGGCACAACCCTACTAGAACGGCAGGAATACTCTCACTGTTACTAGAAATGAATCCATAACTTCCAGCCAGGAGAGAATTATTAACTATTATAATAACTCTGCTGAGTCTCTGAAGCCTCAGTACTGTTATGGACTGCACTTATTTAGTGCTTTTCTAGTCTTATTGACCACTCATGGGGTTTATAATGGAAGCCACATCCACTCATTCACACACACACTGATACAACACCTTTTCCCAATGAATATGTACTATTTTTTTTTTTCTACGCACATTCACACACTGATGATGCAGTATCTTGCCGAAGGACACTTTGAAATGCGGACTGCAGGAGCCGGGAATCAAACCACCGACGTTCCGATTAGTGGACAACCAGCTCTACTTCCTGAGCCACAACCAATCTTGAGTACCTTGATTGAAATAATGTCACAAAATTTACTTGAACTACAGCGATTACACAAACTGTTTGTGTTGAGTTCAACTCGGGTTCATTTGATCAGCTGTTTTGACAGCACTGACCTCTGAGGCAACAAAGAGCCAGAGAGTCCAAATTGGACAAAGCTATTTCAGCTTATTAGTTGTGTGGCACCATTCACTTTTGTTTAACTTCCTCTGTTGACGTTTAAACTGCTCCACAAAAGAGGCATGCTAACAAGGTTTTCTAAATGACCATCAGCAAGCTCATTAGTTCAGAGAGCTGTATTTACCTTTGTCAATAACTCTTCACTGGATGAAATGATGCACAATCCTGAGGACAAAATGCTTGGGAGAGTAAAGCACGGAGAAACTAGAAAGCTTGGATAGCTCTTGTGACTGACTAGCACTAGCCTGGCTGGCTAATGTGTTTGCAGTCGCCAATTATCCTAGCAAGTGGTCACCGAACCTCTCGAGCCAAATATTTTCCAAAGACACTTTCTGCAATACTAAAAAACAACTGGACACCTACCGGCCAATCAACGTCAAGAATTCTCACTGGCAATACTATGAAGCCAAATACGTCTGTGTATGTGTTAGTGTGTCTGTATACCTGAGTACATATCCTCGGAGGACTCCGTTGAGTTGGGGTTCTGGTGGAGGCTGCCACTGGACCATGATGGACTGGTTTGTCCGCCCACTGGCCACAATATTCTTCGGAGGAGCACTGGGTGCCTCCTCTCGTAGCATTAATCTAGCACACACACACAAACACACACACACACACACACACACACACACACACAAACACACAGAGAAAGAGGAAGAGAGAACAAGAGAGAAAAATGATTTTGATTAAGCTTATTAGTAGTCATGTAATGAGAATATCAGTGTTGCTGAAGAAGCATGAGCACTGAATTAGTCATTTTCACCTGGCATCCAACATCACTTACATGGACAGTTTGCACAGGAGCAGTATATTAGGTAACTCAGCTAAAAAGGAATTTTATAGCAATTCTGCTCCCGAAGTCACTGGAGAGATTCATGGGACAGAGCTGCAACTTATTATAGAGAATCATCTCAAAGCTTAAGCAGCTCTGATGAATTCTTACTGAATTCTGTGCTCATCTCTCTCATCCCTTGTTCTCCCGGTGCATCATGCAATTTCATTTAAAACATTTGCGTTTCATCTCTGGCTATATTGTTCATTTATTTCAAACAAACCAATGCTGCTGCTGCTGCTGCTGCTGCTGCTGATGGAGACGTTTAACGCATCACTTCCAGTGCACCAGAGGATTTCTCCTGGGAATGACGGAGCTGAGACTGGGTGGTTAAAACAACAAATGTAGAAGCGTTTGTGAACTCTGTGCGATTTGGATCACTATTGTGTTTGACTCACTGGCAGCAGAGAACAAGAAAAGTGTATTTACTGTCTCTACGTCGCAGATAACTTTTTATATTCAGTTTTATTTCTGCTACTTTAAAGTTGGTGTTTTCTTACTTATGTTTCATTTCTTCTCCAGCAATCTTTTGTCTGGACAGTTTCTATTTCAACGTCAACCCTCCCACAATCGCCCCAGTAGAGTAGTCCAGCTACACAATTTGACAGCAGTAGTTTAATCACTATTAGAATGTAGTAGAAGTAGAGAATGAGCAAAGAGCTCGTCTTTTATTTCCAGTGGGACAGTACGATCCGTCACCCTCTCTGCCCTCTTCCCATCGTCTTCTGTCTCTCCGAACCTTTTCCCCATCTTTCCTTTGACATTTTGAACTACCTCTTAATTTTTTTTCTCTCCCATCTGCAAACTTTCACCTTTCATCCATCTTACCCTTTTGGCCTCAATTATTTCATCCTTCTATCATTTACTCATCTGCTTCCCCCTTCCTCTACTTTCTAACCCCCACCGCACCCCCCACCCACCCGTGATTAAAGCTCAAAGCCCTCTCATGGTTGGTAAAGCACACAGGCTGAGCTGGTCAGCCTCTGGCTTTACTGTAAGCAGCTCAACTAATGTAATCAGAGCCATATGTGCTCTCACACACACACACACACACACACACACACACACACACACACACACACACACACACACACACACACACACACACACACACACAAAAAACACAACAAACAAATTTCTCCCAGCTTAAGACAGACTGCTACATCCGATGGTCTTTTCCCTTCCATGGATTATGTCTGGAGATTTACATTACCTTTCTCTCCGACCCCCCTCACTTCCCCTCTGCGCCACATCTCTTCCTGAATGATTCTCTATAAGCTATTGAGCCATTAGCCGTGGTATGGCTCTCTGTATTTGTGCGTCTGAATCTGTATGTGCCTATAAATGTGTAGGCACATCTATATGCGTGTGTTTGTGTGAAAGTAGGGGTGTGAAAGCTGTTAGCTACAGACTTGTGCAGGCGGATGTACAGCACAGGCCAGTGGTTTTACAGCTATGCTTTACTTCCATTAGGTTAGGCACTGTCAGACAGCAGCCGGTGCTGCAGTCGTAGACATCTACACACATTCACACATACATAGGCTAATGGGCTTTGTGTGAATGAGATGGACATTACTGTAGCCGTCTGGAAATGGGGTATATATAATCCTCAACTATGCCACTGCTACTGACAGAAACTGATGATGCACATTAATGCACGTACACAAACTCACGCTACACAAACGGCCACAAACACATACAGTACATACAGTACAGAGGCAGTCAGTCACTGTTTGACTGCAAATAAAACACACACACAAATGCACACTGACACACTTTTACTCGACAGCGGAAACTCCTTGTGAATTGCCTTAATTCCCCTCCCAACCATTTATGAGTAAATATTTCATACAGTGGGTTCAGCACGAGGACATCAACTTCACACAGGAGATTAAATATACAAACCCCAAACCCACCCACCCACTTACACACCACTTCACATCCAGCTACAAAAATTCATACTTACAGCCATACATGTACTATACAATAACATTGTCTGAACACTGCGACACACTTTCTCTGTCCCTTGTTATCAAGCAAAAGAGGACATTTTCTACAGGAGATGTACATGTTTGAGAGTGTCAGTGCAAGTGTGTACATGTGTGTGCGTGTGTGGTGGTTTTGTGAGTCCCTGTGCTGTGGGAATTAGTAAAAGTTTCTATCTGTGTCATTCTCCACAGTTTAGTGCCCACTGGCTTTCTCACTAAATCCACGTACACACCGACTCTTAAATTTAACGGTGTTACCGGGATGCTAAGTCTGCATGTATTCAAACAGGATGGTAAAAATTTAGGTCCAGCAGGAGTGAAAAATAGAGCGATATGAAGAGAGTGCAATGGAAAGAAAAAAGGAAGAGAGAGAGAGAGAGAGAAACCAGATGTGATGTGACTGGTTACAACCAGCTGGATAGATGAGCTTATTTTCCTCTTGTCTGACACTTTAAGTCTTGTCTCCTTTAAATGTTGTGCTGTTTTGCCGGAGGTTAAAAGCTGCACAAATGGAGGAGGCTGACACACTAAAGAGACTCTGTCTGGGAAATAGAGAAACTTTGTGCATATTCTCAAAATGACTCAAAAGCAGCTGCAGCACACATTTGCTATTGTATATCTGCTTCAATAAAGAATATATTTGTTGTCACATTACCTGATCAGTCACTGATATTTAACTTTACTGCATACCAGCACAAACGCTTCAAAACAACTCAAATCTGACACTAGATAGGCTGTCATTACTGTCGTAGACTGGTGTGCAGATACATTCAAAATTGCAGGTTTAAAAAAAAATTTTATTTTTCATGTAAAAATATAAATCACACAGTTTTTGACAACAGTGGCTGACTGCAATAATTCGCTTATAATGGTTTTTACCATATTTACTGTACGTCCTCTCCTGCCTGCTCCCAAAGCAAACGATACAATAGCAGCTTTACCTGCTCCCATCTGTGTATGCACATGATTATATGTCCGGTGTGCGGAGTCACCAATGACCTGCATCAAAACAAGAGGTCTATCAGTTTATCGGTTTGGCTTTCACAAACAATGAGTAATCGATGGATATGAGTGCCAGTTACAGCTGATTACCCTCTGTGTTGCTGATAATAAACAACAATATTCTTGCCTGAAGTTGGCTCTCTGTGATTCCTAGTTGGTCTTTTCTTGTATAAGCTTAACGTGGAGGTGTCGCCCCGGAAAGTGTCCATGCATCAACATTGCCACCATCATGTAGACATTTCACAGTGGTAAGCCATTACTTTTTTGTTAAAAATCAGTGGATATCTAACATACTTATGTTTCACGTCACCTAACGTTGTCTGATGACTGTTAGCAGTGTAGATGGCAAGTTGCTCCACCACAAGACTCAAATGTTCCCGGAGTTATTAGATGGACTGCCATGAAATTTTGTTCAGACATTCACGGCCCGTACAGGGTGAATCCTAACAACACTGGTGATCCCCTTACATTTCTACTAGCGCCGCCATGTAATTTTTTTGTGAAAAGTCTCAACAAATATTATATATTATATATAATAATCATGAAGTTTGGTACAGATATCTGTGTCTCCCTCAGGATGAACTGTAAGATCTTTGGGGATCTTTTACTTTTCATCTAGTGCCATAATTAGGTCAAATACTGAATTCGTCCGGTGCTTTAGTTCATGACTAAAACTTTTTTTACTTTTGGGTTCTGTAAAGCTATCATATTGACCTCCAATAACCTTACTCCATCATTATAAAAAGCTAAACCTAATGTGTGTTAGAAATCATCATATTGGTCTTATTCTTGTATTATTTTGACACAGGTTTTTGTTCTATGATGTTTGTAGGTTTTTTTATATCTAAAAATGTAATAGTAATGTCCTGTAAGTTTTACAGCTTTTGCTTCTCTGCAGGCCAACTAACAGTGAAAAGATTACACTTACATATTTTATTTAAAGCATTTGTAAATGTCAAATTTATATTTATGTGTCAGTGCTTGTAGGTACATTGTAGGTTATCTGTGGGATCTGCCCAGGTACAAGTGGGACTGAGCTGATGTCCTCCTCTGCAAAAATGTTTGTAGTGGCTACACAGCATATGTGGACACAAGAAATGACTGAGCCTTTATTGCATTGTGTCTGCCACATTCTCTGTGAGTTTCAAAAGCAAATACAACATTTTTGCAAACAATGATCTTTTCCTTATGTGGCAGAGCCTTTCTCTGTGTTCTCGGTGTCTTGATGTTTCTGCTCTATAGTCTTAAGTAAATAAATCACTCAATATGCTATAAGCAAATTTAGCATAGCTGGAGCCACAGTTAAACACAGATATACAAATTACATGTTGGAAAGCAAAGGCCAAATCTCCTGTAAATCTTAAATCCACTAAGGCATTAATTGTTACACTTACATGCACATTAGATGTGTTTATGCTTCTTCAGTATGTGTGCATGACAGTATTTTATCTTACACCTCGAGTTATATTTTGATGTGTTCTGGTTCTGGGCCCAGAGTTCAAGCCATTAATGCATAATCTGTCTTTCCTCTGTTAATGCTTCCTCTTTAAAGATGGTAATGCTGTGAGTGTAGGTTATGCATGAGTAAATCTCTGTGTGTGTGACACTCCAGATGGTATAATTAGATAAATGGAAAGAGTTTCTGCATTTAGAGATAATGTTTTTCAGCTGTGATCACATTCATATACTCTAAGTGGATGTCCATCTCTCAGGACACTTTTTCCTCGCAATGCAGCGCCCATTTGAATTCCATTGAATAAAGGGCAGCGGGAAAGGAAAGGCTGGGGGGCAAAGCGAACAAGAAATAAATGTATGCATTAATGCTGTTATGATAAAGATCCTAATCAGGACAAGAACAGAAAGGGAGCGTGCAGAAGCAGCTGGACGTTCAAACTTTAATAAGGGCTTTTTGTCATCAATATTACAAGCTTCTTCTTCACTCGCTGTTCCCTTCCCTCACTCTGTCCACATTACTGCATTTTGTCATCCTTCTGATTTGGCACTCCAAACTTCTGCAGGACATTTTTACCCTGCCTCGCTCTCTCTCCCTTGGCATCTGCAACTAATCATGTGCGTGTCTTATCCAGGCAAACGTCCAGCAGATGAGAAGCAAAGTGCGCGCGGTTACGTACGAAACAAACACCGAAAAAGAAAGGCATCCATCTGGTGTGATACACTGACCAGTGATGACTTGTCTTACTGCCAGTCATTCATTTGGAGAGGATCAATCCAATCTATTCTCCAGGGCCTCTAACAACCAACCTTGGACTGGAGACTAGGTGGCAGAATGGCTATTGGACACAAACAATACACTGGTGCATGCAGAGGAAGAGTAATGACAGAAAATAAGAAGCATTCAAACACTTTGAATATGAGGAGAACAGAGGAGAGAAAGATAGAGTGCAGGGAAAACTAGGGTAGAGAACAGAAGAACTGCAATGTGAGGAGACGGAAACTGAAAGGAGACTGTAATCTGAGGTGTGTGTGTGTATGTGTGATGGCAGCGTCCACAGCTGCTGTTGTTGCTGAGAGTCTATTTGGCAGAACTACAACTGGCATCTGCTTATGGTCAGTCTCTTCAGCCAGACAAAACCATGTTTTGTGTGTGTGTGTGTGTGTGTGTGTGTGTGGGTGACAACTTTACAATGCATCGCCACATCTGTTGTATTGTGCATGAGTGTCAGAGATTTGGTGTATGTGTGTATTCAGGGGCAAACTTGTTAAGAGGCCTGCCACACCTCCTCCAACCCTCTTTCACTCTATCCAGTTCCATCAGTGCTAAGGCATCATAATTACCCCCATTAGTGTTTTCTCTTGGGATAAACATGCAACCAGACTCACTCACAAACACACACACACACTCACACTCACACACACAAACATAAAACATCTGCACAGCAATTTATTTACTTTTCAGGCCAAATCACACTCCCTTTTACACACACACTTGCGCATACAGACACGCAGAACCGTTAATTTCATCATTTTTGCTGCTTAGTTCACTATGTGCAATGAAAGGAGACTGGCAGAGAATTACACACAAACACACACACACACACACACATACACACACACACACACACACACACAGACATATACACACACAAACACATAGACATCTACAGCATGGATGTGATGAATATAAATTGCTCATTGAAAAGGAAATGGATTCTAAACAAAAAGGACTGCTCCCTTCATCCTCGCCTTGTTAGAATCCATCCCTGTTTCATCCCCATTCTGAATCCCATATTCCTATTCATCCTCATGATAACATATCACAAACACACATACACTATCACACACACACACATACACACACACACATTCACACTTAGATTCACAAATTAGAGTGTGTGCGGGTGCATACACTATGCCTTTTGACTGTAGAAAGGTTTCAGTTTATTCATTCCCAGTTTGTGTAAGGCAGTGTGACCAAGTCTATTACACAGAGATGGAACAGGGTAAAAAAAACTCTATTTCACACAAATCATAGCATGTTCTTCATAAAAAATGGGTTTCATGCTCTTTTAGAAAACATCAGTGAAACAGTAGTGTGGCCTCACAAGAAGTATTGTGAAGTATGAGTTTAACAAAGCTGGCAGTGATGCCTTTAAGTGACTGATTCGTGTCAGAGAATGCGCGCTTACCTCTGCGTCTCGGCGCTGTACTGACCCCTGCCCACTTGATTGACAGCGCAAAGTCTGAACTGATAGGTCCTGGCAGGTGTGAGCCCGCCCACTGATACCTCAGTCACCGCAGGATCGACCTCTGATAGGTAAACCTTCCATGGAGAGTCTAGACAGAAGACACAAAGATTAGGGGCTGATAATATCTAGCTGAGGCAGGACAAGCAGAAAGAGTCAGGACCCATGAATCAAAAGTAAAGAGCAGGAGGAACAGATAAAAGAAGCAAGGAAGGACGGTAGAAATGAAGGGTGGTGAGCTGAAGGGAATTAAATAGCATAGGATGCAACATGAAAGAAAGTTTAGGGGGAAGAGGGGGATTAATAAAGAAGCACAGATGCTGCTCTATACCGTTGCCAGCTTATCTTTCTCCTCAAGATACCACAGACAGTTACACTATTATCACTGCACCAGCCACATGTCTATGTGTGTAATAGGGAGGGATACTGTGTGTGTGCCATTTTAAGCGAGCTCACCGAGTGTATTAGAGCTATTGTCAGATATGAAAATACACTGCATTTATAGCGGGCCAAAAAGAAATATCTAATACACAACATGCACACACACAAAATGGGTAATCAGTGTGCACAAAACTCTCATCCATTCCTCACTGTCTGGGTTCAGACTTTGCTGAAATCAATGTTTAGGCTCTCAGTATTCCTCGTCTTCCTCTTTATCTCGCCCCTGTTTTGTCCCTCGCCACATTTACTCTCGTCTGTCTCATGATAATGCATCATTTTTTCCACCATTTTGGCATATTTCTGTAGATGCTACAGGAACAGCTGTTGGAATGGCGACAGCAGAATACTTGAAGCCACATTCATGCTGCCTCCATAAAAGTTATCAGAATGAAGATTATTTAAAATGTCAAACTACATTAACATTTGACATTTGTCCATCAGTCCAGCTCCAAAAGTCATGTTCCAAGTGCTTGGCTCTGCATGTAATGTTCACCAAACCGTCCACCCCCTTAGCTCAGAGCAGGAGTAAGAGCGGCTCTACAGCCATCTCCCTCCAGTCTGTTTCTCCTGTCACTCTATCCCTCAGTCCCTCTCTCATCTTTCTCTCTCTCCCTGGGTTTCTCTTTTGACAGAGAGCCAGCCTGCTGTTAAAACATCTGTGGTAAAGAGAGGGAGAGACAGAGAGAAATAACAGAGAGAGAGAAAGAGAGTAAGGGAGGGAGGGAAAGTAAGAGTTTATTTATAGGGAACCTGGATGAACATTTAATTTACGCAGCAACACCATTCTCCATATGTCGGCCTCTTGTAAATGAGTGTGTGTCAGAGCCTGGTAGACAGCAAGTGAACAGCTGTTTGCCACTCAGGGACTATAAAGAATGCCTGGACACACACACACGCACACACGCACACACACGTACTGTTCTCGGATAGCTCCAGCAGGTAGTAGAGCAGAGGGGAGTTCCCATCAAAGGGGCGTAGCCAGGACAGGAGGACGGAGCGGGAGTCAGAGTCGTTGAGACGAGCTGTCAGGGAGCGAGGAGAGTGCGGCAGCTCACTGAACATAACAAAGACAAGAAAACATCACATATACTGTGAATTTAACAGATATTAGTCTGCTGATTTAATTAAACCCAGTCTTCAGAGGAATAGATCAGCATTTTGGGAAACTGGATATGAAGCTCTAGCCTGCTGTTGGTTGGCTAAACTTAGCACTAACACAGGAAATAGGGGAAAACAGCTGGGTTAGCTATGTCCACTCAAAAGTAACAAAATCTGCCTCCCAGAGTCTCTAAAGCTCATTAAGTGACAAGTTGTGTTGCTGTTGTCGACTTCACATCATACAGGATGGATGGTAAAAATAGATTCCCATGGTTACATCTTGCAGTCGTTAAATTTATTGGACAACTGAAGACGACTGTATGATTACAGAGCTGGTTGTATGAAAGTTAAAAATACGATGTGTTCACAGAATAACACAATATCCATTAAATTTGGGTTTTGGGATTACACTCAACGACGGACATAGTCTCGGTTATAATCATGACTCATAATTACGATATCCTCAATAATCCACATAACCCACAACTTGTCATTTTTTCACTCTGAATTTTTTATGGATTAAATAAACAAGATAAACATCTACTTTTAGAAGTGCTGGTAAGTGGATTTTGTTGCCTTAAACTGTTTCCCTGGCTGTTTTCAGTCTTCTTGCTAAGCTGTGCAAAGTGACAGCTTGCAGTAGCTATACATTTACTGTGCAGACATGACGCAAGAGAGTGAATGAACATATTTCCCAACATGTGAAACAATTTCTTCAACATCATTTATGGATTTGTGTCTCATTAACAAGTCTGTGACACAGTGCCAAGACTTCTCATTAGACAAATATTTGTTTCCTGTGTTTTGCTTTTCTGTCAGATATGTGTGGTAGAATAATGTTGGCTCCGACACCCAGGTTGGCCCTTGGGTCTCGTACAGAATCAGTCCCTGTGGGCTGTATCTTTTAATTATGGCTGTGGTTTGCATGTTTTTATGGTGATATGTTTTTTTCTGTACATGCGCTGCACCAATACAAATGTATCATGATGACATCAATTAGAAAGAAAGTCTCCAGACATTTGTCCATCCCCTCTGGATGTTTGTGTGTCCCTGCCATGATTATAGCAAAGAAAGCAACACAGATATATTAATGAAGGCATAAAAGCGCATCCAAATTATTTGATAATACTGATTTTATTATCATCATAATTCTCTTTAAAAACAGTTGGTTTGAAGGAGAAGGAAGGGGAAGCAGATCTCAGTGTCCCTCTGTGTAAAGTCTATAACAGGAGTAAGTATATCAACAGAGCACGTAAAAGAACAAAATAAATATATTTACACTGAAAGCATGATGAAAGACATGGTCCCATACGCGCAAACCAGAGGCATCACATATTCATAATTCCATTAATTATTACTAAACAATCATGGACGTGTGAATACCCTGTCCAAGGGGTCTCCTCTGACAGACTCCAGGCTTTAATTAATTTCAGTCAAAAGAGTTAAAAATGTTTCGGTTTTTGTTTCTGCTTGTGAATTGCTTTACGTTTTAATATTCAAGTGGGTATCAAGTTAGAAAATGAGGGAAACACAGAGGGAGAGTGAGAGAGTTGAATGAGGAGTAAGACATAATGTTAGATCAGGAAGGGAGAGCAGCACACACAAGGGGAAGAAGCAAAGGATGGCGGTGAATGAGGCACAGAGAGAGAGAGAGAGAGAGAGAGAGAGAGAGAGAGAGAGAGAGAGAGAGTGAGAGAGAGTGAGCAAGTGGAAATGAGAATGATGTTTTCTTTTCTGAGCTGACATGATCGTATTAATTAATGGATGAGCTTAGAGAATGTTAGAGCAACTACCTTCACACAGCCCACACACATAACACACACACACACACACACACACACACACACACACACACACACACACACACACACGCACGCACACACTCACAAACACATGAATCGGTCTTGCGGGAGTTGAACCAATAACCTGCTGGTAATTAGTCTGTCTCCTCAGCCGCCAGCGTCTGTTAGCCTTTATGACCCATTGATACTGAGCTAACGAGAATGTCAGTCACACGCATACACACACGCATACACACCCACACACACAGTTGTACAGAAATCCCTGCGTTCCCTACATGTTTTCACAGAGCCATAAACAGAGATCCTCTCCCCTCCCTCTGAGTTTGACACGTGTAACCTCTTGTCTTTCTATAATTCAGAAGGATGTGGACTCATGTTTTATCTCTCTCCTACCCTGCAATTGTATTAATATATCATAAGTGCCTTTTATAAATATATTATACAAGTGCCTATTAATATATAAAGGCCGCTACCTGACAGCCTTCTCTCATAGTGGCTCTAATGAGGCTGTGTTGGTCGGAGAGTGGAACAGGCTTGAAATATGTGTGGCATGTTTTAATCTGAGCTTCAGGAATGCATGCTCACACCAGACACATGAAACGATACACGTTTTTGTATGTGTTCACACAAAACCATATGAATGGACACATGCATACAAACACACTGTACGCACAAATTTCACACTCGAAGGCTAATACAGTGCAGAGTGTAGTACATGTACAGGGTAGCTGATAGCATCCTCATACCGTACAGTTTTAATGGGTTTGACATATACTGGGTTTAGGAAGTGTCTGGCCCCTTACAGATCACGGTTATTATTAGAAACATGCAATCATATCATTAGGCAACACTGAAATAAGATGACAGCAATACTTTCTTCATGTGTGCTACTTTTCCTAAATTGTGTTCCGTGAAGCCAATCATGTTTCCTGTTTTTTCTATGCTCGGCTCCGAAGCGTCCTCCCTGCCAATCATATCTGCAATTTGAATCACCCAGATTGCTAGTTAAGGATCAACTGTTTTCCCACTTGATTGCTGCACAAAAAGTCAAAGTCGTTGTTTGTGTCTAATCACGAGGAAGAAAGCAATTCATGCTTTGTTTATTTGGATTAACGCCTGTTCTGTATTTCACCATATACTTACGTAACTACCATATAAATACTGTGAAAATCTAAAATGAGCCAATTTTCTGAAAAAAAAAAAATAATAATCCTAAAAAACTGGATTATGTATAGGAGATCATGCTCTTTTTTTCTCTTCATTTTCTGCTTTTTCTTTGCATTTTTTGCTGCTGAAAGTTATATGAGAATATTTGACATCACTTGTTAAATACAATAGGAGACTCCACTGTATGTTTGTTAAATATGAAGCTAGGCAGCCGGTAGCTGGTTATCTTAGCTTAGCATAAAGACTGGAAACAGGGGTAAACAGCTAGCGTGGCTCTGTCCAAAGGTAACAAAATCCAGAATCAATTAACATCTCGTTAGTTTAATCTGTACAACTGAAGACTAAAAATCACAAATTGTGTTGTGTTTTTTTGCATATGTGTCAAAGTGAAACAACACAGCCAGAAATTACAGTGGGTGGCATGATTCTTTGAACTCACATGACTTCGAGGCGTGCAGAGCGAGAATCGTTGCCAGCCTGTGATGTCACAGTGCAGGTGTAATCCCCAATGTCACCTGACCATGTCTGGCCAATAGTGAGAGAGCCCTGGCGCACAGAAACACGGCCCCCACTGGTTGGAAAGACCGGCACACCACCACGATCCCATTTAAAGCTGCAACAGAGAGAGTATACATGCACTCTATACTGTATGTATTTATACCGTATGAAAAATAAAGAATCAGGTGTGATGTAATAATCACAACAAACTAATAAACAGGTACCTGATGTTGACTCTGGGGTCATGTGTAGCGTTACAGTCCAGAATAGCAGTGGTTCCTTTGATAACACGCTGGTCTGTTGGAGGCACAGAAATGACTGTACGACCTGCAAAACACCAAAGAGAGAGAGAGAAGGATAGAGAGAGTGAAGCGGAGGAGGTGCAGTGACACAGGTGGGATGAGTCCAGAGGTTGAAATTAAATTCGCTTAGTATTCTCCTCTTGTATTAACACGACACACAGACTTAATCATAATGTGTTTAAAAGTATGCTGCAGAATAATTCAACAGTATTTACTAAGGTACATATATGTCAAAAAAAAAAAAAAAAAAAAAAGAATCAGCCAATCAATACGTTTACCGGCTAATCAATCATCCTCTTACTTGGCCAATCACTGTTGCACCAGCCCACTGCATCAATAACCAATCACACTGCCGTTCACAAGTCTGAGCTAATGCGATTGGACGGCTACGGACAAATTAGTGTTCCATGTCTGTTTTAGTCTGTTTGGCAAATGTCTATTGAGCAGTTTAATGTATTTTTGTTTGTGACTGTAGTGTGTACGCATAGCTGTCTTACTCCACACAGTGAGCGTGGCAGTGGCATTGATGGCTCCCTCTGAGTTGGAGGCGATGCAGGTGTATTCTCCTGAATCCTGGAAGCTGACTGGTTGAATCTGCAAACCGCCTGACTGCAGCAGTGTGAACCTGGGAACCTGGACAGAGCCGCTGGCTAAGACCTGCAATCCTACAGAGAGAGAGAGAGAGAGAGAAAACAATAAAATAGCCCTGAGGGGAGGGGAAATAATTAAGTCATTAAGCACATTTTTAATTACAAACACATTATGTGAGCGTGTCTGGGTATATGTCAGTGTGTATGCTCAATGAGTAACAGAGTGTGTGTGGTTTGTTACCTTTCCTCCAGGTGATGGCTGGTTTTGGAGCTCCGCTCGTCTGGCAGGTAAATGAGGCTGTGTTGCCATCAGTTACAGTTCGGTCGGATGGGGGGAATGTAAATGTGGGGGCCACACCTGAAACACAGAATGAGAGCATGAGAGGAAAGAAGACAGGGAGGTGGCTGCTGAGAGCAGAATGGTGGGAAAAGAGTGGACTATGAGTGAAGCTTAATGTCAAAGAGAAAACAGAAGAATGGAAAGGGAAAGGATGACAGTGTTGATCTAAACACGAATGCTTTCTCTGTGATCAATAGAGGCTTTATTCATTACCTGGGGCTCCGTGCGTGTGCATTAATGTGGAAGGTGGTGGTGGGGAATCTCCAGGGGGACATTTAATTATAATCAAACGCTCACTAAACAGAACCTAACTCTGCAGAGACAAATATAACTATACATACAGACTGACACCAGCTGCAAACCATCAAATCAAGGCAGAACATTTAACTGACATTGACTTTCACTTGAATTCAAAAGGCAACCTGATATTTTGTTTTAGGTTGAGCTATGATTGGCTGTTACTTTAATACCAAGAAGAACTAAACAGCACAACAGGCTCCAGATTTTCAAATGAAAGCAAATGACTGCTGACACTTTGACATGGTCTGCAATGCATATCAGCAGCAAATGCCTGCATGTACCTGTATGGTAGGTAAATAAAGTGGAGTGGAAAGAACAATAAAGCTGACACGACTTGGTGTTTATTCAGTTAGTCAGTCTAGCTACTTTGGTAATTCATACTTGAAAAACTGTTTTAAGTTGTCAAAGCAAAAGGCCAACAAGGTTAAGGAAAAACACTTTAAGTATTTCCTGCTTATCTTTGTCTTATTTGAAAGGCAACTGGATATTTTGAGACTATTTCTGACTTTTTAGATACTACAAGATCAATTGAAATTATAAATTAGAGACTATTTGATAACAATTTTGAGCTGCAGCCCTAAATAAACAATTACAGCATATATAAACTAATATGAAAGAAAATGGCACAGACAAATAAACGAGGTGAATAAGGAGTTAAGATAAGTGAGAAACAAAGTAAAGGGCAAAGGTAATAGTGGCATCTGACGGGGAAGAAATCAGCGAAAATAAGAAGGGATTTAAGAGCATAAGCAATGCTACTGTAGGTGTGTGTATACAAGATTGCATGTTTGTCAGAAAAACTCACTGGAGACAAGAAGCTGTGTGTGCGTCTGGCTTTCTCCTGCAGCGTTGCGAGCAAAGCACTGGAATATTCCTCCGTCTCCTGGCTGCACCCTGCGCACCGTCAGCCCGGTTGCTGTGGTGACCTTGTAGCGAGGGTTGGCCAGTTTGGAAAGAGGCACTGTGTCCTTATACCACTCTATCCTGGGCTGGGGCACGCCTACACATGTGCGCACGGAAAACAAACACACAGAAGGACAAAATTTTCAATTTCCTTAATAACAAGCCACTCTGCTCTGACCTCACTGCTGAGCAAATTGCTCCAACTCCCACTAAAACAGCCACACACACTCTTTTTGCCAATCTTTCTTCACTGTTATCCACTCTCTCCCTATAAATATGCATGCAGGCATAATGACTGCTAATAATATATTGATCGGAGGGTGTGGGTGGCGGCGTAAGGGTGGCAGAAGGGGCCAAAAAACATTCTGAATAAAATATGTGATAAATATGTGGTAAAGAGCAGCACACCTACAGTATCAGCACCCACCTGTCTGACGGACATGCCAGATATGACAGGCAGGGGGCTCATGCAATTACTCCGTTTCGACACTCCACGCTGGTGTGTGTGTGTGTGTGTGTGTGTGTGAGATGAATTCCACAGTTTTTCTCAATCTGTTGGTGTCAAGCTTTCACAGACATGCGTGAAGTATTTTTCACCCCCCCCCATGTCTTGCTCACTGTCACTCTACACTCTATCTATCTTTCCTCCTTCCCTTGTTCCTCCTCCCTGCCTCCATCCCTCTCTCCATACCCTCAGGCCTCTGCTATTTAATTACACTGCCACTGTATCAGATTACTGAGGAGGGACATAAACTTGCTCAGCGTGTGTGAGAGAGGGAGAATGTTGCAGTTTTTTGTGCTATGTCCAGCTGTGCTCAAATAAGGGTTTTCATGTAATCCATTTAAAAACAAGAGTCGTGAACAAGTGCAATTTTCAGGCTTGGTCTCAACATGTTAATCTGCTCATGCTGCCAAAAGTAAAGGGTCACTGTTCAAGAAGCCTTGAAACTAACTCATACACATACTGAATGACGTCAGACCTCAGCATAATGCGATTTGGACAGAGTCACCTTGACACACCGTGCAGCAGATAGTTCTACAAAGAGCAGGACCAACTCCTACGACAAAGCGACTCTGACATTCGCTGCAGACGCAGCATTAAGATATGAAACTGTCATATGAGGATTCACCACAATCACTTCTGTGACCCATCTGGAAGCAAACATCAGCAGAGTACGGGTGATGGACTAATGAATGCCACTAATTCTCCAGTTAGGTATGATTAAACCATTGCAGAAGAAGAGTGTGCAGCAAGATGATGCAATTAAAATCTCAAACAACAGAAACCCATCTGATGTTTTCGTCTCTTTAGTGGAGCAGAAGTTTGACTTGATGTTTAAGACACCTGCTTCTTGTACCTCATGATTTATTCCCTAAGTCTGTTTCATTTGCACTTTGCTTTTATTGATACACCAACTTTTCCACCTCAGCGAAGCATTAAAACTTTTTTAATTTGCAACATTCAGACTTTTTTTCCCCCAAATTTCCCTGTATTTACACAAATGTGTTTTATGCGCAAATTGAAAATGGTTATTAAAACCAGCGGATGGAAGCACCAGATTTTTAGCATACTGAGACCTGAATCTTACACTTATGCTCACACACACACACACACACACACACACACACACACATACACACACACACACACACAAACACACATGCGGTGTACCTGTAGCAAGGCAGGGGATGTCTACATTCCTGTCGAGATCAGCGAAGATCTTCCTCTTGGGCTGAGCAGTCAGAGAGGGTGGTTCTGCAGGAAAAGAAAGTTAGCATTCTGTATCAATATATCCATAAATCTCTGGAAAAAAAAAAATTATATACCTGAAAAAAAAAAAAAGAAAATAAAGAAGAAGTGAGAGTTTGCCTCTCCAAGTATTTAGTCATTAGTAGAGTCTTGGAGAAGAGCACTTGGCACTGCAGAATAAAAATGGGTCCTTCTTTTGGCCCTGAGTATCTTGAGTGTCATTGCAAAGCAGGTTTTCTGTCTCTACACCCTGTGAAATGACTTCCACATAGTTGCAGAAAAACACATTCTCCTAGTTTCCCAAGGGAAACAATCACCTTTTTAAACTACTCCATTTTGCTGCCAATAACCGTTCCCTCTAAACATCTTCACCAGCGTCTCTCTAAATTCTCACAGAAGCTCAGAGAAAAAAAAATAAAAAATTCTCTCTATTTGAATTTGAATATATGCCTTTTGGTGTATTACTGTAATGCTACATTTTATATAAAAAAAAAAAAAAAAACACCTACTCCTACATACGCTCCATTTCTTTCAAAAACATTTGTTAATATTTAGCGGGAGATATTGACACAGCAAGCAGAGAGAGGGGGGAGAGGGGGGAGAGGGGGAGTGAGACAGGCTGGCTAATTCATTCTCAGTTTCTGGCATCTTTGGAAAAGTGGCTCCACACAGTTGTGGCACCAGGTTGTGGCACCTGTTCACTGAAAAATGACTTTGAGGAAAATGAAATGTCCAGTGTATGCATTAATAATGAATGTGCACGCTGGTTGTCACAAAGATATAATTCTTATGGAATGAAGAGAAGGTATTTTAATATAAGTTTTAGTTCTGTACTTTTTTCTCAAGCGCCTTGTACAATAATAATGTGCTGTCATTCTAATGCTATTGTACTTTAAAGAAAAAGAAATCCTTCTCCTCCTGAGTTTCTTTCTCTCAATTTCTCTGTCATTCCTTCGCACAGTGGAGGGTAAACTGAAGTGGCAATAAAAAAAGTGACAAACTATAAGTTTGATAAGCCTGTGTGTGTGTGTGTGTGTGTGTGTGTGCGCGCGCTACACTGTAGACTCCCATGTTTGTGCTACATTTATGCTACTTGTCTACACCGACTTTAAAGTTCTTTACTACTTCGTGGTAACTTTTAAACCCACACGTATGCGCATCTCCTATCTTTATCGTGCACGTTGGAATTTTTTTTTTGACAAGAGAACGCGGGGAGCGTGCAGCGAGGGGAGAACAGGAAAACAAGAGATGAATAACAGCCTTGTGGCGTGACACCGATAACACAGACGCGTTAATCCCCTTCAGTCAGGTGAGTGCAAGGACCTAGACGCACAAATACAACAAAACACATTTTGGAGTGTTTGGGTGGCTGGATTTAGAGATTTGAGCTTTCGCGGATTCCCTGCTGTCTGCCTGCAAAACAAAGATGGAGAACAACAACAGAAATATTGTTGTTTGCAACAGTAGCCGTCTGTACAGCGTACAGCACGATGCACGCAGTGTCATACATATTCCGATTCGTGGATCGGGGCAGAAAAGAAATGAGATTGAATAATGAATACCTTTGAGGCTGTCTCCTTCTCTCACACAGACACATACACTATTCTGTTTAGGAATCCCTTTCATTGCATCAAGGTCTGTTGAGCTCATAGCAGAAAGGGGATCAGTACCAATGTATTCATTAGTCTCTTCTCCTCTGATACATATGAATGCATGCAGACTTTGCCCCTGCCAGGCAGACCTTAACAGTCCTCTTGGCCTAATGAAGGATGATAACGTCGAGAGAAGGGAGGGCTGAGAGAAGAGGGTACAATACTAAAAGTGGTGGTAGAGATTGAGGGGGGCACAGACAGAGAACGAGTGGGGGTATAAATATTCAGGCAGGTCTTTTCTAACTAGTGAGTATTCTGTAGGCGTGGGTAGTTTGCTCTCCGTGTTACGTGCTCCCTCGCTTCGATAATCACAGCAGATCAAAAAGACGCTGACGAACTGGGTGAGAAAAAGTTTTGCTTCATCAATCACACGCTCCCTGCCTGCGTGTATGTTGTTTTCTATTTACGCACACATATCGAGGACAGGAGAGGATTGTGACGAGAGCGCTCTTGTTTGAGTGCTTTCAGTGTTCTCGTATTGACTGGCGACTCCAGGGAACAAAACTAATTTAGCTGCCGGGTGAACGGGCATGTGTGTCTGTGGTGCCGTTTTGTGACTCTGTGCGAGCGTTGAGTATACGCATGCATGTGTTTGCGATCACACGTGGATGAATTTGTGCGTACATGAATCAGCTGTTTGTGACTACAATGGACAGTTTATTGGTGGGTGTGCACTACACATTCAGCTCGAGTAGCCCTGTAGTTGACAGTCACTGCCTGGGGTTTTTTCACAGTCACGCTTGCAGGAGAAAAGTAAGAATAAATGGAGGAATAAACTGAATGAAAAAGCACCTGGAGCAAAAAAAATGTAGAAGAAAAGACAAGAGCAAGGTTAAAACAGGTATTAATGGTACATGTTGCGGCCATTAGTCCTGATGGTCAGGCCTACTAGGATAATCATGGATAATCATGTTAGGCAGAGTGTGTGTGTGTGTGTGTGTGTGTGTGTGTGTGTGTGTGTGTGTGTGTGTGTGTGTGTGTGAGAGAGAGAGAACGAGCGACTGTCTTTTTTCTTACCCATTACAGTGAGGTGTGCCCTTGCTTCCACAGGTTTGGCGGTGCTGTTGCTAAGCAACGCTTCACAAACATATAACCCAGTGTCTGAAGAGGTGGGGGCAGGAATAATGAGCCGACGCCCACTGGCCAGCCGACGCCCATCCCGTTTCCATGACACCATGAGGTTGTCCACCGGTCTGAGAGAAGAAGAAGAAGAAGAAGAAGGAGAAGAGGAGAGAAGAGAAGAGAAGAGAAGAGAAGAGAAGAGAAGAGGTGTGGAGAATCAGAGAAAAAGCAAAAGAGTGACAGAAGGCAATTACAACATATTAAATCCATCAGTTTATGTGTCAATGAGGCAGGAAATGAATGATGACAGTCTGTATATCAGAGCAGTCAGCTCTACTCAGCATGAAGAAGCTTCAGTCAGCTACTCTGGATGTTGGGAAAGGGAATAGGCTTTCAGGGAAAAAGAGATTTTGTTTTGAATAAACAACATCAAAACACCATTCTTTACTGTGTGTGTGTGTGTTTGAACGTTTGAGTAAGACAGCATTAATACAGCATCATAACAACTCACGAAAGTGCAACTCAATTTTTTTTTGCTGCGTTTTCATGCAACAGTTCGATTTTGACAAGCACTCTGCATTAAACTTGAAGTGAAATACTGGAAAACAGCTAATTATGTAATCATCAGATGTATTTGGTTAAGGACAGCTTTAAAGTCACAGTTCAGTCATGGGATTTGTCTACAAATGCTAAACTGTGAAAATCAATCAAGATGTGATGAAGCAAACATAAATGGTCATTAGTGTAATAAGATGCTATGATCATAATTAAACATCAACAGCGCTGATGAAGTGTGTACTTATATGATTATAATAATAATTAGGTTTATGTTAGAAAGGTTTGTAAACCAACCAACCAAACAACCTCAACCAAAACTACGACATAAAACAATGACATAAAAAAAGGCTGCCTGTGAAATAGATAGATGGATAGATAGATAGATGGATAGATAAATACTTTATTAGGATAGGATCATATATGATGATATATCCTATATCATCATATATGATATAGGATCATAAAATGGCATTGGTAATGACATTATCTTCAGATATTCATACATTCATATTCAGAGATGTGCAGTAGGTGAAGACAAGCTGCTAATTCAGCCACGTTAAGATGAATGAGATGATGCTTTTGTATGTGATGAATGAAAATTCAGAGACATATTCTCGGTTGCTGCTGTTTTGGATGTAAATCAGGTCAATTTAAAAAAAATAAATAAAAAATCAAGACACTAAGAACAAGTATGTGTAAGAAGGCATATATTACTGAAGTTTCTTAGAAGTAGGTAGCTTAGATGTATTTGCAACCAAGTCCACTTAATATGCAGTCCAACTGTAAACAATATAATGTCAGACAGAAAATCTATTTTGCCTTTTATTAGGATACAGTTGAGAGTATGCTGCTTCCTCTCTCAGATATATACACCTTGAGGTAAAGACAAAGTTGGATGGAAAACTAATTAAATTACTGCCAGGCAGATATGTCAAAATTTGAATATGCTTAGTCAGTGGATCCTGTCTACAACAAAAGAATTGGAAATTCACCCAAAGACAAAAAAGCTGATTTTACAGCTCTTAATATTAGGCCTACTGGCACTGCTTGTTTTCAGTCAAACTCCTAATTATTTAATTGCTCTACCTAGACTGCACCGGTGCATATGACTGATTAATGGTCAACGGATCTGGATAGCAGATGCTTTCAGACTTGAGCACTGCATTTTATTTCACCTATCGTACTCTTGTTTCTCCCAAACTGCAATGGTATAGTTTGTCTTTCTAAGTTGTTCCCTGGCTAGAGAATTATCTCTCTGGAGTGAGTATCTTTCAGTGGCTGCTTCTCTGATATCAAAAATAGTCCCTGTGGAAAGGATTGTTCCTGGCAGAAGAAATGCAAGAGACTCTGTGCTGATTTGTCTGCAGTTGTAATACCAGTGTAGCAGGATACAGAGACCAAATTACTTGGCAATAAATGAAAAAAAAAAATCTATCTAGTCTGACCACACTTCTCATTATTTGCATGATGGAAATGCATCCTGCTGTTGCTAGGATTTTTTTTTTTTTTTTTTTTACACCTAGGTGGTTTAGTGCTGGTTAATGAGAGAGAAACATTTAAAAGGGACTTCAGCTCTCACCAAACAAAGCAGCCTGACTAACCCAGACTAAAGAGCATAATCCAACCAAAAAAACTTGTCCACAGTGAAACTGAAAACAGCATTGTGAACAAGAAGAGCGCAGGATATCACTTGTTAAGTCCAGACAACTCAGAGCTGTTATCATCCTGGCTGGCAGTGCTTCTGTTCAAAGCAAACTAAGTGTCTCTTTTTTGCATCAATCAATGTTACTTTCAACGTGAGAGCACGTCTATGGGAGTATGTTACAAAAGGTAAGAGTATTGGTAACGTTCTCCTTGAGTATGTTCTGAAAGGCAGCTGCAGCCACTCAAAAAGTTTCCACCATCCTTATGGCTTCAGAATTAGTGAATTCACTGTGTGATACAGAAAACATTAGCAAGTACTGCATAAGTAGCTCTGCTGTGCTAATGCCTTGACTAATACATAGAAATAAGGCTGAAAATTGGTGCTCCTCTAAAGTCTATCCACGCTGCATTCAAAACAAACACTGAATTGTTTTACATTAAGTACATTTAAGCCAGAGCTCAGTTACATTCCCAGCCTTATGGGACACAGAGAGGTTGGACAGTGTGAATCTGAAGGATGAGTGGAAACTGATTACGATTGAGTTTCTGGCAATTCGTGAACTGAAGCAGAATTTGCAGTTGCTCTGAAAAACATCTGTTGAGTCAGACTAGACTGCACCTCCTCTGTGTGTGTGTGTGTGTGTGTGTGTGTGTGTGTGTGTGTGTGTGTGTGAACAGTACTTGGCATGGGGCAGTGTAAATTTGTGGGTGTGTTTGGCTTCTCTGCTGATGTCAGATGGGACTTTCATCCAACTTCTGTTTAAGTTAACTTGGTACTGTTGTGTGTGTGTGTGTGTGTGTGTGTGTGTGTGTGTGTGTGTGTGTGTGTGTGTGTGTGTGTGTGTGTGTGTGTTGAGAGTGTGTGTGTGTGTGTGTGTGTGTGTATGTGTGTGTGTCTATAAACTAATACTGGGGGGGAAGACACTTGCTGAGCTATGGATTTTATGGTGTCCTCTAATTGCTGTGGAAGAAAACAAGGAAGGAATTGTTCATGTGTGTGTGTGTGTGTGTGTGTGTGTGTGTGTGTGTGTGTGTGTGTGCGTGTGTGTGTGTGCAAGTACATAAAAGAAATTTACCTGGCATTAGCGATGCACTCCAGTGTTGCCTCGCTCCCAGCCACCACTGTTGTGTCTTTAGGTCCAATCACAATCGCTGGAGCCACAAGCTCTGACTCAGGATCTGTGACAGAGGGAGAAAATATGAGCGGCAGTTTAGCTCATAAATCACACTCCCGCACACACAGCAGCATAATCACAAGCATGGATCACAATAGTTTCTCACACGCGCTGTTATACTCATTTACACGTGCACCATCTTACTCTCCTCTACTTGCTATAATAATTTTTCTAACACACACAGCTATATGCACCATCACACTGTCTACTGTGTTACACAGCCTCACTCTATACATTTAGCCTTCTAACCATCTAACCCCAAACAGTCCGGCTTTTGGATGAAGGGGTAGATTTCTGCTGTTCCAAAGGGGCTGCTGTCAAATGATCCGACATACACTGCAGTGATTTTAAAATCATTGGTGTAGCATTGTACATGTTGCTAAAACCGTAGACATGACTGAGACTGTGATGCGACGCAGATAAACTGAACTTTGCAGCAAAACAGATGAGACGGACCAAACTGTCTGCATCTTCCTGGCGTTTTTACAAGGGCTGGGACGATATGTTTATCTCCCGGTTCGATACTATCACGATGCTTGGGTGCCAATTCAATATGCTTTGCTATTTTAAAGTATCGCGATTCGATATTGCGATTGTTTATTACGATTTTTGACTAGACCATGGTAAAAACATGAATCATACACTTCTATTGAGTATATATATCATGAGTCATATTTCCAAAAGCAATGCAGATCACATGTCAGTCAGTCTTCCTAAGTCTTATTTCAGCAGCATCATTGGTATAAACCCCCTTGGCTCCGTCTTATCGCCATGCCAACAAAAAATGTGTCACTAGGAATAACACTTAAGAAGTCAGTAGGCCATATATTAGTCTGCAATCTGTTCGTGAGATAAAGCACTGTTGTAACCGCTGGAGACAATCCCAGCTGACATTGGGCGAGAGGCGGGTACACTCTGGATAGGTCGCCAGTTTATCACAGGGTGTCACACATAGACACAGACAACCGTTCATGCTCACACCTACGGGCGATTTAGAGACACCAATTAACCTAACCTGCGTGTCTTTGGACCGTGGGAGGAAACCCACACAGGGACGAGGAGAACATGCAAACTCGCCGCAGAGAAGCCTTGGGAGGGATTCCAACCCAGAACCTTCTTGCTGTGAAACATCGGTGCCAATCACTGCACCACACACGCACCACAGTTCTCACTTATAAACAGTCTCATTCTCTGTCAAACACACCTCTGTTCTGTCTGAGACACACTACCAAACAGGCTTTAGTGATGTATTGGAGACGGTATGATGGCGTGTGTGAGTCACATTAATAGTGCTTAGAAAACGAGTACAGCGGTGTGAGTGTGTGAAGAATGATTTACGACCTAAAAGGTGTGTGGGAGGTTATGGGGGTATCTGTGCAATATTATGATTGTGTGCTTGAGTATGACTTATGGTGTGTGAATGGCCTCTCATGAGAGGAGGACACACTTGTACTGACATCAGTTTGAAATGTGAAACAAAAATTACTATTAAGAAAGTATAAATATTTTACAGAATGTGTGAAGCCTTCATATTATTGTTATAGGTACGTGTGTGCATGTGCAGGTACGTGTGTATGAACATCATTGGGTTTCTCATGGCTACACTGTATAACATGAATATGTAGATTTCCAATAAAGGAGGAGTAGGGAGTACAAATTAACAGGCTAGCTCTGATAGCGGTTGGAGGAAGGCGGGTTTGCAGGGGAGGCAGGGGGAGGCGGGGAGCAGCTTTGATCTCCCTTTTGAAGGGAAGGAGGAAAAGGTGGTAATTGACTCTGCTCTTTACTCCTCTTTCTCTTTCTCCCTCTCTACTCTTTCTTTTTTTTTTTTAATCGGAGGGAAAGAACCGAAAAGTCATATCCCACTGCCACGTGGAATATTAGATGCAGGTACAGGAAGACACAGAAACGCCTGTGCACACGCACGCACGCACGCACACACACTCATGACACTCATTCTACTGTGCAATCACCTGTGGAATCACCTCACTAACTCCTTCATGTATATACTGGTCCGTTCCCACTTACTCTCTGCTGGACTGTCTTAGTGTCACGTGCCGTAGCCTTCCAGTGCTCTGTTCTTCGAATGCCTGTTTTGATTGTTTTGATCGTGGTTTTGTTTTTGACCTTGCCTGTGTTGTTTGGATTTCGCCTCAACTCGACCCTTTGTACTTTGTTTGCCAGCTCGGATTTTAGTATCAATAATTGTTTTGTTTTTTCCCTAAGTAAAGACTTTTTACTTTTATATCTGCGTGCTGAGTTGGGCTTTTGGGTTCCTTTTGTGAGAAACCTCTCACACACACACAAATAACACACCAAACAAATTTCTCCCAGCTTAACCGAACCTTAAGCATCACTCTCAGCTTCTCCCTGTTTCTCCATGACACACACACATACATATTTACATATGTTTATACACACACACGACTGCTTTGCCTTTAAAACTGCTTTGTCTTTAATTTCATTGTGCAGACAGTAAAATCTTATACGATGTGTTACAATACGAAAACTAAGAAGTGAAGATGGGAGTGGGTGGAAGACAGATAGACTCAGGAAGGCGACCGACGGGCAGAGGTAGAAGTAGAGAGAGCGAGAGTAGAGTGTCCATTAGCCGTCCACTGTGGGAGGCAGAGGTCAGGCGGGGACTAGTAGCCATCAGTGCAGCTTTAATGGCAGCAGCGGCCGCAGATAATGAGCGGAGGGGGGATGTGAACACAACCTGTTAACTTGGGCTGTGTGTCTGAGGGGAGCAGACAGAAAGATCAGGACAGCAGGAACACCGGTATGACAAGGGAGAACACGGGGGAAAGAGAAAAGGGCTCGGAGGACAGAGAGAGAGAGAGAGAGAGAGAGAAAGTATATATGTGGCTGGGAAAAGCGAGGGGGGGACTGTGCAGATGGTCTTCTTCCTAGAGTGACAGACATGATGGTAGAAGTAGAGGGGGAAGCAAAATGCCATATGGTTGTGTGATCTGCGCTCTTCTTTTCTCTCTGTCAGCGTGTCTAACATCCTTTTTCTCTGAGGGAATCTCTATCAATTCATCTCATCTGTATCTCTCATTCCCTGCTGCCTACCCTCCATCCCTTATTCACTATCATCCTCTTATCTCCTCCTTTTTGTTGCTTAAACAGGGATTATTAAATTAATCTTCCTCAACTTAAACAAGGAGAAATATTCAAACTGGCAGGCAGTGTTACCGTGTGTGTGTGTGTGTGTGTGTGCAAGCTGTGGCAGCTAAAAGGCTCCCTGTAAAGATTTCACAAAGATAGTCCAGCAGTTTAATCTAACTCTAGTGGATTCCTCATTTACCAAATGAGAAACATCATGTGGCAAAGAGAGGGAGAGTGAAAGTGATGGAGGGAAGGAAGGCAGAAAAAATTGCAGGGTTGTAGTATAACGAAGCAATATCACAACAACAACTTGGGGCTGAAGGGATTCATTAAAGAGAGAGGGATGATAAAAAAAGAGGAGCTGTTAAAGCAGTTTAAAAATAAATCAAAACTGATGATAGGGGAGGAGGGAAAAAAAAGCATAAATTCTGTGAGTTTATGTGTGTGTGTGTGTGTGTGTGTGCACTTGGATGTGGATATAATTTAGCACCAAAGAGGCATTGATGCATTGCAACGTTACAATGGTCTCGTCAGTGCAATCATAGCTGATTGACAGAAAAGTGCTGCTGAGGTGACACAGCTGTGTGAAACTGTGCATGTACTGTAAATGTGAGGGTGTGTGTGTGTGTGTGTGTGTGTGTAACGCTCACATGGAAACAGAAAAATCCCAAATTAAATCAAGGATGGGAACGATAAAAAAAAAACAAAACAGGGTTGGTAAAAGGATTGGTGCAGCTTTAGGGCAGGAAAGAGATAGAGATGGATAAATAGAGAATGAGAGAGATAGACAGAGACAGAGAGAGAGGGAGGGAGAAAGAGATGAAAGGCTATTCCATCCACAGATTAGAATGTAATCCCTCTTTGAACGGATTCTCTCAGATTACAGCTTGTTCTCCTATTAAATCTGTCAGTCACTCCACACTCCCTATAGTGTCGGTGAGTAGGCCAGTGTGTGTGTGTGTGTGTGTGTGTGTGTGTATGATCTTTCTATGACTGTAAATCTTTTGAGACAAATCTCTGCAGAGACCTCGAGAGCAGAGGGATTGGCTGAGAGGTGAGGGTACACACATCTCCCGCTCTTTGCATGCACATGTCCATGCATGCACACGCGCGTGCACACACACACACACGCACGCACACACACACCCGCACGCGCGCACACACACACACACACACATACACAAATGCTCACAGGGGGAGGCGGGTGTTAGCTGACTGTGTATTAATAGAGTTGTCAGATATGTGTCTGCAGGGTTCACAGCCAACTAACACATATCACACTGAGACCATACACACAACAGAGAGAGAAAGAGTTTGAGAGAGAGGAAGAGAGCGAGAATTTGAGGGAGAAAGCAACGAAGTGGAAAGAATGACGGGAAGGAAGGGCACTGGAAATGAGAGGTTTAAGAAAACGGAGAGCTTTTCTAAATATTTTAAAGAGTTTTTTTTCTGGAGGGTATACAAAAATAAATGGAAAGGAGAAGGTGATCATTTGCTGATCTCTCGAGAGAAAGTACTGCATGTGTGTGAGAGTGGGGTGAGTGTTTGTGTGTGTCACTGCACTCATTAATGCTGCATGCTGACAGCTAAGTGTCATCGTCTGACTACACTTGCCTTAGAATGCCAATATAAAACCACAAGCCAAGACATGCCACACACACACACACACACACACACACACACACACACACACACACACACACACACACACCAAGAGTGGAAGATCCAAGCCCCAAGGGGCGACAGACACAGACAATGGGAAGCAGTGAGAGGACCGAGAGAGATGCCCGATGTTAAATATTCATCTCTTCCTTCATCTGCCAAACCTTCTATCTATCTCTGTCATTGCACCACACAAGCGATGGAGGGAGGAGATGGAGAGATGGTAAAGAGAGAGAAAAGAGAGAAAGTATTATAAGTAACACAACACATGTAGCAGTAATGGAAAGGCAGAGCAGGATTTAAGCTCTTGAGAGTGCTCAATGATTATTTGATTAATTTTGAGTATCATATTAGTTGCAGTTTTTTGGCTGCTTGACAAAACCCACACTGACATAATGAGGTAACATTTCATCATCACCATGCTGAAATATGGGCGTGTGCAATTGCTTCATGCCTGCAAACTTTTTGGTACAGTGGGGAAAATTAAGATAAAACATTTTTCCCCCATTAATTCTGAAAATCATCAACATTTGTCAATGACTCATAAGATTAAATTCTTCTAAAAAAATGTAGGAACTCGCACATTCTCATATGGTTAGTGCTCTAAAAGGACAAAAAGACTTTATATTCATAAGTGTGTGTTCCTATATTAAGCAACAAATCCATTACTTTATGTTTTAAATATCTGGAGGTGTACACATGGCTCTCCACTGGGCGTGCACACCTGCAGCTGCTGCAGAGACAGCGTCACGTGGCTCGCAGGTGACACGGGGGAAGGCGCTCCTTTCGCCGGCGGCCAGCCACAAGATTATGAATTTGATAGCGATATTCAGCATGACATGCCCGCACTTGAGTGTGCAGCGGTAAATTACAGTGTTTGCACACTATGACATCACCGCCAGCAGCTTGCAGACACAGATAAATTATGTTATCAGAAAGCTAAAGCATCAAGTCATGCTTTTAATGTCATTTCAAACATTCTATTCTCATTCGGCCACACCTCTTTACAGCTATTGTTGATTTCATATCACTCAGATTTCAGTCAAAATCTTGTTAAATGTGTTGAAATTAGGATAACACTCTACCAGCTATAATTTCAAAATGACTAACTGGTGGAGACATCAGTGGAACCACACACCTGCCTTGTGTGGCAAACTTTGATGGCAGTAGGGAGGCTGGTCTGTAACTACACCTAAACCTGCTATGATCCTAATTATCCATAATGCTCTTATTGTTGTGAACTGCACACCTGAGTCATTTCCCCGCACAATGCCACTGACAGAGTCCCAAAACAGATGTACTGATGTCAAGTAGACGGAGTCTAGGTTTTGAAACGCTCTCTGCCTGATTGACTGCAGGAGGTCTCCGGCTGTGTACTGGTCTGTCTATCCCTCCCTTTTCCCTGCGAGTTGAACATTGTATCGGTCGCACCTGGCTGCAGTCGATCCCCCTTGTTACACAATGTCACCTTTGATCGGACTGAAATTTAAATATTCTTCCCGTTTGATGTTTGTCTGCTTTATTTTACCTAATGTCTTAGAGTGGATGTGAACGACTGAAATGAGTTTACAGTGATCCACGACTCTAAAAGACTGTGGGACAGGGACATAAACCTCTGACGTCCTTGCTCTGCAGAGACAGGCGGAGGGAGAAGGACTCACACCTGAGTGTTTTAGCCGAGCTCAGGTAATAGGCACACTCAGGCGATGCTGATGTCAGTTAGCATGTCTGATGTAGCAGGCAGGCAAAATGCTGCGCAAATGAAGTGAAGCCTGCGGGCTTGTTCAGGCAGTCGACTAATGTCTGCCACCGCACTCACATGGCATACTCCTCTCACTGCAACATAGAACCTATACAGCCTTTTCATTATGGAGGTGTACATAAGCCCTCGGTGCTCATGCTCACTCTCTGCACACCTGAAAGCTGTGCTGTCACTTGCTGCCACTGCTGCTGTTCATGTAGCTTTTCAAAAGCCCCACCTCCACCCTGGCATCCCCTTGTAGGCTGTGAGTCAAGGTTCCCCTTGGTAGGAAGTTATTATCATCACTCCACATTCCCTGCTGTGCAGAACTAACTGTTTTATTGTAGGGAGTGACGAGGTCAGAGCTTAGACGCCACATATCAACACTGCCATAATAATTAGTTCCACATGAGTTTGCTGACTCAACCCGAATTAAACAACGCAAATGTATTCCTTTGTCACTGTTACTATAATTTACAGGGGAAACATATTTACAAACTACTTCCAAACAGGGATTTAAAAGGACTCTAGTTCTTGCTTCTCATTTGTGGTTGACAAACTGATGATGCTGGCCAGCTACAGGCAACTGACACTAAACTAAACTAAAGCTGTCATTGTAGAACTCACACTTTTGAATATATGTAACTGTAACTAGACTATTTCAGACAGATGTTAGAACTAGATATCCTGTGCTGACTAGATCATGACAAATATGTGTACAGCGATTCTTAAAGTGGATGACATGGCACCCTGGGGTGTCTAAAGGACAGGCAAAGGGTTCTGCAAGGTTTTTTTTTTTTTTTTTTTTAAATCTTCTGCTGCACATTTACTGTAGACCTCATTTTTAACATTTCGCCAAATTAGAAAAAGGAACAGACATTAACATTCACTGAATTTTAATTCTCTGAATAAAAGCTGAAGAAAACGACTTGGCTTACGGCTTTTTAGAAGATTGGGAAGGTGTCACACACAAGAGTCTCTCGTCTGTCAGATGTGGTAATGGTGTCATGTGAGCTCAAGATATATCTTGAGACAAATCAACATTCAAAAAAGATATATACATGGACTACGTGGTGCTGTTTTTGAAAAAAAAAAACTGTTTGGGACACACTGCTGCAAAATATTACTATAGCTAATTTTTTACTGTACTACTCAATAGATACAGGCGTACAGCAGGCTGACCTTGAGGTTAAAGGTAGCCAGCTGCAGGTTTTTCTTACTCGCCATTAGGCACAAACACTGAAACCGCACTAGTGGAACATCTTTTCCAGCATGTACCCACCGTTGCTGCCAATGTGACCTTCAGAAAAAGCGTTTAGATGAGCAGCCCTTAGCTCTGACCTTCTGGTGGGAGCAAAGGGTCACAGCAATATTTGCCTCTGTTTAAAAAGAAGCAGCCAGAGAGAGAGCAGGGAAGATAATGTAAATGTAAATGGGTTCTTTACCTGTTGACCCACGGTTCTTCTTGCCAACTGTCCATCAGCCAGAGAGAATGAGATGAAAAGAAGTGGGATGAAAGGGGGAGATAGGAAGTGGGAAAGGGGAAAACAGGAGAGATATAATTTAGATTTCAAGTGTTTTCGCAGGGTGCAGCAAAAAGACACATTTAGCAAATACACATAAAAAGAGGCAAAAGAAAATACAGGCTTCTACAAATCAGCTGTTCTGAATTGAAGAGGCAAGAAGGAAGAGGAGACTCCTTCCCTGAGAAGGAGGCAAAAACAAACACAGACAAAAAGACACAGAGAAATGGATGAGAGGGAAGAAGAGAGAACGCCATGTTATCATGGAGTCCAGAGGAAGACGAGCTGTTTGCAGCCCATCCATCAACTGCCAGCTACTAAATTTTGTTTCTCTCATTCACTTTTCTTCTCCCTCTTCTATCTTCCCCCCCCTCTGCCTTTCTCGCTGTATTCGTCATACGTCGGGTGGTAGCAAGGCTGTAGGCTGTGAGAAAATGATGGCATTGACATTCTACTGGCAGAAAATCTACATTCACTTTTCATCTATCAATACACTACCCCTTCACGCTCCTATTCAGCCGCTAAGCCACTCACTCGACACTTGAATACCGGGCGTGTGTTGGTGTGTATGTGGTTCGATCTGAGAGTGCGTGTCTGTGTGTTAAAAAACATGCATCAGGGCCTTAATTTAGATTCTGACGTAGCAAATCAGCATCAGCGCAAAGTTCGCTCAGTCTATGCGACAGACACACAAGCGATCAAGAGTGAGCAAGCCAGCTGACGAGGAAGAAAAACAAAAGCAGCTACAAAACACAGCAAGAAAAGGAGCAGAGAGAGGCTCAGACGTTTTCATCATTTCTGTTGGAAATAAAGATGAATCTGTTGTGGACTAGGGCTGGGTATCCGACCTCAGGACTTTGCTACAGATCAAAAATGTGTCCATAGCACTGAGAATTGAAAATGGTCAAGTACTGAAAAATGGTAAAGAGTATCAGGTGAGATTTTGAGTCTTGTTTACTAATTATTCGATTTAAAATCAAATTTTTACTGATTCCAGACTTTTTTTTTTTTTTTTAGTGAGACAAAGTTCTTCTATGGCTGCTAGTGTTAAAGCAAGCAGCATGATTAACATTACACTCACAGGAATATTTTAATATTTAACCAACACTTGATACAAATACAAATAGAAAACAAAATATTAGAAGCACCACATGATGAAAGCAAATGATTTTTTGGGACTTCTTTGCCCTTTTTTGTCGACATTATAAACAAGTGTCATTATAACGAAAAACAACACGGTTCCTCAAGTTCTCAAAAAATGATCATTAAGTTAAATCATCACATCAAGAAGAACAATTTTAACAACAACAGTACAATATAATCTTCAAGATTTACTGCAGGGCTCTTGTATTAGACAGTGTTGTGTTTGGCAGGGTACAGTACTGCTAATAAACCGATCATGAGCGAATTGAGAGACACACACATACCAAGCGGGAAGGTCCATGGATGAAAAATTAAGCCAACAACCGAAGTGCCGAAAACTGCAGCTCCTCGAAAGGCCGCTTGAGGCTGGCTCTAAAAGCAAGTCAATCCCCATAGACTCCCATGTTAAAATGCCCAACTTTCCAGCAGAAATAAACATGTTTACAGCCTGGTACAAAAAAGGGTTTTGGTCTCTACAGTGAATTCCCTTCTTCGTGACGACTGTACGGGGCGTGAATTTTTATACCGGTTTACATTTTATTAAGGCTTAAAGTTATGCTTAATTGAGGGCATGGCTGCTTTGAGTGACAGGTGGTTGAGCGTATGATTGCTGCATTCACTGAAGTCTCGGCTCCACACACCCCCGACCTCTTTGCCCATTTTTGGATTAGCTGGGAGTCAGGCAGAGTCAGTCAGTGCCAAGATGGTGATGTATATTATATTTCTATATCATATTATTTAGATATTAGTACTTAAATTCTAGTATTGAAAAAACAATGCCCAGACCTACAGTAAACACACTTGCAGACACCCATTCAACAAGAGCAGAGTTTGTGCTGTTCAGTAGCAGCACTGCGAAGTCTATTATTTTGGAGAGTCTGGAAGCGGGTCAGCACACACACACAAATGCAAACAGACACACAAACAGAAACATGCAGGCTTTGGTCTGGGGGGCATACAATTCTGCATGTGTATTCAAATGATGTGTCATACTGAGTCATCTTCAGTTTCAAATGGGAACAGAGAAACAATGGGGACATCAGGGGACAACAGAAAGAGCGTGAGCGAGACTGCCTGTGTGCGTTCACAGCACAACAAAGCATCTGATGTTCACAGGGCTGAATCCACTAAATACATTTTCCAGTAACTTTCACTTCCGTTGTTGTTTTGCGAGAATCTTTGAAATGCCTTGGATCATTTCTCGCCTTAATCAGTGTGTTTATTGATGCGCATTTCACAGCAGATAACATGCTGCTACTGTAGCACAGGTGAAAGATGCTCTCCAGTTCCAGCTCTTAGCCTGTGTGTATATAAAACATGGTTGATAATAATGTGACGTTTAAAATACAATCTGAGCTGATGTGAAAATATTAGTGTGTGCCTAAGTGTGTCTCAGCCTTGAGTATGATTTGTATTCATGAATTTGCTCTTGTATATTCGGCGCCTGAAGGACCTACAAACAAGCAGGTCACCATGTCCTTTGTGTGTACTTGCCACTGTGTGTGTGTGAGTTTTTTTTTTTTGGAAACACTGAGTGTCTATGTGTTTGCGTGCAACAGGGGATAAGTATAGCACTCGTGTCTGCTTTTCAACACAACAATCCTGCATACCTGTACCTGTCCTTCTGTGTGCGTAAAGGTTGTTGTTGCTATGTGTGTCATGTCTCACTGTGTTACTGTCCCAGCTGACCTGTGCAGGTGCTGACCCCACAGTCCCCAGCTGTGGGTCACCGACTTGCTGCAGCACCTGCACACCCTCCATGACTCACCCCTCCTCCCACTTTTCGACACACACAAACAGCCCTGCCGGGGCCCTCCTTCCTTTCTACCCTCCATCTACATACAACCAGACACCCCTCGCCCTTGGTAACAATCTATTCTCCTGCTCAGCTTCGCTTTGTTCTCCCCATCCACCCACATCGGCATCCACTGTCACATTTCCCCAAGTGAAAAAAACACCTTTTTAGCAACATGTTTAGGTCTTTTCTTTCTCTCTCTCTCAGCTGTTTTAAACTCACGAGTTCAACCTTAAAACCCTTACCGTTCCAATTTACCCTGTCAATCTCACTCTCCCTTCCCTCTGTTCGTTTCTCACTCTAAAACACACACACACACACACACACACACACACACACACACACACACACACACACACACACACACCTATTTGAAATTCATATCAATGGCTATACAAATGTAATACTCCAATTTCCAATCCTGACACATGCAGGAGAGAAACACAAGGACTCATGGATCCAACTACACACACACACACACACACACACACACACGCACCGACACACACACACACACACACACACACACACACACACGCACCGACACACACACACACACACACACACACACACAAATCTATGTCCAGTAAAATAATAAGCTGGCTGGAGAGTTGACCCCGGATCTCGGAGCAATTCCTGATAGACCCAGATGATAAAATTTTGTAGTCCATATGCATCCTCTCTTTACATCCAGTAGTCTGTCTCACTTTGTAAATCTGAGTAGGACTGAGGAGCGCTATCATTTATACACAGCATATAAACGCAGTGAGAAGGTTTACATATTAAATTTTTGGTTTTCATACAACCCTACGCTCGGTCTGTCCTGTATTTGAGTCAAATTCTGTCTTTTGCTCAAATTCTCCTTCCCTCCATAAATGTGGACTGTGGGAAGGTTACATCCTCCTGCTGTCTGCCTGTCTGTACTAACCACTAGCACCAGTTGACCTTTCCAATTTACCATGTCAATCATGCCCCTACACATACACATACACACATACGTAGAGGTAAAAGTTTATGTCAATCATCCTTGTATGGAATCCCAAATGTCACCGGGTTTTTGACATTGCCTTTGCTCACAGTCTAAAGGAAAAAAAGGTTAGTTTACAGCTGCCTTTCTCCTCGGTTTTTCATTTCTCTCCTGGTAATGTCTTCCTTCTCTTGTTCCTCCCTTATTTAATTTGTACTCTCCTCTCTTCGTTTCCTATCTCTTTAGACTATAGGTTTGTTTTTCTTTTTGTATCCAAACAGATGCCAGCACTCGAATGCGCACTTGAGATAAAAACCCACCAATCCCTTGTTAAACATTACCTGTTATCACCTCCAGAGTCGAACAAAGAGCAAAGAAATGAGTCAATGAATAAAATGCTCCATTGAAAGCGATAAACAAACAAGCATTCAGCGTCAAAAGGAAACAACAGATGTACAAGGGAATTATAAAAAAAACATGAGAGTGCCATGTAATGAAAATGGGAAATAGATGTAGATGTTCAATTCATGCTGTGAGCCTAATGATGGCATGAAAAGGAGATATCATTTTCAATTCAAAAGAAGAGAGTTGCTTCCGCAAGTTTGTGCCTCTGATATGAGACAGCGAGAGAAAATAGGAAGCCTCTGATCCTCCGGGAGAAACTCAAGAATATTAAAAGTCAAGTGAGGGATGAAAGACAAGTCTTAGACAGGGGTAAGTAGAAGTCAGAAGGTGCAGCTTAAAAAGGCAGTAATGAGTTGCAGCTATACATCTGTGTTCCCCAGTCCTGTTCCCACCACCTCAGGGTGAAATACTAGATGGACAAGGGACCTGAAGACACAAGAACAGGAGATGCATCTTTGCTAAAACAGGTTGTCCCCTTGTTTTTTTCTCCTCTCCATCCATAATGCTGCAGGGTAATCCTCTACCGCTCTCCTTCTTCACTGTCACATCTTCTTTGTCTTTATCTCTCTACCTCTTTCCCATCGCCTCTGGCTCTCTCTTTGTCCCGCAGACTGAAAGAACTGTGTCTAAGAGACCCTCAACATAAGTAAATAAGGCTCATACTGTATATAAGAGGATACTGAATTTTAAGTGCCTCCTTTGCAAACAAGTGGTTTTCCAGCTCCAGTGTTCACCTCTCCTTGTGTAGCTTCTGCTTTTAACACAGTCCATTCATTTACTACCCGCCAGCGAGTGAAGGGACGAAGCCTGGAGGAATGTGACAGATCAATGGAGGGTAACATGTCTGGCATTTCCTTGGGCACTTTCTTGAAGGGTAAGACACTCACTCACAAACTCACTGTCTTTGGAGCAGAATAAAAATATGAATACTGTACTAAGAATTTACTAATCCCCTTTGGGAAACTCTCTCGAAGAAGCCCACGCTCTGTGTTCCACAACAGTCCAGTCCAGTACATTCTTAAGGGCTGCAAGTTAGGATTATAGTTATTATCAATTATTTTGCATTTAAGGCCCGTCTCATGTGATTTTGGGTTGTCCTTCACTAATACGGACGCTTGTCTTCAGTCTAAATTGGGGAGACCTACATCACACTGTGGGACGGGTCCACTGACGGTTGATTTAGCACTTTGGGGACCAATGACAGCCTCCGTCTAAAATCCCACAATGTGACCGTTACTATGACGCCCTTTTACAAACCAACCAATCAGAAAATACAACATGAAATGATGCAGTGGTGAGCTGAAATAATGCTACAAATCGCTTGTTTTGTCAAATCAATCATTTAAAAAGAAAATTCTCACATGTAAAAACATACAAATTAAATACCAATACCAGATACAGTAAACATAAACAAATGAGCAAATGAACTGGTACTGTCACTCAAAGCATCCTGTAGTAGCTCACCTGTAAATATTTTCTTCTTTCCTGAAAATGATGAGTGCCTCATTAAGCTGTGCCTCTTGTGAAAATATACTAATTACCTGCAAACGAAGCCATGTTAAATTGTGCTGCGTGTTGCTGCAACAAAGAACAGCAGATCTCACTGTTACAATCACATTGACTCACTTGTTGTCCACAGGTATAAGTGTTTTTGTGCCCGTGTCTTTATGTCTATGTACATATGTAAAGCAATCGCTCATTGGGGCAGGAACAGTTAGGGACTGTGTCTGATTAATGGCTTAATTGATTTAGTGGCTCAGAGATTGATTAGTTGTGCCTGGCTATAACAGATTCATTAGAACAGTGATAGATCAGTGAGATCAGGCTGCAGCTGTTCCGCCTGGCTCTGGACAGCACGGCCTGGTAATGGACATCATCTGTCTGTCTGTGGACCACAATATGTCCACGAGCACTCACGCTGCTGTATGTGAGAGAGTGTGTGTGTAGTATACATGAACACACATCTCCTCTTTTCTTCAATCACTCCAAACAACCAGACAGGGCAGGAAGGGAGGGGTGGGGAGGTAAGTAGGGATGAGGAAGGAGGAGGAGAAGGGTGGAAACTATTTTTGGATTAAAAGTCCTGTTGATCTATTCCTGTTTTCAGCATCCCCTCTCAATCTTCAACTTTTACTCTCTGCCTCCCTTTCTTCCTCCCTATCCATCTCTATCACCCTTAAAGCTTTCCCAATTTCGCACTTGCTCAATGCTCGGCTCTTTTCCTTTGACTTTCTCTGGTACCCGATCCCTCTATGTCCTCATCTCTTCTCTGCTCAGCCTCATCTCCTCCTCCTCTTTTTTATCTCTTCTTTTTTCAATAATTCTTAGCGAGTGCTCCATTTATCCTAAAACCCTGATAAAGAAATACTGCCTAATGTACACACTGATAGCACAAGGGACAAAAGGACAAACACACACACTCACTTATGTATGGCTGTGTGTGTAAATTAGAAAATGGGTGTGAAACGTGGCCGTATTTTAGCAAGGCTTTATCAAATGAAGACAGCACGGTTAAAAGTGCCACCCACACCGTCTTTCAGCCCATGGTGTCAGTTCAACACATGGAAGCTAATGAACAAATGGGATCTATATGTGCTTGAGTGCAAGTGTGAATGTAAGTGTTTATAGGTGTGAGAATGCTCAACAATACTGGGTCTATAAAGCTCAATGTGTGTAAGTGACAGAACTACAGGGACTCCTTGTTTATGCCGTCTTAAAAATGAAGTTGATACGGCTAACAGCACAGCACAGCACAGCACAGCACAGCACAGGTCTCTGAACTGAGACTGTCCGTCAGCTGCTTCACAAGGTCAAGAATCAACTGTCAGGCTCAATCACTGTATGTTACTGTATGTTTTTCTTTGTATAGTCTGTATTATGTATCTACGCTTACTTTCATCATCATAGAGGTCTGATGATAAATGGAAAATCTTATCTTAATCTTGTGTGACGAATCGACATCATATCATTATCACAACATATATAAACTCAGCTCATTTGGAATCTGGTTACTGAAATATCAAGTAAATATCACGACCGGGTGCCGCCACTGATTTCCTGAATCAAAAGTCCGATTCACAACATCCTGATTCAATGCGATTTTTGAGTTGATTCGACATGGATTCATTTAGAGATGTTTCAGTTACAATACCAATTTTGCTTGGATATGTGCACCAAGAGGTCCACACGGCTTTTTCTTTTCGGCTTCCTCTGTCACATCTGGTATATGGCTTTGCTTTTGTCCAGCTCTTTGCTGTCTTCATAGCTCTGTCGTGACGGGAGTGGCCCCCATCCATGAGGGGTCACTGAATGGTTTGATGAGTATAAAAATGATGTGAATCATATGCTATGGCCTTTACAGTCACCAGATCTCACTCCAATGAACACCTATGGGAGATTTTGGACCGACATGTTAGACAGCGCTCTCCACCACCATCATCCAAACACCAAATAAGGGAATATCTTTTGGAAGAATGCTGTTCATCCCTCCGGTGGAGTTCAGAGACTTGTACAATCAATAGCAAGGTGCATTGAAGCTGTGCTCGTGGCACGTGCTGGCCCAACTCCTTACTAAGACACTTGATGCTGGTTTCCCTTTCATTTGTCACCCCTCTGTATATTCCAATATCCAAGTTTGTCAATATCCAACCAGTGACATACTCACCTGTCTCTCTTTGCCTCCTTCCCTCTGCCCCTGAACATATTCCCCTTCCTCAGCACCTCATCAAATCTCCTCCTATTTGCCCATCCTTTATCATTCTTCACTCCCGTCCATCCAATCTTTCCTTTACCACCCTGCCCCATCATTCACCAGCTCCCCCATCTCTCTCCTTTTCTCTTCCACTTCTATTGCTTCAAATTAACATCTGCTGACTGGCCTGCTACTCCAATAACCTATTACACCCAGCAAGAAGCACTGACACACATAGACAATGAGTGCGTTGGCATGCACAATAATATTTCATTTATATTCGGGATCCTCTGAAAACTGTTTATGAAAAGCCTGAATATAGCCAGTATGTGCTGATACAAGCTGGCATATGAACAGCGTATCCCGTTGGGTTTCTCGCTTTGGAGTCGCGGAGCTTTGCGCATTTCCACACAGTGACGAGTATCAGAATAAAGCAACACTAGCGAACAGAGTGGGAAAACTGTAAAATGTCTGTCTCCATGAACACTGCATCCAACACAAAGCCTTCACAGGAATAACACTCCTATTACAGAATATCAATGTTCATTCACACTCACTGACTGACGCATACGCACACAGAGTCTTGGATTGCAGGGTGTATAGCGAGGTGGTGATAAGGACAGCTCTTTGACTGACAGGATCATTAAAACCACGAGCGCCAAACTACTTATCGGCGCACTTGATGCCTCATTCAGCATCCGCCGTGTGTTTCGCGTGTGCTCTTGCATTTCATCTCCTTAAGAGAGCAGAGATGGTACCCCTGCCCAGTGTTTGGAAATGTGCATTAGTCAGCCTCGATGTTACATCAACTACATTTTTACGCCTACATCCTCCACAATAACAACACATCCCTTCACCTTCCTTCTGCTTGCTCTTGTAGAAGATGCTGCACCTCTCCACTGAACAAACGTGTATCAACATGGGAAATGTGCGCACACACAAACACACCCTCACACACCGTTTGAGCCGGAGCGTGCCTCTGCACCGCTGAACATAAATTAAAACATAAATTGTCTCGTCACTACAACCTCCCTGCACCCAACTGTCTCCAATAAAATCAAGGGCTGAATTAATGCTGTTATCAGGCTTCTCATTTTTAGATTTCAGAAGATGTATCAACATTCATTTGTGAGTTAGCCAAACTACCAAATGAACTGCTGGCTGTTACTTAGCAAATGGCTGCAACTTTTAGTGCTCAAAAAGACAGACAGAGTGATGATCTCACGGTTATCTTGCCTTAGCCGACTTCACATCATAATCCAGCTAGGGAGCAGTCATGTACTGACCGACAGCTGAAAGTAACAGACAGTAAACGACTGTTCGAATCCCTCAGTTATTTTTTTCAGAAGCTCACTTTCATTTGGATCTCTGGACATTCAGGGCTCAACATCAGCTTTTTCTTGTCAGCAGCTAAACTGACAGCCATGATATCTGATACCCTTTAATTACCAGCCACGATTTACATGTTTGTCATTATCACTGTAAGCAAACAACTACAGAGCAATCACCACAAAATATGAAGCCACTTTTGAACGTAATGATCAGAATAATAAAACAGTCATTTCAAGTATCGCATTAATGTAGCTATTATCACTAAATGTGAGCTACAGCAAATTGGTTTGATTTTCTAGACACACGTCGAAACACTCATTAAAGTATTTGTCAGTGACACAGTTAAACCCTGATGAAATAAAGTGTGGTCTGTAACTGACCATATTTTTTCATCAATATGATTTTATAATTTCCTGAAGGTTCCCCTTTCTTTGAAATAATCAAAAACTAAAAGTTATACGTATAATTTGTATCACTCACTGTACAGTTTTTACAGTGTTGTTTAGACACTACTTTTACTCCCTCCCTTACAATCCAAACTCAAACACTGCTCACAAACAAACGAGGATTCATACACCATGGTGCCCCGACTACCCTGAAGTAAACAACGTTGGCAGAAACCTGTGTCAGACTAAAACTTTCAAACTTTCTCTGTCACCTCTTCCTCTACTTCGTTCCAATTCTGTTCTCTGGCCTCGTTACCTCCACAGCCTCTGCTTGTTCATTGATTCTTAGAAACTTGTTACATCCACCGTCTGTGACTTTTTTTTCTCCCTCCTGTTTCTTCTCCCACTGGACACCTCTCTCACCACCTGCCTTTTTTGTTGCCTCCCTTTTGTCTATTGACTATTTTATTTGCCAGTGGAAGAGGATTTGAAGACGGTTTGAGTGGGTGTTCGCCGGCGAAATGCTCGGTTAAAGCCGTATACATGGGCATCCGTCTTAATCTATTTCATCATGCTGTAAAACATGGTTGCAATTAAATCCATAACTAGGTGGAACAAGTAGAGCATGCACACACAGCCACACGCAGAGACACACAGTTCGCTTGTCATACTGACACAGTCCATGAGCGAGTTTCCTGTCCGTCCTTCCATCACTCCATCTCTCTGTCTGTACACTGGGGTTTTAATTAAAGAACCTCAGAGAAGCCTCATTACACAGAGAGGGAAGGAGAGAAGGGACAGAGAGAGAGAGAGAGAGAGAGAGAGAGAAACGAGAGACAGAGGAAACAGACAGAGAGAGGAGATGGGGATCAGCAGAGAAGTCTGATCCCTTTGCAACTGAAATATTGAATATAATAATTCCAGACACAACCAGTTGTAGCAGGAATTAATCAAAGCACTGATTCATTAGCCAAGCCTCTTTATCAAAACCACTGAGTATTAGTGCCTATTTGTCTGATCGTGCATGTGTGTGTTCCACATTTGTGGACTTCAAATTACCAGACTTTCAATACAAGGAGATCAGTGTAGTCCTAATGTGTCCTCACACAAGGTTAGATCTTTCAAATTAACCTAGCAGGCACAAGGTAATAGCTATAAGCATGTTAAAATACTGTGAGACTCTGGCATACTGGCTTTCATTAATCAAGGTTTACATGCAATTAAATGCGTCAGTGGTTCTGTTAAGTGACCTTCACGATGGTTACAGTACACATAACTAGAATTGGGACAACTTGAATGCAAGCTTCTTATGCAATCTCCACTTCAAAAGGCTAAACCAGAGATAGTTTACAGCATATAAAGCATTATGTATATGTTAAACACACTAACTAATCTCGGATTTCTAGGCATTGAAATTCTGCGTTCCACATTTAAGATATACAAACTTGAAATTCCATCCAAAATGAAGAACGGATGTCCTTCGATTTCTTATGAAACACCACGCATGCTTTAATGCGCTGTACACAGGAGAGTCAAGGATTGAATCCATTTTATTTCAGTGACAACTGAGAAAAAGGTTAATTTCCTCAATGAACCACATGAGTAAAAGTGAAGCTTTCAACCAAACTTAACACATCCAGCCATGTGATATTCAAGAGCAATCACAGATGGTCGCAAAGTGAGGGCTGCTGTGCAAAAATTTGGAGTTATTTGGCAAGTAAGCCTGCGCACACTGCAGAGTCTGAAGCCCATGTGTTGTTTTCTTTTGTCTCGAAAGTCTGTTTTCAAAAGAACCTGTCTAAATCTGTTTTCTGCTGCAAGTGCTGTATCTGGCCGTCTCACACCAACAGCATGCACAAATAACAGAACCAAAATAAGTTTCGGTGCTTGTTGCTTTGACTCAAACTTTTCTGCACCGTCAGAATAGGACATGACACCTGCTTTACCGATCAGAGTGAGTTCTTCGTATCAACTAAAAACAGACCATGGGTGAGAATTCACGACAATAATGTTTAATTGTTTAGTCTATACTTTTGTGCCAAAAAATACAAATCATCCACATCTGATAAACTACAACCACTGAATCTTTGGAATTTTATTAGCAATTATCAAAATATTTGCAGATGAATTTTATGCTGATTGATTGATAAATGACAAATGATTGTAACGTGAAACACGGGTCCATGCCTGCACACAATATCTGACTGCTCCTTTAATGCAGTGTTCACTTTTCACGTTCAGCACTGGAGAATAAAATACTCAAAAACAAAGATATTTTGGTTATGCTTTCTTCAGTTTGCAGTAGTCGTTCAGCTGCAGGGTTGTGTCTTTGATCTAAATGAACTGCCAATGAATTCACACATTTACCCACAGGTAAAGTGGCTGATTGTGATCACACACACCCCAGTACCCTCTTTGTTTTTCTCTTTGGCTGAATGCGATGGGTTTTTCTTCTACCACAGCACTGCACATGCAAACAGAGTTTTGAAGATGCCATTACTATGATTAATATCATCTTAACATGTACCATTCTGACCCGAGAGCAGCTACAGTTTAGCATCCACCAAAAAGATACTTTATACAGGAAAGCGCCTGTTAGCCAACCGGACAGAAGTCTAACAACACAATATCTGAGCATTGCTATGAATCTTTGAGCCATTTTTATTTTGCTGTTAAATACAGAGCGTTGGCAGCTGCTTCCTAACATTGCCATAGATTCTGCTGGTAATTAATTAAGAGTAGAAAAAGAGATTTAGTGTCACTGTTCAGCGCGTACACCTGTGCTCGTATCGGGGTCGGTGAGTTGCTACGCAGCTCCTAATTTGCCATTCGTTGGCATTGGGTCACCAGCCAAAAAAGTCTAAGAGAGCATCACTGCGCCACATGTCTGTCGGTATTCTGCTCTCGCTGGTTTGACTAAAACCTCTTGGGACATATTCCCTATACAACACTAGAAGCTGCAGACTGACTATTCACATAGAGCACACTGAGGCAGATTGAGGCACAGATCATTACGTTGCCATGTTGGTTTCTATGGTGTTCTTTAAAGCCTACCAAGGCATGATGCAGCAAAATGCAAAACACCTTGAGTGCATGATGAGAGCCGCAGCGCTGGAAACAACCTGACTGCACACAGGGATACAGGGGATTCTCTGATCCTATGTTTAAGCTTTTAAATGAGGGCTGGCAGGTGTTGGGGGTCTGTGACAATACAACGCACTACACACACACACACACACACACACACACACACACACACACACACACGTGCAAAAACCTGCACCAACCACATAGATTGTAGCCCACAAAAACACAATTGCACTCTCTCTCTCTCTCTCTCTCTCTCTCTCTCTCTCTCTCTCTCTCTCTCCAGGGACGCTAAAATACCTCCAATTAGACGCGCCACAGAACAACTGGGATGGGACCTGGAGCAAAGACACACACACACACGGATGCTTAGACAAACACACACACACACACACACACACACACACACACACACACACACACACACACACACCCACACAAAAACACACACACAAACACAGTCACACACGTGCACAGAAAGATCCGCGGCAGGCTCTCATTTAAGAGTCAGTGATGTGGAAAGGAAACATCTGGAAGGGAGGGAAGATGATTAGAGAGAGAAACAAATGAAACAAAGACACAAGCACACAAAAATAACAACACAACTGTTGTCGCCAAGCGCACACACACAGACACACACACAGACACACACACACACAGACACACGGGTTTCAGTGTTCATCAAATACTTCAGACTATGTAATCTTAAAAGCTTTCTAAAGGGATAGTAAGTTGAGCATCATGTGCCATATGCTGTTCCAATGTTCCGAGCAAAACAGTTTTCCTCACTTCTATTATATCTCCTTTCCCAAAAGATACCCCGAGTGTGTATGTGACACTGTGTGTGTGTCTGGGTTATCCTGAGGTCAGACTGAGTCAGATGCTACACGAGTCTATTCCTCAGCTCCTGACAAAGGCCACTCCGTCACTTCTCAGGGCCGCGGGGTGACAAGCCCTGCCTGATGGAGGCAGGGGACAGAAGAGGATATACAGGAGGAATGGGAGTGACGTACAATGGCAGACACCAGGGGAGTCTCCAACAGGAGGCGTAATCAAACTCAGACAGACTCTCCTCCAATCACTGAGCCGAGGTAATCAAACTCAGACTCCCGCACCCTCCCCAAAACACACATGCAATGATTAAGGTTATGAAAGGATATAAGGTTATTTTACAATGCATTTATGCACTTGGAGCCGATCGGTCCCTGAGCTCTCTTTTCAGCAGCCCCTTCTGTGTTACTCTTGCGTCACTGCCTCGTCTCGTCGTCTCTGCTTCGTGATCGCTCCTCTCTCTATTTGTGCTCCATTCAACTACATCAGTGGATACAGTATTTGAGAAAATAGCAGATTGCCCCCGTTCTTTATTCAGCAGAATCAAATTTATAACGCAAATCATTACTGTGCACAACTATGAAGCTGAGTTTGACATTTTCAAACCTCTTCTTCCAACTTTCTTGTTTTCAAGAGAACTTGTTTCGAGAAACTTTTTTTTTTAGCAGGAGTTTGCATTGGCTTCTGCAACACAGTAATTATGGAGTGGAGTATGTGGAGCATTTTAAAGGGGAACGCCAGAGATTCTATTCATCAAGATCAGTTCAGTAGTCTGGGTCTGGTAGTGCTGCTCAGAGTGATCTCACCGTGGTCATCTCAGCTTGGGTTTGGAGACTACAGATTTCTAAGAGCTAGCCTTTGTTATACACTGGTATTTGAAAGATGTGGGCATTCATGAGGCGAGGGTCTAAAGAAAAGACGGAGTAAATAGCATTTAGGGACTAAAAGTCAGAACACTTTGGCCCCTACTGCATCGATTTGTAAGAAAAAATCTGCCTCACTACTTTATGGAAGTGAAATACAAAGCAGCTGGAGTTCTCTTTTAGAAAGAGCCTCCCTGTACGCAATGCTTCTATGTGTGCACGTATTACTCTATGCTACTTTTTGCAGTTCAGCAATCATTAACAAGCGTGACATTGCTGTCCTCGCTATAGAAAAGATAAAGGCAGCTGATCAGCTCCCACTCTTTCTTCTCTTATCCTGCCTTCTCTTCTTCCTCTCCTGTCTACCCTGCGTGTCCTCCCCTCTCCCCTCCTCTTGTTCCATATGTTAGATCCATTCATGTGGGATTATATTTATCACGCTCCCACTTCTTTATCTCGTGGTGTCTGATGGCTCGAGCCGTTTTGTCTCATTTCTTTATTCCGTATAAAGTGCATGTCTTTGATGATGTCCAGATATGCTGAGTGATTTCCGGGCATGTGTCTTTTACATGTGTGTATGTTTGCATGTCTGTGTGCTGTTACGTGTGTGTGTGTGTGTCTCTCTCTCTCTCTCTCTCTCTAGTGAGCGCTCTCTCTTCTGGGATATTTTGCTGCTGTAATGGTCTGAAGTACAAATCTACAAAGATCTCCACAGCTGTGAACTGAAGAAAAGCACACAGACACGCACACACACTTCTGGGCAACAGGGAGACTGACTGCTGTTTTGATTGGCAGGCTGAGGTGTGTGTGAATGTGTGAATGTGTGTGTATTAAAGAGAAAAAGGGAGGGAGAAATGATGTCAGGTATGCATGGAGCTTAATTAATTGGAGCAGGGATCCTCATCTCCCAGAAACAGAAATACCCCGAGGCCATTAGAGCTCTGTTTCTCTAATGCAAACACACCCTGAACCAAATCAAGTGTATACTGTAACTAAATGGCCAGACCTGCACCTTGAGGCTGACCCTCCCTCCCTGGAGTTGCTGCGTTGATGTGCTTTGCTGCATTGACTTCATATTTGGACGCCTTGTGCAGCACATGTTCATCTTTGAATATTTAAATTCCAGCTTCTGTCCAATCTGTCATGTTCTTTCTGCAGTTGACGACTGACTGAAAATGTCTCCTGTAACACCATATGTTGTCGGCGGTGATAAAGAAGCTGCAGGAGCTGTTTATTTTAGAGGCAGGCTGTACTTCCAGTGATTACAGTGTGTGACCTCTCACCAAGCTGTTGAGCTGCTATCAATTGTGGCTGTTGCAGCTCAACCACGGATGACAGTTAGTGCTTTTTATTTTCAGCAGTCTAGGCCACACTCACAGGATAGCGGTCAGGGACATGTAGATAATGGCTATGTCAAGTAGGCAGGTCGTACAGCTCGCTGCGTACCTCTTTTCTTGGCTCTTAAAGGCTCTGTGGATTAGCAAAAAGATTCTGATGGGCAATAGTGACACGGCATGAATGTGACACATTGTTCAAATGCGACTGTACCTTAACGGTTCATGCCTGTGCTTGTGTGAGTGTGTGTCTGTGTGATTGTGGAAAGGAAACGCACAAAGATTTCCAGCAGTCCTGACATTAACAGGTTGTTGGTCATATCCTCAGTCTGCACCCTGTGGCTCACTTCATTAATTCCTTTTCTCTCTCTCTCTCTCTCTCTCTCTCTCTCTCTCGCTTTCTCTACCAGTCCTCTTTCTCGCTTGTTCTTCTCTGTTGAGCACAGCGTTCGAATCAAAGTGAGAAAGGGGAGAATAGAAAATAGGTATCTCATTTATTCTGGGGAATTTATGAAAAGACAGACAACATTTTTAGAAATAGAAAATTTGACTGACAGCTTCGAACTCCGTTCTTTAGATCCAGTACAGGCTGCTTAATAGAATGGAAAAGAGAGGAGACAGGAAATGGAGGGAGAAGGACATAGGACAGGAAAGAAGAAAAAAAGAAGAAAGAAAGAAAGCGGAGGTACAAACGAACAAAAAACACAATTTGCCTGAGTTCATTCACCTGTTTTCTTGTGTCAGTTAACCTGCTGAACTGCTCATCACTTCAGTTCACTTTAATTTAATCTCATTTGAACAAAATGGATTCTTTTCTCTTCAAATTTCCTGCCACCAAACCTTGTCTGCTCTCGCCTATTAATGATACGGGCGTGCAATGTGCTCTATGTGTAATGTGTAACTGTTAGTATTACAGAGAATACTGTGATTTGAAAAACCAAAACCATCAATACAGTCGTCATTTTAGACTTAATTCGTAATTTACTATTAGAGTTTTCTCACAAGAGTCAGGCCTGGCAATTAACCACACAAATAGAAAATCAACCATGAAGAAATACCTTCTGTTTCCATGTTTCATTGTTTGTTTGCTTTTGTCTTTTCTCTTTCACATCTTGCCCTTTTTTTGCATCATTTTGACTATTTTGTTTGTCCTCCCAGTTTGAATTTAATTCCTTTTTTCCTCTAGTTTTCCCCAGTCTCAATAACAAATAACTGAATCAAATATGCTGTTTCATAGCAAAGGATATTTACCCAAGAAATCTTTATTGTAGAAAAGCCTCAATGATAAACAGAGACAAACACACACACATGCACTAGCTGACGTTTATGGCTGAAGACTGATCAGTGAAGACTAACTATACCCTTACCATTCCTAAAAAAACGCCCAAGGGAGCGCTCCACACTGACAGCTGTAACAAGGTACTGTGTGTATATTTATGTGATTGTGTGTGTGTGTGTGTCAGTGTGTGCGTGTGCATTTGTGACAAAGGATACCAAAGGATACAACCCTGTAAAGAGAATCTAATTAAAACTCTATACAGCCACAAGGGACAGAGCGTCCCCTCCCTCTCTCATTTAACTATAGTGAACACTTCAGCTGAAGGACTGTTGGACTGTAGAGTCTATACACTGGCCTCCAAGGAGAAACGATAGAGATACAGAGAAGGATCCAGCGATAAAGTGAGTCACAGATTAAGGCCGTGACTGAGGCAGGGGCACCAAATTTTTCATTTGTTGTAAATGCAGCCTCTTTGAAGAAATGGCTGCTCGCTATTTACTAACATTAATGAACCAAAAACTTGTTTTTGAATTAAAAGGCAGCTGCATGACTTGACCCTTTGCAAAAGGCGAAAACAGGCAATCAATAACTGTGGTTTTAATATTCTTTAAATACCAAGAGCCTGTAAACACCAATTAACAGGAACAACACTGATATGGGCTCGATCTATTTACTAATGTCATTTGTAAAGGACTGTGTCTGTTACAATTAGTAATAATAGTGCAGTGAGTGCTAAAGCTGCAGTCTGAACAAACCCCACATAAAGACTGTTTCCACCAACTTGCACAGATTTTTTTAGTCTTTGACAGTCGGGGAAGAGCATCAACCTTATTACGAAACTACAGACAACACATGTAATGACTGGTCTGGCAAAATATAGATGGAGCAAAACTTTAGGTTTAGCAAATATTTAGTCAAATTTTGTCTCTCCTCAATTTTCTTATTTATTTAGCAATGTTCCAAACATTTGTAGCCCGCGCCGACAAACATCAGATTATAACTTGCTTAAATCGAAAATAAAACGTGGCTGTTTACTGGTTGATGCCTTCTCTGCAAGCCAGTTTGTGTTCCTGGCCAAAAATCATTTGTGGGGTGTAACACCACTTGACAACACAACAAGATCATCTGAGTGATAATTCTTCTCCTCTGAAACAATCTCACTGCATCAGGTCATTTCAGTTGTTTGAATCTGCCTGTCGGTCATACTTTCAATCACATAACATCAATCATTTAAACTTCTCAAGTTAATGGTTCAGAATCACCACCTTCAGTATTTCGATCAGGTAGCTACAAAAATTGGCAAAGTTCATATGTTCTGCTGCTCCTCTCATTTTCGGGCTGTAGCTACAAGACTTGACAGTAATGAGGCAACAACTCAAAATTGTCTTCTGAGCCTTGTCTTTTTGTTGTAGTTATTATTTTTTTTTTTTAAATAAAATGGATTCAGATCAATTGAATCCTAGTGATAAGAAGGAGCACTTCATCAAGCTTTTCAACAGCCTGACAAGACGAGGTTAAAATGTAGTAGTAGTAAGATGTAGTTGAAGACTGTTGTGGAAACTAATTAGCATATTCACTGCGTCATCGCGCTGTATTTGCATTCTGCCTCTGCGCTCACATACTTTAATACAGCCGAATTTCCAATAAAGCTGTTCTCATTTACGCCTTTTTCTGTTTCTGCTGTCGGAAAACAGAACAAGTATCATAAGTAGTGACTGACATACAGCTCGTTAAGACTACATGCCAATGGGAAAAGTCCAACAGTTGGCCCATCAATGGTATAACTCGTTTGCTCACTCACTCATTCAGGGATGTAGCACTAAAGGGTTAAAAAAAAAAACCCCAATAAGAAATAATGAGCAAGTGGCACTTTCTCAAAGAGTCTGAGAATCTTCTAATCCACAGACAGACATATTTGATTATTGCATAGACTCTGTTTCGTTGTGTGATTAAAATACACCTCATAGATTCATGGTAGACTACACTGACTCTGATGTTTTGAATGCACACGCTGCTAATTAGTCAGGTTGCTCTTCTTTTCTCAAAGCTTTCAGAATCAGAGAGAATGTATTTCTTTTTGTTTTGTTTTGTTTTTTTTACCAGAGATGCTCAGGTAGACGGCAGGACTCGTCACATTCTCCCCTGTCATCTCGTTCACAGCCTCTAAATGGTAACGTCCTGCGTCTGTCGCTGTGGTTGCCAGGACGACCAACTGATTGTCCGAAGTGATTGCTCTGTAGGGCACAAACAAAACACGCAGGGAACAAGGGATTAGAAAACACAGGAACAACAACTGAAAGGAAAACATGCCTCGCTCGGGCATTGCTCCGTCTCAGACAAGAGCACTGCTCAAACTAAGACTCTGACAAGAGGAGAGTATTTGCTACATGGATCATTTAGAATTCATAAGGGGGGGGGGCATTGAATACAAGCATCAGAAAGGAAAGAGGATTCTGGAAGCTTAAATAAATCTCTCCTCCTGTCTCAGATTGATATGTGGCTCATTTTGTGTCTCTTTCATTCTTCTGGCCATTCTCACTGTTTGTGTTTTATCCTCTGTTCTTCCGTCTTTTCACTGATCCATCCTTATTTCCCCGTGTACCCGCAACAATCAATACAGCACAAACATACAGTACAAGCACACACAATCACAAACATAAGATCTAACCATCCTCACATGAGCACACAGAGATAGGAAACAATCGTTTACAAACAGACTTTTGTGGTGCTGCCGGTTATAAGGGGAGCATAATAGGAAGAGTTGATTTTGGAAGGAGACGGAGTGGATAGGGAGGAGGACAACAGGGGGGAGCTGAGGAGGGTAAAAAATAGATTTGTAACGCTCAGATTTTCATGTGTTTGAACTTGTCTGTCTGGGAACAGATGCCGCAAGGCAGGAAGCGCAGGTTGATGTTTTTAGTGATGCTACTTGTGTTTTCCGGATCCCCCAATATTCTAACCTGAGAGCCGGTGCTGAAATAAAATCAATACGACCAAAGGGAGAATAAAGCATATTAAAGCGAGATGACTGTCTTTTATTCTTATAGACTCAGCCTGTTTTTGTGTCCCTGCGAAAAAACTTTTTTTATTTTGGGCTACACAAATAAAAAATAAAAGGATATTCAATGATTGTGAATACTGCACATTTTTATTTGTAAAACACATTATTTTGAACAAAACAACTGTGTGCATGTGTGTGTGTGTGTGTGTGTGTGTCTAGGTTATGTGTATTTTTCTGTGAACATTGTTTAGCAGTGCTGAATTATCAGCAGTGGGTGTGCTCCTAAATGAGGCCTGCAGGTGCCATTTTCTTGCCGGATGGACATGGTTTCCACTCCATTTAAATTTGACCATAACACAGCATTCTGCTTATTCCGACTTGAATCAATGGCAAGTAAACAAAACATTCTGTGTACCAACATCACTGTAAACAACACAGACTAGTAAACACATATTTCACTTGGTTATTTTCACCACACTGGCTTTTAGCAGCTGAGAATGAATGGAAAAGGTGGTTTGCAGTCTCTGCCGACGCCATACAGCTGGAGAAGATGAAAGGAAAGTTTACTGCCTTGCTACTGTTTGATTATCATATGATAGATAACTGGTGTCATGGCTGCCACCTCATGTGCCATCTACATTCAGTTCAGGTGGTCACTCCACCCTCGCTCCGATGCTATAAACTGCGTGCTGGCACAACAAAACAACCAAATGCGACCCACCAATATCCATAGCTCTACTGTAAAAAGGCTGCGTTGATCCAGCCATGAACATCAGATTTATATCCTGTGACCAAGAGCATGGAGGTGTTTGTATGTGCACTGGAACTAATGGTTGAACAGGATATTGATGGAGAAGAGAAGAGAAGAAACACAAACACACACACACACACACACACACAGAATTCCTCAGGTCTAATTTTATTCCGGGTGATTTCCCAGGAGAACATTCACAACAGCCAGAGCCTGAACCCCAACAATGACACTCCATTTGTGTGAGTGTGTATGCTGCCTTGTGTGTGCATCTATGTTTGGATGTGTGTGTGTGTGTGTGTGTGTGTGTATGTGCATTTAACCATATCTCACTGCCTGAAATAGAGACTTTCACCAGACCTTCCTCCTGCGCTCTCTTACTTATTCCACAGTAGTAATAGATTCTGCATCCTCACCGAGGTCTATAATGCAATTTATAGCTGTTAAGCTCATTAACTGCACTGACCAGCCCATTTTATCACATCTATTTTACCCAGCACATGCTGATTAATAGACAGTGAAGGCATGTCTCCACTTGCCCATAGTGTCTGAGGGCGGAGGGAGCCTGGGAGGTCCGAGGGAATCTAAATCCACTAAGTTATTAACATTCAAAGTCAAAGGAGCGCAGTGGGGGGGGGGTGTTTGAGGAAGCAGTAAGACCAATTAAGATAGCATATTAACATCTGAACATTTGTTTAGTTAAAAGCATTTGTTCATGTAGTATCTTTCCTCATTTACATAAAGCCATTTATATGTCCTATTTACATTTGAAATCACTGGTGATGACACAGGCTGATGGTTACAGTGATTTGCTTCACACTTTCATTTTTTTCCCCCCTTCTCAGGCTTGATTTCCCATTAAATCTTCACATGGAAGTTTCATATCGGAAAATAAGCAACATGGAGGAAAAGGAATGAAATAAGCCAATAAGAAGTCAGGCAACAGAGATTAGAGGACCTCGATTCATTTGGAATTCCCTTCAAGAAATAATAAAATGCCCCCGTTCGTTCCGAGTAGCTGGAGGGTGGTTACACAATATCATCCTAAGAGTTACATTAAAGTCCAACACACACACACACACACGCACACGCACACACATACACATACAGGCGTTCAAATAGTCGTGCACATGAACAGCTTACGTGTGTGTCTTTTCACTCTGATTGAATGGCATTGTCGTTTAGATTTAATAAAACACAAATTCAACATGCAACTTTCGGCTCTCTTTTAGTTCTACATTTAATTAAACTGGACAAAATTGTTCTGGCTTTTAATTAAAGACAAACTCAATTGTAAAACTGTGCATAACTCTGCATGCTTATGTGTGTGTGTGTGTGTGCGCATGTGTGCGACAGTTTATCCCTAGGCAGAAGAGGGAAATTAAAATACAGTAATCAGCTTGATCCTATTCCCTCCTTCTGCATTCCTCCCTGTATCCCTCATCCCACTCAAATAATAAAAAACAGCCTCTCTGACTCTTTCTCTCAAATCCCATCTTCCATTCTCATTCAGATTACAATCTGCACATTTCTTTCTTGGTTTCTTCCAATTTTCTTTGCATTTCTCTCTGTAGCTGTCTCTCTGTCACACTCTCCTTCCCCCTAACTCTATATAACTGCCGTGTCTTGCTTCCCATCTCCTCCCCCCTGACTTCTTTGAACCAAAGCACCAAGCCAGATTGGTCTTTCATTAAGTGTCTGGCCCCAAGACTCATTTAATAAACACTCACGGGTGTCCGCACTGCAAGACTGACTGCCGAAGACATACACACACCCACACACACACACTACACACACACATACAAGTGTGCCAAGAGCTAATTAGCACACACATGTCGCAGGCCAGAGGATGAGTGAATGAGTCAGTTTTTTTTTTTTTTAGTTTTTCTTTATATATCTAAGTGTGTCTAAGTGTGTGTGTGAGTGTGTGCGTCAGGTCTCCTGCCAACAGAGCCTACCTCGGCCTTGTCTGCCCTCCCTCTCTATCTCTAATAGGCAACGTGCCACCTTCTTAACCCACAGTGCGTCTGACACACAGACGCTCAGGGCAGGGGAGTGTGGCAGCAGGGCAGAAGGAGGGATACTCCACTGTAAACCGAGTCCAGACAGCAGGCTCTTTTTGGCAGCTTCGTCTCCAAAGCAAGTTGCCAGCCAGCCCGCCGCCCACACATACAGCGCATACATACGTGCACACACCTTCTCACACGGACCTTCGCACAGTCGGGAGCATTCACTGTCCCCAGCAGCCGTTTAAAGCGGATGTTTGCTTTGGTGTTAAAGTCGGTGGACACATGAATACATCCTCTGTTGGACTGATTGATAGTTAACGTACATACCTCATACCTGCTGAAGGCCACATTGTGTGTGTGTGTGTGTGTGTGTGTGTCTGGACCTGAAAAAATCCTGCTTAAAGTTATTTATTACAAACTTTACACAGGGCTGAGGTATTAAAATTTTTTAAACATCCCGGCTCTCAAAATTGCCTGTCAGCTTGAGTTGTGGTGTGGTGTTCTCTATCCCAAAGTAATTGGTAACTATAAAACTCAGCTGCAGAGAGAGCATTGTTTTGAATGCGGAGAGGACGGGGAAGCTTCTGCACAATATTCATCAATATGTGCTATGATAGCTTTTCTTGGCTCGTGCTTGTTCTTTATCTGCACAACTGCAAACAAAGGCCGACATAAAAAACACACAGTGAAGCCAATCACTGTAGGCATTACGAAAACAAGTCATTCTTGTCAGTAGAAGTATTATTGTTTTAATTTCATTGACTTGAAGACCCTTAATGTGGCTTTTTTTTTTTCTTTTAAACAACTTTGAATTCAGGAAGAAACAGTGCAAACTTTGTTCCGTAACTTCACTGGACTTCATGAGGATAAATGTATGAGTCATCCATCAAGAATTGCGTTTCTTGGTTCGGTTCGGTTGCTTCACTTGGTTGAGGCTGGTATTTTTCACTGATTTCAAAGGATGCACTCCCTCATGGCTGATGGCAATGTCTGACAGAAAGTTCCTCTTGTGAGGCTTTGGGGTAAATTGGGCACAAGGAGAAGCTGAAAGTCTTAGATGATATAAGGTGCTGCTGTAGACTACTGTAATGTAAGAGTACAGGGTGAGGGAAAAAGAGGAATGATCCTGGTAGTGAAAAGAGAAGATAAAAACAATGAAGAGAACTTAACTTTTCCAACAACAGTTACATGTAGTTTTGGAAAATATGACAGATCTGTTTTTGTAATGGGATTAAAGAGTCTAACTGAGTTAAGACTGAGAACTGGACCACTGCCAGTAACTCTTGACACTCTGCTGCCAGTAGCTTGACAGTGACTGCTTTAGTGATTTTCCATGCACAGTTTAAATGAAGCTATTGTTAACACAGCCTGGGGTTGAAGATTTGTTTTACAGTATATTTGCTGAATATTCTTTAATCCTCTTGCTCAGTCTAAATGCACTTCCTCAAAAAATTATCTTTAAATAAAACATTTGTTTAAGTCTCTGATTACTGAAAAATAAGCCAAAAGGCTAAATCAAGAAACTGAAACTTCTCAGGCTTGCTGGCTTTAACAGTGAAGTGTGTTCTGTGTCAAATATAAGAGAGAAGATTAAGTATTCTTTTAGAAAGTCACAAAATTATTGTCAGATTCATGACACATGTTAGTGAATAAAATTCATTCTAAATTGACAGCCACGTGTCCACAATCAGCATACTGCCACGGCCACATTTGTCTATATAAGGAAATACACTTATGCTGTGTTGGTAGCATGGCTCCTAAAGCAAAAAGCAGAAGAATTTCACAACTACAGAAATTGAAACGATGGTGTCAGAGATGGAGGCCAGAAAAGGGAAACTTTTCCAAAGTGTTTCCGCAGGAGTCACAATGTTTAAAAAAAATGAGGCTTGGGCTGCAATAACCAAGGTGGTGCACACTGTGTCCCCCCTCCGAGATAAGGTTTAATATTAAAGTTGATGCAAAGAAAAAAAAAAAAAAATCAAATAACAGACCAAAAGGAAAAAAAAAAGGAAACAAGTTCAGCACCTGATCTGTCAGCTCAAGATGAGAGAATCACTGCAGTTATTGGGCAAACATCCTTAAGTGGAACACCTCTGAGTGATGACACCCAACTGTAAAATGTTTGCACTTGCCTGTCTTTCTGTAGGCTAATGAACGAGCAGAATTCATTTACATTTTATTCAAATGAATAAGCATTGCAAACAAAACTTCAAAATTTAATTGTAGGCCCGAATGACGCTGGATTGGAGGATGATGCGCTGTCAACCTCTCACTCCCGGCTGCCAGCCAAAGCACAGCCCAGGAATCTCGTTGCTATGTGCGCATCGTGACCGACGAGGTTGTCCAAAACATAGCCATGAAGGACATTAGAATACATCAGTAAAACAGTGAAACAATTATTGGATGTCCTAACTAATAAATAAGTGCCTGTTTTGAAGTGTTGTGCGTTTCATTTGCTTCAGAAAGATGTAGCTATTCTCCAGAAACAGTAGATTACTCTGTGGTTGCACTAGTGGCTTCAAATTAGGAACATGTCCAACATGGAAAAGCTTGTTATGCCTGACAGTAGTATTCAGCTTGCTGTTATAAAATTAGGCATTTTAACCTACCATCAGAGATGCTGCATTAATGGCGAGCCTGAATGAAAAACAAAACTGTTTCAATATGGACATACACTCCATTTAAGCAATGCCTGGGACACTAAGTTTTCATGGTTGAATATTTTAATTATGACAAAACTGATGAGGATGAAAGGTTTGCCAAATTCAGGTGAGAAAATATTGGTGAATCCCGGATTTGTGCATAAAGCATTCATACGCACAGTTTCATCACTGATTGTGAATGAGGCCCATTATGAATCTTAATATTATACGACTTATACTACATTTAGTATTGCTGTAGCTGCTTCTAAGCAGGGTGATATAGCTGGACTGTCATAGGCATCCCTGCTGCTAGAGTAATTAAGTGAGCTTCAGCACTCGTTCCATACTTGTTCTTAATAAATCCCTCAAACACTTATAACACAAAATGTCTGCTACCCTTTTATCTTGTGACAAACAAAAGGAAGAAAACAAAACATCGACCAAATAACTCCACATCCCTATAATAAGCCTGTTGGAGCTGAACCAAATGAGAAGAAATAATGGAAGCCGGCTGCTGATGCATTAAAAATGTGCATCAACTATTTAGAAGGCCTGGCTTTGGTCTATCTCAATTCAAATCATGGCCAAAACATTTTGGATGACATTAAAATCATAACAAGGAAACACTCAACATTCATGGTGGGCACATTCAGAGCCACACAATCAGACCTACATGCACCCAACCTCTGGCAGGACCCACAGCACAAGGCCAAAATTATGTGGACACTCAAACAAAGATATGGATACTAGAATGTAATTACACAGCTACTATTTTCTGATATTTTATGGTCAAGACGATTAATTAATTACATGGTAAGTTATTTGAGAATGAAAACAATCATTAGTTGCAGCCCTAAATTACTGAACCTCTCATTTCAAAACTATAGTCATTAGTAAGCTGCCACAAAAGCTTTTCCAGACGACTTTGAAACCTGACTGCAGAGATTTGCTCTGATTCAGCGACAAAAGCAAAAGAGGCCGGTCAGTGATGCTAATAAATGGTGGCTCTCAGTCGATGTTCCAGTTCATCCTAAAGGTGTTGGATGGGGTTGAGGTCATTGCTCAGTACAGGCCAGTTCATCAACTCCAGACTGGGACCAAAGTTGAAAGTGTGCTATTGTCTAGAATATCACTGTATGTTGTAGCATTAAGATTTCTTACACAAACAGTCCAGGGTTTCTCACAGTGTATTAAAGTTTCCATGCCTAGCGTGACATTAATAGTATCTTCGCTTACATCAGAAGAAATTATTACACGAATTCACACAACTAGAGCTCTGTTTTTAAGGAGAGACCATCATCTAGTGGCTAAACTAAGGTCTGTCTAGTTGAGTTCAGCAGGCAACTGACTGATCAAACTATGCGTTTGCTTTGTACTAATGAATCAGAGCAGCATGCAGCAAATTCGGGGAAACATAAAACCTTCTGATTTTTGACAACTGGGAAAAATTTGTTGCAAAAGTTTAAGTGCACAGTCAGGTGGAGACGGACGGACAAACTGCTGCACTGCTGGCGTTTCGGAGCTCCCTGCTAAGCGGTGACCAAGGCTGAATGTGTACGTGGTTGCTTAAGTGAGGTTGACTCCTGACCACATTTTAAGTAACAGTAAGAAAGATGAATGTATCTTGATTTTTTTTACTTATGTACATAGTTAACTAAGTCAAAAAAGAACCTGGTGAGTATATGCTAAAAAAAACGTGCCCCCCCTCCACTAACCGATAGATTCCTTGGGGGAAACGCTGCAGTCTCAGACCAAATGTAAGTAAGTAAAGAAAGCTTATTTGTGTAGCACCTTCCGCAGATACAAAATCACAGCGTGTTTACATGGATGAAAAAATACACTATTAAAAAATGATATTAAAAACAGCAATGGAAACATACAGCTCAGGGCTGACAAGTTATAATCACAGCAACAACGAACAAATGAGGACAGAGACACATAAAAAAAAAAAAACAGAAGTTCAGAACACAGAAATAAGCCAATAAAAAGCAACAGATAAAATGGAGCAGCTATTCAGACAGACTAACCAAGAGTCGGGTCGAATAAAAGCGATTTTAGCTGCCTCATGAAGAATGTCACGGCAGTCGCAACACCAAGGGGAGGGTAATCCATAAATTGGGTGCAACAACTTGAAAAGCACAATCACCTCTGGTTTTATAGTGGGTTTGAGGAACAGCCAGTAATTGTTGTTCAGAAGACCTGGTCGCACAGCGAAGGAAGAGGTCAGCTATATACTGGGGTGTTTGACACTAAAGGTGAGCACCGGTATTTTGAAATGGGTGTGGAGTTTGACTGGAAGCCAGTGCAGAGAGGATACAATTGATCTATTGTCACTTCTACAAAACCAAGCAGCTGTATTTTGGACAGTTTGGATGTGGTTCAAAGAAGTAAAGAGGAGGTTACAATAATCGAAACAAGAAGAAATAAAAGCATGAATAATCATCTCCATCTCAACCCTGGTCACCACGTGTGTGAGCTGGCTGAGATGATTATCAAAAGACAGAGATTAATCAAAAACGACACCTAAATTTCACAACGTTATGCTGAACACAAAGATTTAAGAACCCCATATACTTTTTGATGTTTGGAATTAAGTTTTCAGGATAAATTATAAGCTTCTGTCTTATTTGCATTAAACTGAAGGCACTTGTCAGCCATCCAAATCATGATGGCATCAAAAACATTCATTTTAAATTGCCAATTTGTTAAACTCATCAGGTGTAAAAGAGCAATAATACTGAATATTATTGGCATAAAAATGATAAGAGATGCCACTGTAACAGCTAATCATCTGTCCAAGAGGCTGCATATATGAGGATTACACACTTTTGGGAGTCTACAACTCAATCCTCTCACATGTCAAAAATGCATTTCCATTTCTGTTCACACCTTATTAATAACTCACAACCCAATCTAAAGTTATTCACTGTTAATGTCCTAGTTCTGCTTGATGAATCTTGATGATTTTTTCTCTCAGAGAAATACAGCTTGTATATGTGAATGCACGAGTCCCATGAGGAGGGAGCGAAAGAGAGGGAGAAAAAAAAAAAAAGAAAGATGGTAGAGGTTACAACAGTAATGAACACTAATGTGTTTGTGAGAGATTTTAACAGCCCCTTCACTGACTCAGAAAACATTTCCCTACCTTCTGCCCTACACACTCTACAGCTCTGTGACTTGTAATTAACGCAGTGCCTAAATCACAGGCTTGCTTCCTCAATCTCCTTTACAGTTCCTTCAAATGGTCAAACGAACACAGAAAGGAGACTCTTCTGTGGTTGCACACCGGCTTGGCCAGTTGCCACCGCCAATAAGTCCTCCATAAAACACACAGGAAGTGTATGCCCGCACACACATAGTGGAGTATCCTTGTGCCCACACAGCCTAAGGCCTGCAGTCTGAAAGTAATTGGTGTGTGTGCGCATATGAGAGAGTAAGAGAGGGCGAGAGAAAAAAAGAGTAAGAGAAGGCTGCTGGACAGACTAGGTTTGTTTAATGTCCCCTGGCATGGCCTGAGGGACAGGCAGGGAAAAGTGGAAAGGCAACGAAACAGGAAAGGAAACCAAAGTGGGGCAGGGGTGAGATGGAGGCAGGAAGAGAGGAGAGGAGAGAGGGATGGGGATAGATGCTGAGTAAACAGAGGAGGGACACTTTTCTCTCCACCCGCTGTTTGTTCAGCTACAGGAGCTCCATGAGTCACTTCCTTTCTAACGCTACTTTACGTCTGTCTGTCTGTCTGTCTGTCTGTCTGTCTGTCTGTCTGTCTGTCTGTCTGTCTCTTGGTACACATACAGGCGCTTATTCATGTAAATGCACACAGAAAAACATTTGCTTTCCATGGTACAAATATCTGTCAAAACAGCTAATACATTAAAGCTGCAGTACCAGACCGCATTCTTCCAACAAGGAGGCTGAATGGATGGTAACAACTACGACTGTGAGACTTTGTGTCTGTGCGCAGCTGAGTGACTGTTGTAGTCCCATTAGGTGGATGGATCTCTAGACGAATGGCTATTATCCTAATTAGCACTAATTATGTCTGCTTCCAATTAACCACACAACTGGCAGTGACTTCTCTTGCTGTCTTTCCGTCTCTCTCTCTCTCTCTCTCTGTCTCTGTCGTTCTCTCGGATGGCGAAACACACCTTATTTTCAAACACTCTCCCAGCTGCTCAGCTAAAGAGACCAGCTGAACACAAAGCCACTAATCTTCACACTTGAATATAAGCTGTCATTTTCTAATTCTGGTTCATATAACTGTTTGAACCTGAAATAAAGAGTGTGACTCCTGACCGTGTGATTTATATTCTGCTTTTACAATCTATCTACTGGAGTGAAGGGCTATTTTCATGGGTTGTTGTAGCTGACACACAGCAGGTGTTAAATTTTCATGGTTACATGGTTGGGTATAGGGTGTTTAGTGAGAGGAGTGAGCCATGTGAGTTTAGTGTAGCGCAGCTTGTAGGATTTGCTTCATATATCTTAATATTGTACTGTAAATTTCTAGAAACTCAATCATGGACCCATAGAAAAAGTGACTGGAACTAATTCTTTTGGCTAACTGAAGAAGCTGCAACAACAATTAGCCGATGAGCAGAAAATTAACAATAATCAAGATCAAGATCAAGAAATTACAAACATTTCCTGGTTACAGCTCCAAACGTCAGGATGTTTTTCCTTGTGTTAACATAGTAAAATATCTTTGACACAACAAGACATTTGAAGAAATTGCAACAGGAGATTTTCACTTTTTTCTGACATTTTTTTTTTTAGAGAAAATGATTAATCAGGTAATCAGAAAATGATCAGTATCGCCAAAAAGAAGTCCGGTCATCAATTTGTAAAACTGCCTACAATGACACACCCACAGATATTAAAGGGATAGCTACCTCGGTATAAATGATATAGCAAATCTTTGACAGCTGATAAATGTCCATCATCTCACAGGTTACTGTACATCTTCATATCACTGAACTCTCATTTAAAAGTGTGTGTGTGTGTGTGTGTGTGTGTGTGTGTGTGTGTGTGTGTGTCTGTGTGTGTGTGTGTAAATTTGTATACACAGGATCACACTGATAATTTGTTAAAACACAGTCACATATTGCTCTATAAATGTAGACAAATTGCTTCCTGTAGCTTTAAAGGTCAGTAGCAGCAGTATGGAGTCTGTCTCTGTTTTATTATCAACGCCAACACAACCACACCGTTACAGCATGTCCTGTAAAACAAGGGTTTTTAACTGATACTCTTGTCACCATGGTGATAGGAAATCAATACAATGAAAAAAAACGATTCTGCCTACAGGTTAAAACAATCTACATTATTCTATAACAAACATAACCACACATACACACACACACACACACACTTGCTTTCATAGATCTCGTAATGTGCATAAACCCTGCAGCTACACTGTCAGTGAATGCATCACTCACCATTACCTGTTCCTTCTATAAGAACCACACAGGGTGACAGAGACTGTCTGGAATCTGTAAATAGAAACTGAGGACACTGAGGATACTGTACATGCATTGAAATGACTAAATAGAACGATGGTTACATTGCAGCCGGTATAGGGCAGCATATGTGTGTGTGTATGTGTGTGTATTTTGGTGAGACTTTCCCATTAATCTAACCATGTGATGTGTATTTAATACCTATTTAAGTGTACTAAATGAAATACATGGCAGGGAGTTTTTGAGAAGCTACCGTGCACAACTCGATAAATAAAGCAACAAGGATTCTTCTTTACACTTGCATTTTGTGATAGCAGGCAGAAACGCAAGCTCAATTTCATGCTAGAGAGGTACCTACATTGCAGTATGCCACCTGCTCGGCATAAGAAACTACCTCAGCTGCAACTCCACCCACATTGGCGGAAGCAGGTTTTCTTGGAGCCAGAAAATAGCTCAAGAGGCGCAAGTGCAAAACGGACAGCTGACGTAAAATGTCATTGCGAATGGTTCTGGTTCTGTGGCAGCACAGAATTAGAGACCTACACGAGTGTGAACAATGTGTATGAGCCTGTTGGTGTGTGTGTGTGTTTAACAGTACATGAGTACATTTGTTTGCATGTGTGAGTGAATGTGTATTGGTTAAAGTACACTGTAATTATCTGAGCCGAGGTGATAATGACGAACAGGAATCCTATAACACGAACAAGCAGCGAAAACTAAGAAAGTGGAAAAGTAAGAGAGAAAATAAGAGTTTTCTACATTAAGGATGGATAGCTAAGTGTTTGAACTAAAAACAGAGGACAGCAGGTCACACTGTGAACGCATTTATTTCTTGACATAAGCCCCCAAGTCATAAACACAAAACTCCCTCGAGAATACATGAGCAGAGAGGTTGGAGCACAGTATAATTTCCCGAGAGCAGGACGTGCTAAAATTTTGCCTTTATTTGTGTCTGAGAGAAAAGAAACTTGTGACCTTCTGGTTATTGATCCAACTCTCAGATTTATGTCATTTTGTGGCTCTGATATTAACCAGTCAATCAACATTGTGTCCTTTTACTCTGGCTGGATGTTTACCTTAGGAAATATACATTGTGGAGGATGGTGAACAGAAATGCACGTAGATAATTTCTTGCGAGAATTGTGTTTGCATTTACAACCAATTTTGCATTTCCTTAATTTGTTTATTCATTTGTTTTGTGGTTTCTTCTGCGGTAATCACCTGTCACCCACTAACAGTCGCTCCTCACTGCTCCGTGTCTCACTCTCTCTCTTATTAATTTGCACTTTTGCTTTCCCCCTCTCTGTTTTGTCGATAGGTTAAGAACTCTTTCCAATGGCAGGTGTGTGTGTGTGTGTGTGTGTGTGTGTGTGTGTGTGTGTGTGTTTGTGTGTGCACAGGGTCTGCGTGCATGTATGCGCAATCTGGTCAGTGATGGATGTGTGTGTGTGGCAGGTAATTAAAAGTGTGATTAGTGGATAATTAAAAGAGGTCTCTGTCTTTAGAATATTTAACGACTTTAGACAGAGGACACGCTCACACATGCACACACACAAGCTGGCAGGTGGGAATGTGTTGGTTCAGACTGTAATGGGGAAATAATGATTCCTGAGATGACATAGGATATAGGCAGGGAGACACCAGTAGAGAGAAAGACAAGATGAAGGGAGGTGGAGAAAGAGGAAAAAAGGACAAATCAGATATAGACAAAAAAAACACTGCACTTTTCAAAGATCCACATCCATAAAATGAATCATCATCAGCACAAGCTATGCAGGCTGGACACACACATTTAACACACACTCACCAAAAGCCACACACCCTCTCTCTCTCTCTCTCTCTCTCCTGCCTCTCTTTGAGTGATCAGTTCAGACAGAAGCAGCTGCTCTATGGCAGACAGAAATAGATGAGCAGAGAATCACTTACTGCAGATCCCAGGAGCTTACACACGGGGGAACTTACAAACATGTAAAAAGGTTAAAGCGTAATGGAGTTGTACATGTAGAGGAATTAGAGCTAAATTTCCACCTGGTATTAAAATGAGATCACAGCCAATGTTTATCTACAGGTATCTGTGATCATTTTTGTCTGCACTCTGACTGGATGCAAGGATACAAGACTTACAGTCTATAGACATGTGAGGGACAGCAGCGTCTTGAGCTAAACGCTAACTTTAGCAAGCTAACACGCTCACAAAGATAATGCTAACGTGCAGATGTTTAGCAGGTATAGTGTTTCACATGTTCACCATCTTCGTTTAGCATGTTAGCATGCTAATATTTGTTAAATAGCAGTAAAATGCAGCTGAGGATGATGGGAATGTCAATAGTTTTGCAGGTATTTAGTCATAACCAAAGTATTGGACAAATCTAGTTTTTGACGAGATAGTGTCACTAGATGAAAAGTTAAGGCATTGCCAAAGTAATCATCATGCCTCAGTGGGGCATGAATATCTGCACCAAAGTCTAACCATCAAAAAGTTGTCAAAATCAGTCTTTGAAAGTCTGGGGATCAGCAAAGTCACTGGACTAATCATCTGGGCATCCATCTGATGTCTGTCAAGAAATTTCATTGCAGTCCATACAGCAGCTCACAAGACATTTCAGTCTTAACCATGAAAGTCAGCCTGCTGTTGGCACTAGATGAAAGGTCAAGGAATCTGTAGTAGTGTTCATCCTGTGTGGACCTTGGATGTCTGTACGAAATTCAATGTGAATGCATCCAGTAGTTGCTGAGATTTTTCAGTCTGGACCAAAGTGGTTCACCCACCAACAGAATTCCATCCCTAGAGCCATGCTGATGGCACGGCTAATAACAAACATGATGATGTAAGGGGTCATTTGACGTGGGATAGGACAGCATGTATTTACCTTCCATTTGAGGCAGAACAGATCAGCGTTGTAGGAGGAGAGAGAAAAGACAGGCTGGTCGTTTTCTCCAGGAAAAGGGGTTTGCAGCCGCTGTGAATGCTACTACTGTACCCGGATCATGCCGGAGTCTCTGTGAAGCTGTGAGTGGATGGCAAACTTCAGAATGAGTCATGATGCTTGTGCACTGCGAGTGGTACTTCTTCACAGAGCTGAATAACACAAAATGAACTGCATACACCTACTGTAGATGAGTGTGTCTGAGATCAAAATGCGAGGCATTGTAAATTCAGTGACACTTCTATGGTAATGTGTGCCACGTGTGTTTACATACTACATTAGCATATGTTTTGTTTTATGCAGATATCCAGATGCAGATAGCATTTTATCACCAGGGCCAGGGGTCTTAGAAAATGTAAACGGTGGCCCATTAGGGCTTGTTACAGTGCATAAAGTATTCATTTGTTGCTACAGGAACAAAAACAACTAGAATAATTAGTCTAGTATAATTCAAATATGTAAAAGGAAACTAAAATCATGGTAGTAAATAGGAACATATTTTGAAACTGCGATGCAATCATCTTTGTCGCACTCCTGCAGTTTAGGGAGCTTTTTGTTCCTACCCCTCCTATTCCCTCTCCTGCTGCTTTTTCTCCCTCCCTTGAGTGTGTGAGGCAGGGTAAGCCTCTGTCATTTGGGAGAGTCATTAAGTACAGCCTCAGAGTTAATGTCTTTTCTACTTTCTACTTTAAAAAAAAAAAAAAGAAAAAAGTTTTCTTTTTACCTTAGTTGTTTGAAAAATGTGACTGGAAGAGGACAGCAAATTTGGAACACAGTTACAAGTAAAGGACATAAGTTAAGGACAAATGAGAGAGAGTCTCAAATTCACCTGATATATCCAGCCAGACATCGAGGCTGTTATCTCAGCAAACAACAAATAGATCTGACTGCGAGCTGAGGTCGTAAAATAATGGTGCTATCAACTCTAAGACATCCACCCAATTCTGTGTCAAGATAGGGGAGAAAATGTAATTTATTAAAACACAATGTTTTTACCTTGTGGCATACATGTTGGTCTACTTATAGCCTACAGACTTTGGGAAACACATCAACAGTTTTAAACAAAGCTACAACAAATTGCTTTTGGCAGAATAAGCAATGAATATTCATAGTCCGACGGCAGGCCCTAAAGTGCTGTCTTCATAATGCAATTCTATCCCACTCCACCTTGACAATGAATAATATTACCAGAAAATGCAATGCAATTAAAGCAACCCCTTGTTCCCTGTCTCCCTTTGCCACATGTGTCGCTCCCCCACCCCCCACGCAGTACAGTGATAATATTAAAAATTAAACAAGTCATCTGATTTCTTTACTGCAAAATTCATGCATAATAGTGTGGTGGTAGAACAAGTCGCCTCCAGCCAATTTTTAGCAACAACCAGTCTTTTGAAAGCAGATAAAATGTATGACACTGGACCTAAATTAGATACAAAGAGAAGGACATTAAAACTGTGAAGAAGTCTACAGATAGAAAATCCTTTTGCCTATTATTTACAGTGTTGATTACAAATGTATACAAATGGTTAGTAAACACCAACTGAATACATTATGCATGTTTGCTCAGATATGCTGTATGTAAACACACACACACGGACAATGTCAAGGTTTTAACCTTTCTGCTAAAATAAAACAAGAGTTTCAGATTATTCTATTATCTAATTACAGGTTAGTAACCTCCACACCCATTAAGCTCTCCTTGTGACACTCTCTGCTGTCAGGTAGAAAACAAACTACTTGTGACTCAAACTGTATCAACACAGACACATTGTGCCCCCAAGGCGATAGGTAGGTCATAACCATAATTCGTAAGTGGGTGTACAGACTGAGAACAGCCCTGCATCAAAATAATCCAAGGGTCTGAGGTCGTGGGAGCATGTTGCTTCAAGTAATTATACAACAATGAAATATAATCCAAGATATGTGCTTTGTGAATAGATTTGTCTGTTTGGAAGCTTGTAATATACCAACGCACTTTCCATTGCAATTTTGTGCAAAATATAAGTGATTATTTAGAAAAATTGACAAAATGCAATTGCGAATGGTCTGTTTTTCCACTGAGTTATGGTATGCGAATAAATCTGGCTTTTCCTCTCTTGCGATATCTTTCCAATTAAACGTGACAACAGTGTCAGTCTTCAGCGACAGTCTGCTTCTCGGTTGGAACTGGCTGCCTGGGGCACGATACGGCAGGCGCCACGACTTGAAAGTGAAAAAAGTGTTTCCATGTCACTTTTGCAAAAAAATTTTTGTGTCATTTGAGAGTTTTTCAGAAATTCACGTGTTTCCGTTACTCGTTTTTAAGTTCACAATTTCAGATTGCACTTTTAAATATAAAGGTCAGAATGCTGCTCTGACTGTTTGACAGCAGACTCCTTTCAGCCAAACTTAACTGTCTGACCAATTACCAAAGTGGTCAGTCCCTTGATACATGTGTCTCTGACTGAAGTGTATTAACTTCAGACTTTGCTGCCCTCATAGGCCAATTAGGCCAATTAGTTCCATTGGTTAATAATTGTTTTCAGGTGACACCAAACACCAAAAACACACCAACATAGAAACAACAACAAGCCAAATCAATTTCCACATCTCTGCTACAATCTTACACTCATAAAATCTATACAGACTGTCTGTTTGAGACCGGAGGTGAGCTGAAGGTGAGCGGAGGAATACCAGGATTACCATTTCTCCTTTGAACTGTGATCAACAACCGCTAAGACTGACAAGAAAGAAGACAAAGTGAGAGGGAGGGCAAGAATGAGAAGCAAACAAGAGAGAGACAGAGCAACAGACAAATGTCTATTGAAATGTAGAGAGAGGTAAGACATCGAAGTGGAAATGGAAGAGTTTACAGTGGAGAATTTTCATTCTGTTATTTGCCGCCACATTAGAGGACCAAAGGAGCAATTCAATTATGGAACAGGATGGAGAGAAGGGAGGGAAAAAGAGGAGAGCAGGCATGGAATGGGAGGAGAGGTAAATTGGAAAATATTAAGTTCAGGCAGGCGTCAAAAAAGAATTCCTGTTGCTTCATGTCCTGTCTTTTTTTTTTTTTTCTCCCTATAATTAATCAATGTAGAAATGTTAAATGGTGAATTCAAAATGCTGTTTGTTCATTCATATCACACTGATGTAGCTTTCAGCCAGTGCCCACTACTATTAGTGACAAAAAGGCAATTAACTTTAACACAACTTCTTGTTCAGGTAGATGTTAGGCTTATGTACAGTTGATATTTCCTCTTGTTCCATTTTAAAAGTCAACAAACTGTAACAATAACAATTACTCATAACAAGCCTTATTTGAGCTGTCAATTAAAAGTAATTCTAAAAAGACAACAGCAGCATAGTTCCCAAAAGAAAACCCCGGCCAGATTCTGTCTATGATTTTAATATTTTCTAGAAAGCTGTCTAGTTTATACATGGCATTAATACGCAGGATTCAAATACTGTACTGGCAGAGCTGCACAGTAAATGAAGACATACATGGACATTTGTTGCCAAGCAAGTCAGAGTGGTAACTTTAGCCTGTTCATCACATAGACTGCTACAGGCTGCTCGGGTAGCTAATGCAGAAATATTACAATAATTTAACTAGTTGTGAGACTGTAACTGACAACATACTACAAACCGAGACAACAAGTTTTCTGAACTTCTATGTGAGTGCAAATATGTGGAGAAACTTTGATTTGGTTTTGGATTTATCTTTGTTTACCGATTAGGTAAAGTATCCTGAGTATGTGTTTGTATATGAAGACGGCATTTCCTGTTCACAAGTTATGCTGAAATAAAATTGAATGTTTCTGCAGCAGATGTAAAGTTTGTGCATAAATGATAGATTTGCTGAATGCCGCAGAATTAAAGACAGAACTACACCAACATATAGTAGATGAACAAACAGGATAGTGTGAATATCAGGTAAACAAGGATATGAATTAGGGCTTCACAATATGTCGTTTCAGCATCGTCATCGCAATGTGAGCGTGTGCAACAGTCACATCGAAGAATGTGCAATGCCATGTAAGGAAAACAGACTGAAACACGTCATGCTACAACTTCTTCGCTGCTTGACACAAATTGAAAACTTGAATGGTAAATATGCTGGACGTATATAAACATGCCAGTCAACAACTACATTAATGCCAGTTACTGGTTTTAATGTTGTGGCTGATCGGTGTCAGTCTGTCAGTTTATGTAAGAGAAGTAAAAGCCTTAACAAAGAGAACATAGAAATACAAGATGGTTGGCACATGACTGTGTTTAGAGCAATCATACGTCTTAAAATCCTACATGTCTGGGATTTTTTTGTAATCCCAAAAGTAACTAAATCATATCATTGAGAGGAAAGTCACATTCAGTATCTAAGCTTCTGGTGGCTCCAGAGATTAAGTTCCAGACACAATGGATTCAGATGAGCTTAAACTCTTTACTCCACATTCATTTCCTGTAACTTTTTTTTTTTCATGTCTACTTCTACCTCTTTTTCAGTCACTTTGATCCTCCCCTTTGGCTGCCGTGAGAAACTGTGTCATTATGAACAGCGGCGGAGCTGTGGTGGATTGAAGACCTTTCAAATGGCCGGTTGTGTTTTCAACACGTGGTGGGATTTAATCCTACACATCCTTTGACTCTCCTTCCGAATGATGCTCTATTTCTCTTGATCTTCTTGTTTGCCTAACGCACACACATGCATGTGTATGCACGCTGGCAGACACAAACACACACAACATCTGCTCGCAAAGTTCAGACAGCGAGAAAGTTCCTTCTGTTCAGACCTCTGCTGAGTGCGTGTGTGATGGAAAGAGGCAAAATAATGAATCGCTCCCTCTGTTACCTCTGTTAAAGTGGTGTTTGACAAATTAAAATGAATGAATGTCGAGACACACAGACACACACCTCCACAGCATATGGCTGCTTAGGGCAGGTCTATGAGGACAAATATTTCCCATCAGGCCCTGTCCTGACACTGACCACCTGTGACAATAGTGCTATCCGCACCACTCGACTCCCCAGCAACAAGAAACTGAAATATTCACTGTCCGCCCAGCCATGCTTCTGCATAGATCACCGCCTTTATTTGATCAGTCTGGGCTCCCTGTGTCCCCGATGGAAGAAGAAAGGAGAGTTCTAATTCTCCGCAGCCTGGTTGTCCTCTCGAAGCTGCTGGCTATCAGAGTCATTTCACGTCCATCTGCCACAGGCCTCAGAGCTAATTAAAACCAGCAGTTAGCTCTTCTCGACCTGGGCTGCAGGTCACTGCTAAAATATATATCAGCATCAACAGCGCTGAGGTGACAGCACTGTCTCAAAGTTGTTTTGACTGCTACTGGACAGCAGAGACGAAAACAGACTCAATATGTCTGAAGTTCACAGTCCATGTGAAAATGGAAGGATGAAAGGAAGAAAAACATTTTGTGGGGGGAAGGAGAGAGGTAGCAAATCAGAGAGATGGCAGAGCAGCATGAAGGGGGAAGATGGAGGGGGCAGAGAGTAAGGGCTCCATTAGATTAGAGAGTGTGGGAAGTGACAGCTTGTAAGTTCTTTGCTGGCCAGTATTTTGAGGGCTGGGGAGTTTGGGAATGTTCATAGACAGACAGGATATGTGTGTGTATGTGTAGGGGGGGAGGGTAGACACACACAGGGAATGAAGACTGTGTGTGTGCTGGATATGCAGAATGGGGTTAGGGGCAGGCACATGGACATAAATTGAGAGCGGTGGGACAGGCAGAAAGACAGACAGCGAGATGGGGCAGGGGACTCTGGGAGTGATGCATATCGGATCAATAAACTTCATAAACGACATCATCAGCTCGGTCACCACGAAGACAGCCAACCGCCAGGCACCATCTGGCCCTGTCTCACCGGACCGCAGGATCAGCCAGCGTAACCTCGCACACAAACACGAACGCATACACACACCGTTACACACGCAGAGCCGTGCAAATATTCACTGCACTCGCTTTGACACGCATGAGCGCACGCAGAGACATTCGAGCCAGGTAGACGCAACTGAGATTGGTCTGGAGAGACAGATTGTGTGCGTATGTGTGTGTGTGTGTGTTTGTGTGCATACACCACAGCAGTTAAGCAGTTTATTCAGGAACAGAAGTTTATGGGTTCTGTATAACACTATATCCTGTAGCATGATAATGACTGTAAAAGAGACAGAGAGTGAGAGCCAACCGAGAGAACAAAGCAATATAAAGAATAATTTAGAGGCAGAAAAGTAGGAGTGGGAGACGGAGCAGGGAGGTGAGAGGAGGAATGGGAGAGGAAGACATGTCTTGTTGAGACAAGAGAGGAGCTGTGAAGAAAGGTGCAAATTAGTCTTTTCTATGAAGGTTCAAAGGAAGAATTATGCATGAATCTTCATCACAGTGTGTGTATGTGGGGTGCAAGCAAATCAGAATATTTCATCTCACAATGCAGAGATAATTTTTTTTTCTCCAGATTGTATTAATACCTGAAAATGAGGTAGTGACATTCACTTTTTTAAGACACTGTACAGGTGTCTCTCTCGCTCTCTCTCTGTTTTTTTTTTTTTTTGAAGAGCAGAAAAAGAAAAAAAAGGTAAAAACAAAAATCTGTCATTATGAGAATGAAATGTTACTCCCTACGTTTTATCTACCTAACAGTATCATTGAAATTACTTCTTCTATCACAAAATATATTACCATAACCAGACACCAAAATTGACAGAACCAGCTGTCATTTTTATCTTGTTGCCATGGATACAGGTTATTGGTGCGACAGCCTTGAATTTTAGACAAACTCGCTGCTCAAAAGTTGCACACCAATCAGGTCGCCTCAGCCCAAACAATTTGCCAATGTCACTGTGCTGAAGAGTGTATCCCGCTTTGTAATAGGATTTAAGAAATCAATAGGGAGCAAAGGCTTCTCATAAACTTCTGTTAACTTTTTATTTTCTCCCTTTTTTCTGCACAGACTTGATGTCAAATGGTTCAAAATGGTCATCAGCAGCTGAGTACTGCCATTGTAAAGTTATCTAGACAGTGTGAACATGTTTTCGATTTACAACTGCTGTGTGGTGTGCATTTAGTAGTCTTTGGATAGATCTTTTGTTAAAGGTTAATTAATAATCATAACTGACTACTCATTAAGTTGATTCAGTCTGTTTCTTACTTTGGAGGTTTGGTTTTATCAGCCCCCGATGAGTCTAGTCTAACTAAAGGAACATTAAACTGCAGATACTCTAAAAGGAACAAAAAAAAGCATAATTACAAGAACAAATGAAAATTGTTATGATCAGAGAGGTTCAGATTCTATTTTCCATTTTCAACATAAATCAGATAAAATACTAATGTTGAAAACAAGATATAATTAATTCATATTTAAGACAAATCAACAGACAATCTGCAGCCATCAGGCTTTGTTTGGTAAAAACAACTTTCATGTGCTGTGGCAACTCACTGGTTTGCTGTCTGAAATTATGTTGCTAGCACCAGAAATGACATCCAGTTATACAGTAGTGTGTTGTTTCTACCCAAACTCTGAGCCTGTATTCAACTGTCAAAGGTTTTAGCTGGAACATTGATTGTCAGAGTGAAATTTTCTTGCTGATTAATTTAATGATCTGATGTATAGCTGTACCAGCTGTTTGTCAGAGTGGTGTAACATGTGAAATACTGACTGCTGAATCTTTCTCTGTCTGTGTCCCATTGTCACGGACACTGCACAGACTTAAAGACGAGGTGGACAAATGATTTATATCAAATATTAGGGGCGACATGTCTCCGTCTCTCTGCATAAAATTTGCATATGGTCCAAACGAAATGTCTCCTGCATGAAAGGGTAAGACCTGTGCTGTGTGAAATAGCACCTCTACTTTCTATTCCCAGAATGTCACCGAGATTGTATTTCATGAACATGTGTTAATTTCTCACGACTTTAGTAGAGGCAGTCAAGTATTCAGTAGAAACTGACTCTGATTGCAATAAATAGCTGATGGAATACATCAATTTAATGAGTTATCCTAATAAAATGCATGGACTCTTCATCTTAATCAAGATGACGGGCAAAGAGAAATGGAGCCAATGTAACTACATTAGTTACATGTACTGGCTCCAGTACAGGCCACAGTGTCATCTGTGTTGTGATCAGAAGGCCAAACCTTTCAGCTGACTGCTCAGCTGAGTGCACCTGCCAAACTGTGACAGCCGATTGCTCACTGTCAAATCATATTGTGTTTTAAATGCTGCGCTAACCTACTGCAGCAACTGTTACATCAGTGCTTACTCTGCAATCTCTGCAGCTACTTCAGCGTCAACTCAACATTCATTATCTTTTATGCTTTCACTATTAATTCCATATGTTTTGCTCTTTTGCCATAATTACGTGACAACTCATCTGTCTGCTGACTCCTGTCATTTTCGGTTCTGGATGTGCAGCTTCCAGAACAGATCCCTACCGCTTAACATAATCATACTGCTTTTTGCTTGTGTAACAAACTTTGTGGTAAAGCTGAAGTCAAAGTTGAAGTTGGTCCTGGCAAATAGATATAAGACATTTCGTGGTAGTTTGTCCTTTATGCTCATATGAACAAGGATCTACAGCCTCTTGTGAGAATTCCATTCCTGTCAGGCTCAATTTTAAATAGACGAATAATATGTATGATAATATATATACAGAATAACTCTAGCAAGAATTATGAACCACAGGCCCATGTCAGTCTTAAAGCAAGACTAGGTACCGGTCTTGGCAAGGTGCCAGTATATTCCAACAAAAGTGTTTGTCGGATGGTCGAACACAATCTACCGTCCAGAAAAATGTGCACCGTTATCCCCGTGTTCAAATGACGATGGTGTTTGCTCCTCTCTGTGGCAGCTAGCTTTTCACCCTATCATCAAGTGTGACCTTTTGTAATAACTACAAACGTTTATAAACCTTTTCATGTGATAAAACTAATTATTTTCAACCATACCCCAAGTCTCCAGCCTCTGTAGCAGCTCAGAGCAACTGGACTCTCACTTGGACTTATTAGTGGCCCTTGGACGTTACAAAAGGACCTGGGCGAAGTAAACTACTTTGATATGGATGGAAGTGTCCATTAAAGGATGGATGTGACAGGAAGAGTTTCCTGGTTCACTTTGGTAGCATAATGTCAATTACGTATTTATCTATTTATATATTTGTTTTTAATTGCCAGTGCTGCTCTTATTTGTGGTGTGTGACATTGAGAAGGGGTGAGGGTGACGGGGGTAACATTCAATCTTTTGCAGACTTTATCTCGCCGGTTTTGAAAGCTTCTTTTGTCACATTCATCTACAGGATATACTGTATGCTTATTAAAATATGTAAATAGGCTGTTGTCGTGAAACAATCAGGAAAAGTAAGTAGAACAAAGGACTCCCTGTTTTCTGTTTTTAATGGATAGCAGCAGGGAGTACAGTTTAAGGAGGCTAATGCAGTGTAGTGGTGATGCTCTAACAGTAAACACCTTCAATGCAGGCTGAGTCTTCAGCAGCAAAATAATTGCAGTCCACTGTCATTAAACCACACTCAATGAAGCCCCATTAAGTTAACAGGAGAGCCCTTTTCCATGTTCATTCAAATTAAAAAGCAAAGTCAAAATTGATGGGAACTAATGACAAAAATAACAAGACAAGGTAAAAACCTCGTATAAGGCTGGACAGGGCGGAATTTCTTTCTTGATGCCTTGTCTTTTCCTCATGGGGGATGTGATCATACACGACAAAATAAAAGGTTAAATGCTAATTTAACATGCCAGAATTAAATCCCCCTATAAGTATGTGTGCCAAAACACTTTTTTATAAACTTCAATATCTATTAGTAAATAAATGCTGACAGTGAAAGTGCATCCCTGAGTTGAATGTTGTTTGCACTATAGTCGAACTGGCCATCAGGAGCCCCACAGAAATCCCAGTGGGCCACCATGTTGGTGGGCCGGTCAGAAAAATCTCAAACACCAACAACTGGAATTGAGAGAATATGCATACTGTAGCATGTCAGCACAGCAATAAAACCGTGTTAAGAAATAAAAAGTTTCTGTCCACTGAAACACTAGAGTGCGTTTAATTTGAAATGGTTACTTAGAACTTTAACAGGGAAAATGGGAGTGGATCAAGGCATCATACTCGGTATGACCGATTTTATATATCAAACAGATGGAATTAGAAATAAAGGCCTCTTTGGCCTCTAATACAAGCCTGCCTCAAATTCACCTGTTACCTTCTGCAGTTGAGTTAAATGAAGGCTATTTGAGGAAATACAGTAGTTGAAAACTGTTGTAGATCCACCACAGGCGGTCGCTGATGATAGTAATAGAAACTGCATAATAGAACCTGTTCGCGTTGAATCACATTGAAAGAGCAACGGCCAGTGGGAAAGTCCAACTCTCAGCCAGCCAACCAATGGTGTGACTTCATCACTCACTCATTCATGGACATTTGCAAGTGTAGTGCTGGCACGTGGCCGGTCTAGCCAAAAGAAAAAAAAAAAAAAACACTGCTTATGTAACCTGACTCCACAAAGCTTTCTCAAAAGCCCTTTTGACTGCCATTAAAGGAGTGAAAAAGTTGCTGTCTGGCCATTTATGTGTACACCAAGGCCACTGACAATTTCATTCAATAACACATTGGAGAGCAGTGGGTGAGTGCTCTTAATGGGGAGTTAGTTATCTCAGAGTGTCAGAGCAGCCTAATGAAACCGCTGAAGGTCTGTATCTCAACACCTACTTTCACTGATGAGTAGACTCAAACAGGTATATATTCTGAAACAATTTAAGATAATCTATAGTGAACTATTCTGAAAAGCTTTCACAACAAACCCACAGTCCCCTGCTTTGTCTGAATAATTACATTATTAATACACAGTTTGAACATTTTTCTAAATAACAATACTGACAGGAAAGCTGTAGCAGCTAAGGAATAATATGCAAATTACAGGCATTTCAAAAGGAGCCAGACAACAGCATTAAACAAAAGGCTGTGAAATACAGCTTACACAACACATCCAGGGACTCTCATATCTCTGCTGAACAATTAACATAAAGAACATTTCTCGTACACCTAAAATTACTTAATAACCTTGCAGGTGTGATTCATTGAAAAATCCGTTTTATCTTGTCTCGATAATGTTCTAAGTCTATTTTACAGATGTCTAATGAAAAGGGTCAGTTATCTAAGTGGCTTATTATTCATAACAATTGGTGTGCAAGGATTAAAAAGAACTTTTGTGCTTCTAGAGCACGTTAATTAATAAACCACTGAGGGATAAGAACGGTAAAATTAAATTTTATCTCAATCTGTGGTTTTTTTTTAATTTTTTACACACGCTTTGTTCCTGCTGCAGAAGTCCCTATATACATGTGAGCGTGTGCTGGAGAGAGACAGGAACAGAGAATGAAAGAGACACCTACATTCGGTTGTTGGGGATGATCTTCTGTCCGTCTTTGAACCATGTGACTAAGGGTCGGGGGGAAGAAGCGAGAGGAGGCGGGCTGATGATGGCTGCTCGGCCCTGAGTCACAGTCTTTCTCTGCTCCTCGGTGGAAAAGTTCCCCAAAACTGGGGAAGAGGGAGAGGAAAAAAAGAGCGTGAGTATGAATGCCGAAAGTTACATTTAGCTAAAAAAAAGCAGCATTAAACTTGCTGGTTGGTTGGTTTGTTGGTAATAATACTAATACTGTAGATGACTAAAACTAAATGCTAACGCGCTAGCCAGGCAAGAGAATGCCAGCTGTACTCTGTAAGAGAGGTTCTCTGAGCATCTATGTATTTTCTCCTCACTCTGCCGTTCACTGTCAGCTGGCAATTTATTCTCAAGATTGAATATCATTCCATTCAATTATGACTTTTATTGAAGAGAGGAAAAGCTTGGTCGCTAACGGATACAATAAGTTCAAACTATTTATTCAAAAGACATCAAAAGACCATCGACTCCTCATAACTGTCTGCAAACCATTCCTCTTTTGTGGAGCAGTTTATACTTGGACAGACAAGGTTTAATAAAAGTGAATGGTGTAACAACCTTAACTTCCAGCGTCTGTTCCAGAAGCGAGACGCCCCAGTTCAAGGTCGCACTGACATTTGTAACAGCGCTTTTAGCCAAAGATACAGCTTTGGAACAGAGCCTTTCTCAACAAGTTGTGTGGCTCACTTCATATGCTTAGATATTTTTAAAGACAATCTAATATTTTAGTTTTTATAATATGACTATTCTTTTTCTTTTTTTCAGCTTTTATTAGACACAATTTTCCATCAGTCCGAGACCCTTTGCAGACTAAATGTCACAGCTTCGCAGCCGGACAAAGAGATGGGATTACCTGGAAACATGACTTAAGAAAAGCACCGGTGGATCTTAAAGACATGAAAAAAAGCTAAAGTTACAATAATCTAAAGTATCCACACTGCTTTATCCACACACTTTCATGGGAGCTGTAGTTTCTTTTATGCCTTAGATTATGGAAAGTAAACCCCAGGAACATGGAAGAGAGATGGAAGGAATACCGAATTAGAGATTGCACAGTTACAGAAGCTAGTGGCTAGAGCATTGGACCGGAGATGGTGTCAGGATTTCTGCTCTCAATAAGCTGAGATAGCTTCCTCCACGTCTCTTTTCCCTCTAATGTCTGCACTGTCAAATTGGCTTGGTCAACAGCTCAGATGATGTGTTCAGTATTTGTAAATCTGTATCAGTATCTGTGCCACTAATTTGCAACTTGTACATCATCATTTGTAAGTCAACTTAGAATTTTTCCAGGGAAATGTGAATTTGTAAATATATTTGTTTTGCCGTGCCGCTTGACACAAAAACCAGGGGGGCATGTGACTCGTAAAATGCCACGCGACTCGTGATCTGAAAGGAGAATTTCTAATTCATTGTGAAGACCCTTTCTTTCCCCTCCTTTTAATAATAATAAAATATTACCAAATGAATTTTGACACTATTTTTGACTAAAAAAAGGGATGACTGATTGTGATTTTTGCTTGACTTCAAAGGAGAAGCTGCTTGTTAGTGTGCCCATGGTTAAGTTTTCCTCATAGACAGCACCCTTAGTCATTAAAACAGCTCATGTACTGGTCTTATTATAATGGTGTGTACACTTTTTACCAGTGTGTGTGTGTGTGTGTGTGTGTTGATGTGTACTCACAGGCCACTTGCACCTCTGTTCTCCTGTGTATTACTGCTCCCATCCTGTTCCTCACCATGCACTGATACAGGCCAGCATCAGTCCTCTTCAGAGACGGGACAGACAACCTAGAGATGGACGGACACATAGAGAGAGGACAGTCATGAAGGTGCGTTTTATCTCAGAGCTGTAAATAAACCCAATAAAAATGGGGTAGGGGGCATGGGAGTGATGTTTGGAGACCAGCAAGACAGAAAGGAAAGAAAGTGCAGGTCTGCTTGTCCATATGTATGCTCTCTTGTGCAATTCCCTTTCATGACCTTGATCTGAGAATGGATTCAGCCTCAGGTTGTCAAAGTTCCTCAATAACAGAAGGTAAGGCGGAGAGGGGCATGTGTACAGTATATGTGTGTGTGTGTGTGTGTGTGTGTGTGTGTGTGTGTGTGTGTGTGTGTGTGTGTGTGCTGTGTATGAGAATGTTTTTGACTGTGTGCATGTTTTTTTTTTTGTTCTAAGAGGGGTTGTTAATGGGGCTTTAATGGACTGTGCTTCACTAATGGGAAGCTTGGCATAGGATCTAGGTTGGTGCCACGCTAGGCAAACACACAAACGCACACACACTCACTCACACACACACACACAGATATTACACACAAACCGGATAGACACAGTAAAACTGGACATCGCTTTGGGGCTCATTATGAATACCAGGACAGCCAAGTATTTAACTCCCAGGCTGTCAGTGCATGCTGCCAACATACACAAACCCACACTCTAATACACACACACACATACATCAAAGACTCAAACACGCAATTCCATTTGAATCAGGAATGACACATTACACAGACGCTCTCATCCTGAAACAGATTTTGATATTGGACACTGCATCTCTCTCTCTCTCTGCCTGTGTTCCATTACGTTTTATAATAGGTGTGTGTGGTGGGGCTGTCACTATATTTTTTGAAATCCCCACAAGTTTTTTTTTTCCTTTATGTCTCACTAAACACAAAGTTCAGTGTTGACAGGTCCCAATCAATACCATAATTTCTCAGTCAATTTCTCTGACACAGTCTCAGCCCCGTGTGTGAAGTCAAATTCCCTATGTGATTCAAGACAAGAACAACTTCAGTCAGGTTTTACAGTACGACAGCTTCACCACATATTCACCAACCCTTCCCTTTTGCATCAATCTGTTCACACATCACAACAATACATCTAGTCCTTTCAGAGGAAAACGTCATTTCACAATAAATGTACTGCTTCATATGTAATAGAATGAAATAGACTATTATTAAAATATTGTGATCATTTTGGCAGATATTGTGATTGCAATATGAGTGACAATTTCAGTTGGAATGATCAATTTTGCACTGAAAGAAAATATAGAAATGATGATGATGTGATTTTTGTCAGGTCTTGTACCAAATAAATATGTTCCTTTATGTCTGTTGTGACACATTTTACCTTTATCAAACAAATAGCAGCTCCTGCAATTTGGATATTGCACTTAGCCAAATTGCGATTTTGATAATATTTCGATTAATATTTCAGCCCTAGACTTAAAAAAATGTGGATATATGATCAAAGTATCCAACGAGTCATTGTCTATTTCCCAGGAATTAAAAAGGAGTTGTATTTTATTTCCACCAATGTGTTGTGTTTGCATTGAAAAAGGAAGGAGGTGGAGCAGGTTGCTAGATTTAGGTAGCATTTAATTAACAAAGGGATTTACTAGAGAAAGTGTTCTTTGTGTAAAATAACTTTATTTGTCAGCTATAAATGGTGAAGATACTTCAGCAGCCTTGTCAACAGTGTTCCTGAAAACAAAGCAAATATTACCGTCGTGTTTCTTAAATTTAACTTGTCTTAGTGACTAGACTGCTGCTGCTCAACTGATGCTGAAGAAGGAAACTTTGCTGAAGTTTCCATTCATGTAAATCCTCAGGGCTGTAACTAACTGTTATTTTCATTAGCAATTAATCTGATTAATTTCTTGATTTTCCATAAGATGAAAGGAAATAGTGAAAAATCCCTGTTAAAATTTTCAACAGCCCAGTGTAACGTGTTCAGATGTCTTGTTTTGACTGACCAACAGTCCGAAACACAAAAATATTCACTTTATGTGGGACAAAGAAATGCATCAAATCCTCACAGTTTAGCAGATATACGACTGTACAGCAAATACTTGGCATTATTATTTAAAATAACAGCAACAAAATTCTGTCAATCGAGTAATCGATTAATCAACTAATCATTAAAGATTTGTACTTACAGCAATGTACAACTGAACTTTTCATTGTCCAGTATATGAAATAACATAAAAGGTAAATAAAAATAAAATAAAATCCGATTCTACAGAGAAGATGTGGAATTAGACGAAATTTGTGTGATTTTGTGTGGACCAGAATTTTTGAATATGTGTGAATGGAATGGAGGACATTTATAAAGCGCTTTTATTCAGTTTCTTTCCAGTGTATGTCACATTTACATTCTCACACACCTGTGGCCGTGAGTTACTATTCAAGGCATCAGCTAAACAGTTAGGACCAACTGAGGTTTAGTGTTTTGCTCAAGGACACTTTGATGCAAACAGGAGGAGCAGGGGCTGAACCACCAACCCTGCGATTAGCAGACAAGCCGCTCTATGTAGTTACTCTGCTTACAATCAACTAACAGTAAAGAAAATTATTGAAAGGGGAAGTTATGCAAGTAAAACACAAAAATCTGGCTACAATTGCAGATGGTCACGAGCATTCACACACACATGCGTACACATACACACACACACACACACACACACACACACACACACAGAGTCTGCCAATTCAGCATAGCCCTGGCCTCACCAAACTAAAGTAGCCAGAACGCTGAGAGCAGTCCAGAGCGACACAACGCCTCCTGGCTCGAACAACGACTGCCTACAAAATGCTGGCTCAACCTCTCCCTCCCTCAGTGCACATTCGCTCCCAAGATTCCCTCTATTTCTGAATGATGTGAAAAACAATTTTGTTTCACAGCTGCAGTCTTGCCGAGAGGGATTGCTTAGCTCTTACCAACCAACACACACGGACGGGAGGAGAGGGGCAGAGGAAGGGAAGCAGCGAGGTACAGAGAGGAAAGCGGAGACAGAAGCTCAGACATATTGATTGCTTCTGCTCTTCTTTCCCCGGACTATATACATATTTATAGTGCTAATGTAATTATAAATCTCACTTTCCACCGTTCACTTTCCACCATATTATTTTCATGTTCCACTGTCTAAATGTTCTGACCTTCTCTGAACACACTGCATCACTAATGGGCACAGCTCCTATGCTGCAGCTGTTTTTCCATGCTACAGCAATGGCTCAGAAGAAAGGATGCCAGATAGACAAACAGGAACAGACATGCACTTCGAGATAACAGAGGGATGCATGACAAAAAGTCAGACACATCCAGTCGGTGCTAGCTGACCTGTACTGTGGTGTCCAGTCGGTGATGTTGCTGTTGTTGAGAGTCCAACGGTACTGCAGAGGCCAGCTGCCTCCAGCCAGGCAGGTCAGCACCAGCCTGTTTCCCTCCAACATCACCTGCTGCCCTGGTCCACCCCCGCGCAGGTAAGGAGCCACCTCTGACAGACAGAGACATAGAAAGGAAAATATGTTATTTTTGTTATTTGAAAAAGTCTGCATTAGTCATTTTTGAACAACTTAGCAAATTGCACAACTGCATTCATCCACCACAATAAAAAAATCATTAAATTCATGTTCTATTCTTTACAAAATAAACAAATAAATAAATAAAACTCTGGCATACCAATGTATCTTCATTTTATTGTATACAGTTTCAATTGGACTCTGGAAATTCTATAATAATGTTGGCAGGTGCCATCTAACAAATGTCAAGGCAGATATGAAAACTAATTTCACATCTAGTATCAAAGCAGCAATAAAAAGAAATGCTACTGTATGTTCTGTGTTTCTTTACACGCATTTCTTCTTCTGCAGCCAAAACTCTGACCTTTTCACCTTAAACTCTCTCTCTCATTTATAACTTCAGTAGTTGCCAGGACCCAGAGACACGATGACAATGTGACTGTGTGGACCAAAATCTGAATGATACACATCTGTAGGATTCACCAGGTCTCCATCTGGAGATCCTCACTCCATTAGTGGGGTCTATTAAATCATTCTTCAACTACTCCTCCTGCAGACTGTGGTCATAAAGACATAAAGAGAAGTTTCTCCTCTTCCTCCGCCTCCTGTTCTGAGTTATCATTCTTCCACCTTTTTTTTATTTTGAAATAGAGATGGACACTCATAACCACAGTAACTGCAAATCACTGTCTTAGGTATGCAATGTTTGATGGTAAACAATGTGATCATTTATTTTGCTGTTTAAAATTATACCTTAGAATGAAGGTGTACCCTTAGGAGCACAGATACAGCATATGATGCATGTCAAAACACTCATGCCTATTGCTTTTGATGTAAGCCCACGCACCAGCAGCACGCGCATGGCGATGTGCATCACTGCTTCAACACGTCCTGTTTTCCAGCATTGATGTGCAGCAGCAGTCCAGAAAAAGAGCAATTCTATTACATTTTCTCACCGGAACGACACGCTGCAACTCGACTATTTCTTTTGTGTGCACATAGCATCTGCAATGTGTTGCTGGCATCACTTAAAGTGCAGCAAACGCCAATGTCTGTCGCACATGATGCTTTGCATAAAGACAAAGGTTAAACACAAGTTCACAGTCACCTTTAATCCAGATGTTTTGACATGAGCTTGGACATCCTATTGTTCAGAAGCTACAGAAGAAGAAACTACAGACGTGATGATGGAGAAGATGCTCACTGAAGTTTGACACACCTTTAGCTGTAATCTACAATTCTGCAATCTCATCTTTCCTCTATCAGGACATTAAGCCTTATCACTCACAGTACATTTATTCTGGCTCTGCAGCTGCTACAGCTGCTGTCTGAACAATGGCATCCAGTCTTTAACTCTTGGCTCAGGTGTTCAGACCTGGCTCACCACAACACAACATAGAGCCATAGAGGGCCTGGACACACCAAACAAAGATCAGCATCTGTCCATGGGGTGTAGGGTGGAGGTGATGGTATGAGTGAGGGTGAGAGGGGGTTGCAGACAATGAGATTTATTCAAGCCATCAGCCATTTACATACACACACACACACACACACATACATGCACGCACGCACGCACGCACGCTAGCAAGCACACAAACACACAAACACACACACACACACACACACACACACACACAAACTAGGTTAAAGGGGGCAGGCTTATCTGCTTGCTACAGTATGTATGGACAGGTCCATAACTCTAAGGCAGAGTTTTACATTCTCTCTTTCTCTCTCTCCTTCTCCTGTCAACTTAATCTTCTCTCCTCCCTGCCGTTTCAACTTTTTCAGTTCTGTCTTCCCTCCAGCCCTTTTACTTCGTCTCCATTGTCTCCCTTTCCTATCCTATTCCTTAGTCCCTGTGGATGTCTCAGGGCCACCTTTTTCTCCCCTTCTTGTTCTCTACTTTCCACAGTTTCACCCTCTCCCGCTCTCTTCTAGATTGATAGCTGCCTGCTCCATGCACAAGAGGGAAGTGTTCCATCTACAATAGATTTATATGCAACTGTGTGTGTGTGAGTGAGAGTGAGAGAGAGTGAGTGAGAGAGAGAGAGAGAGAGAGAGAGAGCAAGAGAGGAGAGAGAGAGACGAGAGAGAGAGAGAGAGAGAGAGAGAGTGTGCATGGGAGCATAAGGATTTATTTGGAATATTCCGTTTCTACAGACGATGGCTGGCAATGCAGACTCCAATGTCATACTGCTGACCAGCACTATAACTCACCTCTGCCTGCCTGTGTGTGTGTGTGTGTGTGTGTGTGTGTGTGTGAGAGAGAGAGAGAGAAAGCAGCAGAGAACCAGTCTGAACAACTTACCAGATATGACCCTCAATTAGAAATGCTGGTGTCCGTACCGTACACACGTGGACATTTTGTACCTGCCTTGATCTCCTTTTAACCATTTCACTTATGCACCACTTCCTTCAAACTTCATATTGTGTAAGGCTGCATGTTTTGTCCCCCCCCCCGACTCCACTCCTTATGGCCCTTTAATCCCTTCCTTCCACTTTAAAGAGAGTCCATTAGGAGGTACAGATGGAGATAGAGAACATCACGTCTGAGAGGAACAAGGTCAGCTAACAGCATGTTTCATTCACTGATGTCATCTGTCTCTTTCTTCCTTGCTGTCTGTCTCTCTGTCACTCAGTGTCAACGTGTCTCTCTCTCTCTCTCTCTCCCCCACAGTCTTCCGTTTTCCTAACCTGTCTTTCTTTCTCAAAAGCTGAACAGTCCAGCCACCTGTCTGTCTGTTTGCTTCGTTCTGCCCTCCTTCTCTTCGCCCCTCGGTCTCTGTCAAAGTCTGTGGCAGCTCAAGGTCTCCTCTTTTTCGTCCCTTTGGGAAGATTGTTGCCTAACAGAGAGATTGGCCTCTAAATGTAAAGGAAGAGTCAAGAGGCAGATGTGCACATGTGCGCACGTAAATACACACTTTTTCCTGCTGCAACATGTGCACGTCTCCGCTCTCAGGTCGATCTTATGAAGCTGCTTAGGCAGATTCTGGGGAGGAATTCAATTTGCCGAGAGATGAGCGCTGTGATAGAGGAGAGAGGGAGGAGAGCAGGATGAAAGGACGGGAGGAGAAGAGGATCAGGGTCACTGCTCCGGGGGGCTGACAGTCCACCATCATCCCGCCCTCTCTCTCCTCTCCTCTTCGTCTTCCTCTGTCTCTCTGCACTTTTACAGCGAGTGGAAATTAGGCCCTAAATGACTTGTCCTTTACAAATGGGCCAGTAAAGATCATTATTCTTACATTGTGCTGCATTAAACATCCTAAAATTAATCCTAAATCTTACTGCAACAGTTGTGGTGAGGAGTGAAATTTTCCCCTGGCTCAACATGAGGTCATGGGGCAACAGCATGGGTAAAGGTGTTGATTGCTGTGTCGGAAGTTTTGAATTTGTCCAGTGAGTATTTGGTGGTAAAAAAACCCTTTAGATGCTACAGTTTGCATTCATATATACATATACATATATATATATGTGTGTAGAAAACCCTGTTGTGTAAATGCATTTCAGACACTGAGAGAGAGTGAGTATTGGAATGAAACTAAAGTTGAGCTCTCACTCCTGCAGTGCCTGCTTAATTATTGGATACGACTGTGTGTATGTGTGTGTACAGTTTGAGTGTATATGTGTGTGTCAGGTCAGAATTAGGGTCACTCACTCCAGAAAAATCACTTTATCTTCATAGAGCTGAACTCCTACTGCGAGACAGGCCTGGCAAAACTGGCGCTAGTCTATGAATACTGATTTACTGATAGCCTGTCTCTCTGTCTCTGTGTCTCACTCTCTCCCACACACACACACATTCACCCTTCATATTGCCTTTTTCGATGCATGAGGTTGAAGGGGAGAAAATAACTACATCAGTCTCTTTTATAACAAGTCATTTTTCTATGAATAAGCGAGCAAAAGTTGCATGGCTAAGCGTTTTTTTACAGCGGTAACAGCAGTCTATTTGATTATGGGGTGCAAATGAGTTCTACTCCTTTTTAATCTAATAAGTCTGTCTGCGCTTGTTTCAACAGGCATTTAAAAACACTTAATTGGACTGACAATGTGTTAGCCGAAAGGAAGAATTATGAGTTGAGTTTTCTTGGCGTGTTGCTACTAGTCAGAAAATGAGAAGTGACAAAAAAAAAAAAAATGCAAATTAATTGAACAATATAAAGTGAAGGCGCTGAAAAACGAGATTTTACTTCACAATCGAAGAGTTCACACAGGTCAGGTGAAAACATACTAAAATTGTTAAAAACTGTCACTGATGCTGTTGATTTAAAGCTAGGGTTACTGCAACCTAAGAAAACTAAGAATTACTATTTGCACCAGAATAGATATACAGAGTAGAAAACATAGTTTTTGGGACAGGAGAAGAGGACATACGGCATTACTGAGAAAGAACAGGGATTAAAAAAAAAAAAAACTGGATAAGTGCTAGAGTATTAGAGCCACTTCATTAGGCAACCTCAAATTCCACATGGGAATGTTCCCGGATCAAAACAGAAAACCATCAATAACCGTTTGTCATGGTGATTTATGCTGGAATTTGCACAGAAAAGACTAAGAACTAGGAAAAATGCAATATTGGGCTGAAATGGTGGACTGAAAGACATTGGCAAGAAGAACTATGAACCCTGCAGGGAGAGCTGGAGGTGAGTGAACTTCACGAGAGTGAGGTGAATTTCAGGTGAGCTCTGGCTCTGACCTGAAAGCTGATGACCTGGATTATAAAATAATTCTGTTTCATGGCATGTGGTATTTCACTCTTCTTCCTCTTAAAATCATTCTCACCTTTCTCCTGTTAAGTGATGTTGAAAGTTTTAAACAATTCCAGACGTGGAAAATCATCTTAATGAAAACAACAGGCAGCAACTGGATCAAAAGCCAAACAATACGTCTCATTAAACCCCACACACTGTTGATTGAAGATTTTATCTTTGACACATATATACATAACATTTTTTTGCTTGTTGTAATCATTCCTCCTGTCTCCTTCTCATACTGGTCATTAAAGGATCCCTTTCTAACGCAATTCCAGTGTAAGTGATAGGGGATAAAAATTCACAGTCCTTCATATACACTACTGTACAAATGTTTCAGGCACTAAATGTTAAGTGAGGATGCTCTCAAAAATACTGCCGTGAATCATTTTTGTTTATCCATTAGCTTCGTACAGAGTGCCACAAACAGAAAAAGTCCTAAATAAAGTCAGTATTCAGCACCAATTCTCCAAGATACACTTGCTCACAGTTTTTCCAGGTACTTGGCAGGTAGGTTGTTCCAAGCATCCTGGAGACTTTGGCACAGTTCTTCTGGGGATTTAGTCTGTCTCAATCTCTTCTGTCTCTTCATGTGATCCCAGACTTATGGCTGGCTGTATGTTCAGGGTTGTAGTCATGTAACAGACTGAAACTCAAGTGCCTAAAACCTTTACATAGTGCTGTATATATTCCAAAGTTTCTCTGGCGCTAATATAATGCTTCAGCACTCTGGGTTAGTAAAATAAAAGTTACAGTTTTCGTGCTTAGTCCCACTTGAGGGGTAGTAACATAAAGAGGTACTGACAAAAAAACTAATTTTAAAATATAGCCACAGTCGAAGCCTCGTATTAACTTCAGCTGAACTTTGGAATGTATTTTTACAGGGAAGGAAGTGTGTCTGTGTCTTACACCAGAACCACAATAGGAATGGATCTCTAAAGTACGAACAGGAGGAAAACAGCAGGCAAAAACTGCTCCAGAGTTCATATAGTGTTTTATGACAGACTATCCTCTGACAGAACCAGTTTGTCTTGGTCAAATCAGTGGTGGTTCCCAAATCAGCCCAATAATCCCAATGAGTGTCCCTGAACAAACAACTGATAGCCAGCTCCCTCTCTGTCTATTTGACACACACACACACACACACACACACACACACACACACACACACACACACACACTCACACACACACACACACAAACACGTCAATTAAAGAAAACTAACTGAAGCAATCTACTGACCAAAGAAGATGACAGTTAAGCAGAAAAACAAGTGCTGCCTCGTTGATGATGAAATCAAAGTGGCTCTGATGCAAACCCACAAGGCCGCAGCTCGGCCACTGATCCCAACAGGCCTCAGCTGAACTGTGAGACAAGGAAGTCCACAGGGAGCTGGACTACAAGTACTGCTCCTAGGCAGAAAACAGCAGTAAAAACCAAAATGTATCCTCTACTTCACCCGTTGTTAGATGGAGCGGGTCGGTGGGTGGGGCAGACGGGATGTGAGTGTGGAACTTTGATCAGGAGTTTAATTCGTGGCTTTTCAAGTTGGCAGCTGCTTTAATTGACTACTGAATGTCAGACTGCCAACAAGAACAAAGCGCCTCTCACTAAAGACCGGATAACACCGCGCTAACCTCTCTTCCTGCTCTGACCGCCAATCACTGCTGCCTCCTCCAAAACGCCTTCCTTGCCTGCTCCAATCATGGTTTCCACAAGCGTTGACTGACAGCTGTCTGTGAAGAGCTGACAGATGAATGACTAATCCTGACATGCTGATTGGCAGATGCCAGACCAGGAGACATGTTGCCTACGCCATCACAAACTCATGCACACACAAACTCATGCACACACAAACGTGTACTGGTACATAAAAGCCGAGGCGAACAGTCTGGGCTTGAACACAGAGTTCAACGTCAACATGCTTGACTTTGCTTGCGAGTGTCTTTGTGGCTTTGTGTCAAAGACAGTGATAGCATAATGTGCTGAGAGTTATAGTAGATTCTTAAACAACCTCTACAACGAAAGGTTGTCAAGAAGAAACACATTTGATAAACAGGTTGAGTTCAAATCGTAGCTTTTTCAGTCTGGGTTCACACTCTGGGTTCAGGTACAGTAGCAAGTGAAAAGAAACAAATGTGCATAATTAATACTTGATTATATTGACTTTGGCCGTTTGCCAATTTGACCTGTGCTCATTTACTGACGGGCCAGTGTGTAATTCTCTTAACCTAAGCAAAACTGGGATGTTAACCAAAAGTGTCATTGAGCAGTTGTTTTAAAATGCCAGTTTATTGCTTTCTTCTTCTTCTGGCATTTAATAATGTCAGTCTAACTATGTGTGTTTATGTCTGTGCGTGTGTGCATCCATACTATATTGTGTAGTGGACATCTAGTTGAAATGTCAAGCTTTAATATGTTGTGCTTTAACTGAACAAGATTTTTAACAGATTTTTATGTGCAAAAACCTGCTTTAGTGCAGCAGCAAAGCAAATTTTGTTATTGCAAGCATTAGTGTATGTTTGTGTGCATGTGTGTGTGTGTGTGTGTGTGTGTGTGTGTGTGTGTTCCCTCTCAACCTTACATGTCTTGTGGAATTATGTTGTGAATGCATGGGGTCATGGGAGTGCAGGTCCATGGATGGGGGAGGTACAGGGGTAATAAATGGGCTAGAAGGGCTGCAGAAGAGGAGTGGGAGACAGAGAGATGATATGCAGGGTGGTGGAGGGAGAACTGGGGGAGGGGGCTCGGTAATCAGGTGGAAGAGACTGTGATCAGTGACATTTAAGAGGTGGGCCACGCCGCCGGGCACATCTGCTAGGACACACACACACTGAAGCGCGCACACACACAAACAACTGTCAGCTTCTATCTCCTGATGAGCAGACAGGCAGACAGGAGGAGAGAGGAGGTGAATGGGAGAGTAGGGAGGGAGTGAAATAAATACCCCCCGCTGATATGGCAGCCTCCTCTCTCTCTCTCTCTGAAGAAAGTTGTGCACACAAGTGACTGTGAAAACACCCCGATACTTTTGAATGACACGCAAACACATACAGACAATAATTATTCCTCTGTTGTACTCTCTGCACTTTCTTTTTATCCCCCAGACTCCCCTCCCCTCTCTCTCTACCTTTTCCTGAGGATTTTACATCCCCTCGTTACAGCTCCTCATTAAAAACAGTCACCCCGTTTGTAGGAAAGAAACTTATATTTACACACACACACTTTATCAGTCCACTCAGTCAGGGTTGCATTCATAGACACATTCGGAAAAGGACAATAGAAAAGGACACAGTGGAGTGGTTCTGCATGCCACTTGTACCATCATGTAGTGGTGATTGGGGGCAATATCAATTTGTTCCTGAACATGTTGGACACGATCACCACACCACTTTGGCATCTCAGCCACTGGGCTTCACAAACACACACGCACACACACACAAATCCACGCGGATATTGAGAGATTTCACAAACAAGACTGAATTCATACATGTGATAGTCTGACAACATGACTCCAGGGCTCCATCTCCTCGACACACTCATCACACACAGATACACACACACAAATACGTGAGTCTTTATGGACCTCAGGAAGCATACTTCAGAGAAAATATCACAATTGCCCTGCTTCCCCCTCTTTCTCTGTTAGCCTCTCACTTCACTGCTCCGGCTCTCACACTTTCTGCTAAGACTAAGTTCATTGTCCTGTTGTTTTAATATCTATATCACTTCTAACCTCTTCAGTCGAGGACCTCAGATCATAAGGGAGGGCCTCCTTTGTTTCTCAGCCTCCGTTTTGTCTAATTTTTGCCTGCCTGTCCTTTACCCAAGCTCAGGCGCCCTCTTTTGCGTGTACGTGTGGTGCATGTACCGGGGCACCTTCCACACACCCGTCTGTGCAAGCCATCATCCCCTCTGACAGCTGCCACTGTCCTGACCTTGAGCATTGTGGGCTTCGTGGTTTTGAAGTGATTGACGAATTGTATCCTTTCATTCATTATTGAAGGCAGAGATCAAAACCGCGGCAGCGGGGATATCACCGTGACAGCCTGCTAGACCAGGCAGAGGTAAAAGGGGGGGGGGGGGCATGGGAGAGAGAGAAGGTCATCTGAGCAAATAAGCGGAGGTGAGAAGTTAAGGGTGAGGGAGGGGAAACACACAGGGAGCAGGAGAGTTGGGAGGATGGAAGGGGTGGCATCCTAAGCAGCAGCAGCAGCAGTAGCACTTTTTCGTTTCACTCTGCACTTTTTTTTATTTTTTTTTATTCAGGCAATAGTTCAAAGATCCTGAGGCTCGGCCTGTGTCCAGCTCTCTGCTCACAAAAGCCTCCAAAGATTTAAAATAGAAAGACAGGCAAGAACACAAAGTGAATAAAGCTTTCTCCACTTACTAATCAGGTCATATTTGCAGTATTAATTAAAATGATAATTTGACATTTATTATACTAATGAACTTAAAATGCATGCCTCATTTAAACCTCTATGAGACATTCACACAAAGTGTCATGTGGGAGTCACTGAGGTCATGTGTGAGTGGTTAAAGGTGGAGTATTTTGTCAGATTCAGTGAATATCCCCTCATGGTACGCTAGCTGTCTGTTCTGTGTGTGTGCGCTGAAAGAAAAAATCCAGTTTCCCACACAGCCATAGCTCTGTAAATGGAAAATGAGCGAAGTGGCTCGGACTGAGTCACGTAGCATTACTCCAGCCAATCAGCAACAGAGGGTGTCCGTAGTGGTGCAAAGGACAAAGGGAAGAAGAAGAGAGGAGGGGAGATAGGGGAAGGGGGCAGAGCGGTTAGTGCCAATTTAAGGATAACCAGGGGGAGGAGCGGGCGCAGTCTACCTTTCCGTCACCACAAGTTTATGTGGAATTTTGAATGGGTTTGAATGGGAGATTGCAGACAAGAGACTGGCAGGGAGAGCAGCGGTGAAGGCGAGTGCATGGAAGAACTGTCTACTTAGTTTGCTGTTGGTGTGATGTTAGCTGTAATAGCAGGAGAGCTGTGAGTATCATTGTCTAAAGCTGGTGTGCTGGCTATGGGAAAATGTCTCATCCTCTTTACGTGTTAGCTTTGCAGCGGCGACTGTAGCCACTGTTTGCTGTCTCATTGTTTGCTCTATACCATGGTATTTGTCCGTACAACGTGCAAAGGGTTTTATAACCACAATTACCTAAAAACACAAGCTTGATAGCACGGCGTTATTTGGTTGGGTCCATTATTGCTTGAAATGCTCTGCCAGGTAACATTACCTTCCTTGTTAGCTTAGCTACAAACCTACGGTCCTCTCCTCTGCTGCTCTATAAGAACAACCTAAACAACAAAGTCTTACTCTGTTGTGTTTGGGTGCTGTGTCGTTTGTTTGGTGACATTTTATCTTATAAGGTTTGTTTTTCTCCAGCTTTGAGAAAGAGACGCTCTGATTCCACCACTGTGTCGTTGCCTTGGCAAAGCGCATCCCTGAATTTGGGGGGAGGAGCTTCTGAGGATGCCCTGAAGGGATAGGTGTATTTGTTCTGCTATTCAGTTCAAATACCAACAGTCTTTGTCCAGCATTGCTTCCTCTATCTTTAAGTTCACATCACGTGGGGAAAAGACATCACATTCTTGAGGCGTCTCACCTTTGGGACATTTTGAACAGGTAGTCTAAATATTTTAGGCTACCAGCTACGTACAGTGCCTGACAACCAGGAGGTTTCACACCTCTTCCTAATTTCATTCATGTGACTGTAACAACTCTGACATGAGGTGACCTCAACGAACCATGTGAACTGCAGTTTAACTGCGGTTTAAATACGAAAGAAATCCAGTGGAGAGATGAGTTTAAAATAGACTACCAGTATGAATGAGACCGTTCTACGTAGACATGAGTAATACCTAATTCTGAACGTTTTTCCAACAAAACAACAACAAAGAGAACCTTCACACCTGATAATTACAGACTGTCTGACGTCACCCCACAGAGAGAATATATATCTGAAAAGTGTGTATTCAGCCCTTCAGGGAAACACTGATGTCAGTGCTGGTGATGAGTAATTCATGCTCTGCTGCATTTATACTGGTGCCAGAAAAATTCAGGCAAGAACCAAAAGCACGTCTCTAGTGTCCATCCTTGCCACACATTCTGAACTTTGTCCCACAGTCTTCACTGTTTCATCTCTCTTTCCAGTCTTTTATCAAATCTGCCTTCATCAGTCTCCACCATCCCTGCCCTATGTTCACCTCCATCCTCTTTTCATCTCTCCCCTGTAACATTGATTTTGAGCTGGACTGAAACATAGCTCTCTATTCAAAAGGAGAGCATGTTATGTCCTCTGACAATGCCATTTACCTGTTACCTGTGTGGGTGCGAAAAAAAACTTTAGCTTTAAAGTTTCACTTCCCCCGACCTGCTTCTCTCACTAACTCATTCACTGTCTTTGTCCCTCTGCCCTTTTCTTCACACATTTTAACTAATTTGTTGTTGTCGGGTATGTAGGAGGTATTTCAGTGTGTGTGTTTGTGTGTGTGTGTGTGTGTGTGTTGTGCTTATGCCTGATTGTGGATGAGTCCATATGCTCCTTGGATGCAACTATGTGTGTGCAAATGTGGATGTTTACTTCCTTTACTTCCTCCTCTCCACAGTGACAACATCTGCCACCAACAGAAACACACACCACGTCTCCCTCGTCTCTCTCGTTCAGCTTCCCTCCATCTCTCCCTCCCTCCTTCCCTCCTTCCCTCATCAGACAAGGGCAGCTCAGTGACACACCATTTGAAGGGCAGACTCCGTCTCTGTAAATGTTCTTCTTACAGACAAATTAATTCAATGACAAATGTCCTTGCCAAGACACAATATGACTTTCTTTTCTGGCTGTTTACTCGCTTCCGTGTTTATACACATATACGAGAGCTTACGTACAAATATAGACCTACATAGAAGGTCAGTAATATACTTAGCCCAGCACAGATGTTTCCAGTAATAGCAAACGAGTCAACTTATAATGACTAAGAAAACAGTCAGAGACGTGTTTGAGGCATATGCACTCATTGTTTGCCAAATACTTCATTGTTTAGCTTTTCAATTTCTCAGCATTTCGTTGAGGCGGTGGAGGGGGTATTTTTAGACTTCTTTTGGGTGAAAATTTAAGAGGCGCCTGCCAGGGTGGTCTAAAGAGATGGTTGTTCAAAATATCTTTAATCATCTTGCTGTCACAAATACTCTTTGAGACAAACTGTGAGTTGCGCTTGTTTGCAGGTATACTTTTCTCATATTTAACAAAAAGTCATTAATAGCAGTAGTTGTCCCAGTTTAATAAGCAGGGTTGTGGGGGAGTCAGTCATTATTTTCCCCCATCAAGTGAGGATGCTGCATGACTGAAGTTTTTTTTAACAGCAGGCGCGCCACATGCTTTCAGCAACCTTATCGTGCTGGGATCTGGAAGAAAAACTACAGGCCACAGAGCTAATATTCACTATAATACTCAGACTAAGCCACAGAGACCTGCATGAGTAAATTCCAGCGGGGGGATATGAACCTTTCAGGGCTAACTGATTCTTGGCCCGGACTCAAGAGGAAAACAAAAACAACATTTCAAAAATGTCCACACTCAGACAGACGAGAACACAGTCATCGGCACATAATGCAAAGAGACAGGACAACTCATTCAAACTCTGAATAACCTGAGTTAATGTCGGGGTAGATACAGAAACACACTGTGAATCTGTGCCTTCAGTGTGTGTGTGTGTGTGTGTGTGTGTGTGTGTGTATGAGCTAGTGAATCACTAGACTAAAATAAGACAAGCCAAATATGATTGTAGAATCAGCTGCTTTATTTGTTATTTCAGACTCTTGTTAAGCTGCATTTCATTTCTTTATTTTTTGACAATGGAATATGATTCTGTGCTACTTGGAAATTATATCCAGAAGACCGAAGGTGCTATTTCTTTGTTAAGGGAAATCAACAGGATTTAAAAAATATTAAAAGGTTTTTGAATAGGTCACAATAAAAATTATTCCACAAGTGTCTGTGTAAAGCAGCTTTTTAAGGAGCGTGACAATGGACACCTGGCAGTACGGCTGGGGGATATGGCCATTAAAGTTAAATCTCAATTTTTTCAGCATTATGGACGATTCTTGATTTTAATCAATTTTTTTTAATGCATAGATGCACTCAAGATGTAACAAGATTCATAAGTAGTTTTCTTTATTAAAATTATATGCTGTACACATGCAATATCAACTACAACCTGTCTTGTCATATGAAGTGACACTGGAAAAGTAGGCAGCTAAAATTTACTGCTTTTCAGCTGTGGTTTTGGGATTGGGATGGGAGCGAGCATCAAAACCGCATGCTTCTGTTTCAGGTGCTGGAAAATGTCTTCTGTGATGCTTCTTTTGGTTCTAATAGAGCAGCGTTTCCCACAGGTTGAGAATTCACTCGTGATGGTGGGCGGCGCGGCGTGCGACCGATTCCATGCAGAGACTCAAGCAGCTTGGAGGGGGAGTGTGCAACCTAGTTTATTTTCTCTAGCTGCAATTTAATGGTGTTCCCTCAACGCCTCACGTGCAGGCTTTCAGTAGACTCTATAATTTACCTATATTCCCCAAGTAAAGCCTATGTATGGGAAACACTGCAGAGGTTTTACAAACTCTACACAGCAGGCTGGTCTCTTCCACGTCAGACATTGCAAAACTGAAACATTTCCATATGACTGAGGTAACATGTCTACCTTTCTTTGGTATTATTTCGTCATCTTCAGCGGCTGCCATTACTCAAGCTTGTCGCTGACTGGCAAATCTCAGACACGCAGGAGTCTCAGAGGAAAAACGGTGACAGCCTACGTTACTGTTGTAACTACAGAGAACTGCTGCCGCTGGGATTTGAGCGATAGCAGAGGAAGCACTAATCTCGATTTTGCGATTTAGACCTTTTTCACATTGTTCAGAAACAAAAACTCAAATTTATCGAATAAATTCAACGTATCACCCAGACCTACCTGGCAGCGCATCTATACGCACGTACAAGTGTCTCAAATAAATACATACACAAAGACACAGAGGACAGGGTCATCCACGAGAGAGAGAGCTCTAGTTAGGAGCAGAGATGTTGAAAAAAAGCCCAATTACGCAGACTTTTCCCGAGGAGAGCAGCAGATACTGTACCCCCTCTCTCAAACATACGAGTTATGGGTGAGGGACAACAGACAGTGAAAGAGAGAGATGTTGGAAAACTTCAAAGCAAGTCAGGAATTCATAGTTCAGAGTTTCATCCGCCTGAGTCTTCTTGCAATTTGTAAGTCAATGTGGTGAGTTGTGTGTGCATGTGTGCACATATCACATATTTTTGCGCGTGTGTGTGTGTGTGTGTGTGTGTGTGTGTGTGTGTGTGTGTGTGTGTGTGTGCGATTGCGCGTGTAAAAAGAGCAAAGCAATGCTGTAAATTGTCAGGTATGTGGCAGCCCATATATAATCTTGTGGATTTAAAATATGCTACAGGAAAAGACATATATGAAGACAGAGCAAGCAGTCTGGTATTCCTTGTCCTTTGTAGTCCAGCTCAGTTGAGAGCAGATTAAAAAGGACAGGTGATTTCAAGTGACAAGTGATTTCCCTCTCACTTCACTGAATGCCCTCTCATTCCTCTTCGATTCCTCCTCCCCCTGTTCGAGCTTGAACCTTACTCTTTGGTTCTACACCTAAACGTGCTAGTCAGCACTTTTATTCACTCACTCCTTCATTTCAGGCTCTCCTTCTTTTTTGATTTCTTTCTTTTCTATTGTTTATATCTGCCTTGAATATGATGACAAAGGGTGAGCACAGAGAAATACAGTAAAAAAAAAACATCAACAAGTGCCCACAGTCTTGCCCTATTGTTTCTTGGTAGCTTATGTTTAACTCTAAAACACATCCTCAAACCAAAGCTAATCTATCTTCTGTTTGAGCTGTACAAAACAAATTGGCGCAGGTCAGGACCTGCTTTTCCTTTAGCCTGCTGATGAGATAAACAAGCGTTCCCTCTCCCTCTCCCTCTCCCTCGCTGTCTCTCTCCTGGTGACACCACATGCCTGTATTAAACGTGACACTCTCGTTAATCCACATTCAGTCAGCCACTGCATCTCCTGAACGCACCAATCCAGGTATACAGACCTGAGCCAGGAAAGCTCATGAATAGCTAATGGGGAAGACACAGCAGCGCTCTGAAAATGGCCTTTACACCATCAGCTCCACTATTGGCTGCCGGCATGGAGAGACAGGGGGAGACTGATCGAACATAAGAGGTGAGAGAGCAAAGCGATATGTGTCTGGGTGTGAGAGTAATTGAGTGTGTGTGTGGATATGAAAGAGAAGCAATGTGTACAAGTGTGAGGGGAAAAGAAGAGAAATGGAAGATATTATATGAAGTTATTGGAAAGCGAAAGAAAAAGTAATTTCACACGCAGCCCATCTGCCAGTCTGTCTGAAAGGCTTATCGGCACGCATGATAAACAAACTTGATAAACGAACACATACAACAGTACTCTCTTTTCTTTCACAGACACACAAGTGCACCGCATGTGTCCTGTGGCTTGTATGAAACACTATTGTTTTTGGCAAAGATCCCCTGGCTTGGAGAGGAAGGAAAGGACCTAAGCTACTGTGGCCATAAAAAAAGAGGGGACAAATATATGTGAGCTCTGCCTAAACTGCTAGGTGCTTATCATAATCAAGTCTGTCTTCACCTTCACCTGTCATTCTCTCTCTTAACCTCACCCTTTCTCTCTAGCTCTTTCCCTCCAGTGTATTCTGCAGGAGAATTTATGGTGGGAGTAAAAAATGTCCAGAACATTTTAATGTTTTGGTCTTTGGCATAGTGACACCTCCGGCTCTGGCACAGACTGACAAGCCATGCATTGCTGGCAAAAAAGGAGGGATTCTCTTGGGATTTGAGAAGAGGAGTCAATGAGTGTTCATGAAAAAAATGTCTCTACACAAGCGAGTTCTGACAGCCAAAAACTCAGATCTATAAAGAAAACAACAAAGAAAGACTCCAGGCTGCACAATTGAGAGTGACATTTATAATGTTAAGTAGTGACGTTGACAAATCAAGACTTAAAAGGAAATTATAATTGTAAAAAAGCAGCTGTAATATTTTAAGTAAATCAGTATCGTGAGGGTTATGAGAGTGAGACAGGAATAAACAGTAGATGTTTGGCAAAGCAAACAGGCACAATGACAGCACAAATACAACTGCTATCACTACTGAGAGCCTCTTTGCAAACAAACTCCAAATATCACTTTGATAAAGTCTAGGTCTAATTAATCAAGCTAATCAGCGGGGGGCCTGGCAGCTAGTCGTCCCTGCTCTGCAGTCTCTCTCCCCGGCCGCGGCTCTGCAGCAGTCTCCTCACTGTGGAGAACAGAGCAACTATTCGCTCCGGAGCTTTTCTTGCATATTAAAACTGCTCAACAACACCTAAAGCAAAATGTGAGCACTGTAAATGATAAGCAAAATACTTTTTTTTCCCTTCCATAATATGGGTCAAATACCTTAAACTTGCATGCTGCACAGGCTTTAAGTGAAAGTCCAGAGAATTCATACAAGAGGGAAAAATGTCCTTGTGCAAAATTACTTCAATCTTGGAAACAAGTGATTTTGACATTTAAATATTATCTGTAATGTATTCTAAGCAGCTGTAATGTATGCATATCTCCTCATTAGCATGCCTAAAATAACTTACTGTGCGCCGATTTATGTATCACACTAAGACACTTCACTGATATGTACAACATGATAAACAAGCATCTTCTGTATGTTTCTAACTTGTTCTTTGAGGTTGTCTTGTAAGAGCTATAATGTATTATTAAAACCACTTTTAATGCAAGACATTTCATGCGAAAAATAAACAACAAAGTATTATCATAATTGCTCGTGTTTTCATGGTGCAATTTAATGATTTATGCAGCATTGTAAGTTGTCATGTGTGTTAAGAAATGCATCACTCCATTTTAAAGTGAATGCTGAAAGCTGTGTTGCATCATGCTAAGGGTACATTATAATACAAAACATACAAAGGATTAACTAAGAAAAAGGTTGGACATCGTCTGGTAGGTAAACTAGTGTCACACAAACTCACTGAATCAAATATCATCATCATACTCTGTAACTGGTAAATTGCTATTGTTATAACCTGGCCTGCATAATTAAAGGGTATAAGATCTTCTATTGTCATTGTAATCTCCCGTGGTTTACATAATGAACTATAATTTTGGATTGTGATGGACAGTGGAGTTTCACATTTGATCCATTTAATTTGTGTTAGCTGGAGGGCGTAAAAGTGAGGGAGCAGATAGTTTGAATAAAAATAAAAGACATCTATTATAAAGTAAAAGGGCCATATCTTCATATAACCCTGGATTGTGTACTGCATTTCATACCTGATGAGAGTATAATTTATGTATTGAGCTTCTCATGGCTACATCTTTCTCTCACAGAGGTCAAACACACACAGAGAAAAAGTGCTATTCACACACTATTTGAGATGTGAAATGATGAGATGAAAAGCAGGCATTCACAGGCATATGACCAAGACATGTAATTTTATCTCTTCCACCCCCCCCCCCCCCCCCCAAAAGAAAAAACAGATTTCATGTGGAATCACAGAGCAGAAGGAGTCACACCACCTCTGCACTGCTAAAAGTTTTAGCAAATCTTTATCTCTCCTGGGATATTTTCAGCAGACGGTGGCATATACAGCAGGAATGTTGCAATCACTCCAGTGCTGTGTGGGTACTAAAGGAATAGCTGCGGTGACAGGGACAACATTTTCATTTTGTACAAGAAGCAGAGAAATTCAGCTCCCCCCTCCCCCAAAAAATGATTTCTTTTCTTTCGCAAGATTCACAAAATGTCAACCGACTATTCAATCTCAAAGAGAGGGTTGCAAGAGGGCATGTCAAAGACAGGTTTTGGCTATTTTTTCTTTTTTTTTTTCTCAGTAAATTGATGGTTTGTGACTCTACAATTGTCAAGTGCAACTAATGGAACAGATAGCTATACAGTACCCTCACGTATTGGGCCCACTGCCCAATTAGCAGCAACACAACTATTGCCTGGAGCTTGCTTGTTTACTGAACTGAACATTTAGACCGTATTTACGTTTAGGATTATCATGCAAAAGGCACAGCACAAAGGCAAAAGGCGTGTTAATTCAAGGTGTAAATGCATGCAGGATGCACTGCCATCAGGTTGCTATCAGGGCAGCCGGACCACATAGAGCTGGTTCACACTGTGGACATGTGATCTGGGCCTTGCATAGAAGTCAAACTGCACATTTTGTTTGATTACAGGTCCGCCAGCTCCACCTACTACTACTACCACCAACTAAAGTGTTGACTCAACAAGTCTGCTGATTATTTCCTCAACGAATTTGATGTCTTTCAATCGCTTCATTTGTCTTGAAAACATATTCAGTTCCATGTCATAGAAGTCCAAGAAAAGGCGCAAGCGTTAACATTTGAAAAGTAGTAACGAGTGAATCGATTAATCAACTGATGATTTAATCTCTAGAGAATATTTATTAATGCCGAGTGATTTAAGTGCAAAGTCTTCATTAACCAAATAACGTATCCAGCTAGACTCTACAGGATGTAGTACAGTATAATACTTGGTAAAACATTGGGTCTTTGACACACACACATTCACCTGTTAACCTTACAGCATACACCGTTTTAGCTAACCACAAACTCAATATTAACTCATTGAACTTATAACAGCTGCTGTTATTTTACCTATTTTTGTGACACTACTGCTCCTCATACTGCATGCTCAAGAAAAGATGGGTGTAACAGTGCTATAATATTGGCACATCTTTAATATCTCATTCAGAGGACTTATCCTAGTGTGAATATATTGAAATAAAATGTTCTATGAAGTTCTTCTGCCTGACCAATCAACCATTATAACAATATTAAGTGAGAAAAATGAGAGGACCTATTTCAGCTATCGTCGTGCAGCTTTCGGCAGCACCACTGTGGCCACCACGGCATAAGAAGGCCCGTGCTGCTCTGACCTACACACAACAGCTCCCTGAGCAGCAATATCCCATGGCCGCCCCTCGGGACAGCACAGCAGAGACAGGTAATAAGCTGCAATCTTACTGTGAATGCTGGAGTGCAGGCAAGACAGAGATAGATGGTACAGGAGAAATATATCTCACAAACACACTTAACCACTCACAAACACACACATATATATACACACACACACACACACACACACACACACCTAGTGGTAAAAGCTGCACTGTGAGGACGTGTTGTTGAGTGCAGACTAATTGGAACATTCATTACTGTTACACTGAATTACAGCGTTGTCCCTGATTCTATCCCTGAAATGTGTTTTCAGTGTGTGCGTACACCTCGATTTGTGTGTGTGTGTGTGTGTGTGTGTATATATGTGTATTTCCAGGCACATCTTTATGGCCAAACCTCAATCACTAAACAGATGCTTCTCTGCGCTTTTATCTGACTCTTAACTTTGACCTTTTAGACTGCTTTCAATCAGGTCCTCACAGTCCTGACTGCCTGACAGAAGCAGTCTTTCTCTGTCACACACAACACTTATACACACACACACACACACACACACACACACACACACACACACACGTAGTGACAGGTCCTGTCTCCAGTTGACAGGGTTTTATATCAGCAAAGACATCAAGCTGCCCACAACCACCCTCCCTCCCCCCTGACCCTACGACCATGCCATGATGAGAGATGGGACAATCTGCTCTGTGACAGCTCCACTCATACAGTGACACTCACACACACACACACACACACACACATACACATACACACCCTCACACCCTCACACACACACCAAAGGCAGACATTCTGACTAAACAGAAAATAATAGAGGGAGAGGCTCTCATCAATGTATGCCTGCAACATTGCAACTGTGTGTGTGGATATCATAAGAAAACATGTCTGCATTTGTGTGTGAGTGTGCGTGAGTGTGTGTGTGCGTGTGTGTGCGTGTGTGTGCGTGTGGCAGCCTCTTAAGTGAAGGCTTTGTAAAACTCTTGTTCATCATAACTGTGATGTTCTTGCCCGAGGGCTTAGTGGCATAAAGCAATTTCCCTCTCGTTACACCAGGCGTATATTAACCTCCAGAAAGCGTCAAACACACAAATACTGACTAAGACAGACACACACACACACACAGCTCTCTTGCCATTTATCTATCGTGTCAAGTATAGCAGGGACTATTCTCTTGAGTAGGTTATTTATAATGTGGCTGTGTACTTCCTTATCAGCTTGCTAGTCAACTGGGTAAGATCTGACTCTCACTGTAGGATTTGCGAAGGCTGTTTCTGAACAGTTAGTGGATGCAAAGTTAGACTGACTCCAGGGGCAGTGGAGGCAGTGTTAAACCTGTTTGTCTCTGATAAAAGTATAAAAAAAAATTTAAAATTAAAAAAAAAAAAAAAAAAAAAGCCCAAAAAGAAACTCGGCAGCAGTAGTCATCAGTATGACCAGACCATGTTGCTGTACCGATGGAATTAATGCTGTGGAAGTAACACCAGGTACAGGTGGAGATATTGAGCTTGTAATAACAGCAAATACCATCGACAGCAAATTAAAATGTGAGCATATCTGAAAACAGAGACGAGATACGAGACGAGATTACTGAAATATGATAAAAAAAATACGTATTAAAATGGGAAATTAGGAATTAAAGCCTGACCTCAAATAAAGGTGAGCTCACCCCAGACGCTGAGGTAAATAAAGCCCCCCCCCAGTAAATTGAAAGTCTAGCATTGTGCTGCAATTGTAAGAGGCTGTCTTGGGGTACCATGTATGTCACAGGCCCCTCCTAAAATAATTTTAAAAACGTTCAGATTTAGTGGGAGAACAGAAAGAATGTTTACGTGACTCACTGCGAGTTCTGTAGTCAAAGTGACCTGATGAATCTTAGCTAGAGATTGGTTCAACTTCATTCACTGCAGCTCTGCAGTTCAGGTCTGCAAACTCATTCCATCCACAGCTTTATATAAACTAGCTCTTTTAAATACTCCCCCTTTTTTTTTTATCAGTCCCTGCACTCGTTGCATTTATTCATCCCTAAGGAACTATGAAGGAGTGATTATCTACTCCCAGCTAAAGTAGATAGTTTAGCTTTTTTCACAATGCCTGCCTCTTCTTCCTCTCACTGTCTTTCTTAAACTCCCTCTTGCATCTAATGTTATCTATCTTTCATGCTTGTTTTCCTCATTTGTATTTTCTTAATTTATCCCCTGTCCTTCCCAAATAACATCACTTTCCATCATTTTACCATTTTCTCTTCTGCCATGTTCCTCCTGTCCATCTTCTGTCTTTTCATTTACTGCAGATGATTTGTGGAAACTATGCCTGCAATATCTAATGAGCAGGGAATAACAAACAAGTGCAGCTGGAGAGGTCGGGATAAGGAATGCTACGTGAAGAGGGAAAGGCAAGAAGAAAGGAGACCGCAGGAATGGAAGGGACTTATCCAAGTTAGAATCAGTAAGAAGCAATTAAGGCAGAACCTGCAGGCAGAGTATATATATATAAAACATGAAATAATGAAGAATTGCTCTGGAAAAAGTGAGAAAAGAAAAGCAAGTGTGGTGAGCAGCAAAGAGAGACGGAAGAATGAAGTGCAGAAGAGGAAGAAGACTTGACCACAGTTGGACAGCCACTCAGCAGGCTTCCACTATAATGCAACCACATCCCATAAATAAAGAAACAAGATGCACTGTAGGAGCTTGGAGAAAAACAGCTTTAATTAGAGGCCGTCTATTTGTGCATGCATGTGTCGGTGCATGTACTTTTACATGATACAGTTCTGCCTGTGTGTGAGTATGCAGATGTTGGAGGAGGGAGAGAGATGAAGACAAATAAAGATAGAGATATATCTAAAAATAGATACTCTATACATATATATATATATATGGTTGCCTTTTTTGGTTCCTTGTGTTTATGTGCATTGTGAACACAATCAATCGTCAACTACTTTAATAATATAGTAATGATTTAAGCCATCATCAACAAGACATACCAAATATTAGCTGGTTTAAGCTTCTCAAACCCTTCTGCGTTTTATAACATTATAAACTGTTGATTGGACAAAATAAAATTTTGAGAATTTTTGAGCTGCAAATTTGTCATTCCATAATCAACTGTCACCTTAGTTTTTCATAATTGTTTACACGTTTTCTGAAAAACAAACTCAAAATCTCTAGCAAACATTGTATAAAAAACTGTTTTTTCTTTCCAAAAATGTTTTTTTTTTTTTAAATGGCACACACGCATTCATATGAATAGACCTTTCTGCCAACCTACAACACACTGATGTGCTCAACAACAACAACAACAAAAAAACACTACGAGTATCTGATCAGTAGGTTTATACCTTTTACATTTTCGGTGTCTGACTGCTGCCAGTGGAACATTGTTACAGTAATGTATATCTACTCAATATACCGTATATTTAAATAAATATACACAAATGCTGTATTTTTGAACTCTTGTGTTTTGTGTGCAACACTTTACATACCCAAAAGGAGAAACCATGGAAAACATTCATTAATTCAAGGGTTTTCTGGAAAAAATGAAAATAGCTGTTTTTTTTTTTCAAAATTCTAAACCCAAAAGACAAAAACAAATGTAAATTGTAAGAAATACTGAAAATAGGCTGCACCCTGCCCCCTATTCTGATCTGTCCACAGCACCTCATCTACATCACAAGCAACTTCCATTGTCTGGAGAAGAGGCATGTGTGCAGGGGATGACGGTTATACACCTTCCATCACCGTGCCTTCTTATTGTCTCACGGGCGCTGATGACATTTACTCACTTTCTCTTTAAGTATCAAATGACAAGCCATGTTTCAATCCTCAATAGTAACTCCATAAAAGTATTGAAGTTCAATACCCAGCCATATACAGTATACATACAGTATATAAAGAGCAGCTGAACTCTCTGCTCAGCCTCCCTCATACTCAAGCCATGGTTGAGCACATGGTCAACCAATGTGGCCCTTATCTCATCTGAGACAACTGTCCTTCATCTTCCTCGTCCTCCTCTCACTCCAAGACCTCTGGCTCACGATTCAACATAGAACTCCAAAACGGAAGAGCTCTTCCTCTTATAGTGCTAAGTGATTTCTAAGTGAACAATTAAGCAACTAGTGTTTACACCTGTGAGGAGTGGGTGTTGCCAGTTGGTAAACAAAGCTTGGCATAGTGACTGGCGTCGCTTTCCAAAGGAACACGAGAGATTTCAATTTTGAATATTGTGCCTGGTAAAGAGCACTGTGTGTAGTGTTCTGCAAAAAGTGTGATTGAGAATTGAAATCCTGCTTGCAGTTTTGCAGAGCTGGTTTAGGGATTTGGGACACAAGTGATAGGATTCAGTGACTGTGTTTCCAGTTCCAATTCTAGTGTGTCAACAATTGTGAAAAACTGTAATAATCATTAAATAATTTTAAAGATTTTTTTAAAAATACAAAAACACCAACATAACAACATCACCAGCTCTATGGGATAATCAAAGGAATTTTTCAAATGACTCAATAATGAAAATAATCCTACGTTGCAGCTTTAATTTGATGATGTAACCTTGAAGTCTGGAAAACTGTAATAGATGTTTTTCATTATTTTGTATTTTCAGAATTAACTGATTAATTGGCACACTAATCCTTAAAAATAATAATTAGCTGCAGCCCTGTTTGTTTGAGATACAAAGAAATGGCAAAGTTTTCAGATTCTCTGGGCGTGTGACAGCTTTAATCACTGATAAAACACATTATTGTTGTTCCATCATTTGTTCAGGCAACAGACAAGTTGAGACAAAATGAGCAAGAAAAAAAGAACAGGAAAAGACAGTGAGAGCGAGAGAGAGACAAAGAACACATTATGATTATTGTGTGAATAAGTCAGGATGTTAGTTCAGGCTGCCGGTATTTTACCTTTGGCTCTCTGCCGCTGTCGTGCAGGAAACAGGAAATGACATTATAATTGTCTGTGACTCCGTCAGCTCATGTAACACCTGGTGTGACCCACTCCTCCAGCCCCACAAACACTGAATCCCCGCTATGTTCATCCAGTCGGCCAACCATCTGATGTCAGTGACAGCACACACCTGAAAGATCAACACCAGCACCCTCCATGGTCAAACACTGGAGGTTTTGATTCAAGAAACGCTGTGACCTTTTCTTCCTCTACCTCCCCGTCGTCGTCTCCTTACTCTCCTGCATTGATCCATTCATCACACAGACAGGCGGTGTGTTTTAACTTGTGCTCTGTGTCACTAGAGCAGCCTATTTGAGTGGAGGAGGAGGTAGATAAAGGAAGGCGGAGAAGAGGGTGAATAAGAGACGAGGGGAAGGAGGTGAGGTGAGCAATCATGACGCAAAGACACAACCTCAATTGTGACCTCAAATGACAGCTTGCTCATTATTAAGTGCTCTCTTTCTTACCCTTTGATTTGTCTGGTGTCAGTTTAACACAATCGCCTTTTTCATTACTCTAAATGCTTCCATAATTCCTTCTGTAACAAGATGTTAGATGTCCAGATATTGTTTGGTTGCTTTTATCATTCTATCAAGACAGACTTTTAAGCAAATTTTCTTTTCAGCTCAGCCTGAAGATGAATCATGAAATACATGATAAAAACACTGACGGCAGTTTCTTTTATGTGCTGATAAAATTAATCCTACATAAATGTCAGAGAGTCTGTGTAATACTGTGTGTACACTCATATTCAAGGAAAAGAAAAAAGTTCTATGTGACTCATTTAACGCTGTACCAATACCTTTCCACTGCCTGTTTTGTGTGTGTGTGTGTGTTTGTGTGTGTGTGTGTGTGTGTGTGTGTGTGTGTTTGTTGATTCCAATTTGCTTTGATATCTGACAGCACTTAGTGGTGGGTAGGAGGGAATTACTACTGTTACATACCCGCCAAGCTGATTACCTATTGACTGCTCTAAACACCCTGGCAAAGCCACAGTATCCCTGTGTGTCTGTGTGTGTGTCTGTGTGTTGTTTGTGTATGTGCACCCTGCATGAGACAGGGTTATCTGTGACAATCTAATTCTCCCTGTCTTACTATCCTCTTTTACTATTAGAAACACACACACACACACACACACACACACACACACACACACACACACACACACACACAAATACACGGTCAATCACAGCCAGACATTTACCTGGTGGTTTTATCAGGACTGATTGGCCCGGCAGCGCCACAGCCACAGCAATCAATACGGTGACGAGAGGATGACATCACCGTGTGAGATGAACCTAGGTTAAACACTTATCGGTCCAATCAGCTGCTCAGCTGACATCGATGACCTCATCGTTAATAACAAGGCAGCTGAGTATTAGTTGTGGCCCTCTCGTAAACAAGTTATCTGTTGTCTACAGTGAATCCACAATAACACACAACATGACAATTAATGTGCTTGTGAGAGAACAAATACTAATGCATGTGGGTCACTTATTATCTAATAATTTTTACTGTTCCCCAACGCATAATTGCCCAAAATTAGTTTCTATTCAACCGCTCTCTCTGCATGAACACCCTGAATGTCTGCTTGCAAATTCAAAATATGCCAAATGTACAATACAGGTACAAAAGGGATAATGGCTTTTATCTGAAGACAAAATGGATTTTAGGTTAAATTTGACCTGTATGACAGCAGTGAGATGAATAATAATGATCACACAAATACCGAGTTACATACAGTAAAGTTACATAGTGTCTTCTGTCATGATGTTTACTTTGGTGCATCACACCAAGTTGACCGGGACAAACTTACTGTATGGTAGAATTTTTTTTGAGTGATTCAAGCTAATAAGTGAACATTACGCTCCCTGAGGATTTCTTTCACAAAATACAAGATAAACACCCATGACACTACAAGCAAGGGGGTAAATAAGACAGCAACATTGGGGAGTTCCTGTAATTCAAAAGTTTCTGAAATTTACCGGGAAGAAATCGTGGAAACTTGTCAACGACTGACGGTGAAAATGGTGCATTTCTCATCATATTATGACTGAACTGCATCAAATATTGTAAAAAGGCAGGTCACGTCTGTAAGTTAACATTGTCTCAGATATGTTTACACTGTGAAAAGCATGACAAGCTTGAATACAGTGATTTCAGTCAATAATTCAATCAAAAAAATGCAACAGGTACGTAGTTTTGAATGAATGTAAAACTAAACTGCAGACTGGGGGAAAAAAAGGCTCTCAACAATGTCTTCATAGTAATTGGGGATATTGGTGAATACAAACTTTTGGATGGGGGTGTTCCAGTGAGTATATACATACGGAAACAACAGCACAGAAAAACAGGTAGGAGGAAGAAAATGAAAAAAGACAACTTCACCTCAGTTGTTGTGACAACCGTTCAGATAAGACTAACAAAGTACAAATGTTGATGAACAAGAAAAAAGGTGTTTAATCATTTCTAAGTTTTTCTATCTGGCAAGAAAACTCTGCCTTCGCTTCTTTCAGCATAATGAGTGACACACCACAAAAAACAAGACACTAACTGGTTGAAAATACAACAACAACAAAAAATTCACTCTCAATTTAGACTGAACTCACTGACATCAATTCGACACCTTAACCCCAATCACACTTCCATGTCTCGGCAGGTAGGAGACTGCCAAAGAGAAAAAAAAGGGGACAAACAGAAAACTAAAAGGGCAAGAAAACAGTCGAGCCAATAGCATTAGTGAAATTGGGTGAATGAAGAAATAATATTTAAGGATATGAACATAAAAAAATAAGGAGACAGAGAGAAACAAACAAGAGTGAGTGAGACTTTAATGTGGAGAAAGATGTGCATTAGTAAGCAGTGAATTAACAGGGAGCAAAAGCCCTTCCATTTCTCTGAGTGTATTGCCCATTATGAGCATCCCCGTAACACAAAAACACACAATTTATTGCAGTATTAGCATTTAATACTAAATGGACTGATAAACTGCAAAAAAGAAAGGCAAACAAGGGAGGGTCAAGCAAACACCACTCCAGAACTATAGAGCGTGGGTGAAATGGCAAGAGATGGAGGGGGAGAAGCCGAGGGGGAGAGAGAGAGCGTGTACTAGAGGTGGAGGGCAGACAAACATGCTTTTAAAAGGTTAAAAAAAAATAAACCTTTCATTCAGAAGTCATCTCTCACGCACACGCAACTGTGTCCAAGCAGAGACACAAACGCACGCGCCCCCTCGATTCAATCAAAGCAGCTGCCATTACGGTGGCAACACGCAATGAATCATGGGATTGATGATGCGCCCTTGCAAGGGGACAAGTAATTTCTACTGCCCGGGAGATGAAGGGAGGGAGAAATGGATGTAGAGAGCGAGGGAAAGACAGGAAAGAGGTAGAGGAGAGGAAGAGGAGAGTTAACAGAATGAGTAGTATCATCTGAAGGCCTGGAGCCTGCCCTCCTCCTCCTCCTCCCCTCCTGCCCCTGCTCCTGCCCTCATCGACCTGCTAACAAGAGCACAAAATCCCCGAATGGTGGAATAGATGAGTAATAGGAAGAAGTCGTGGATGAAGCTTATCACAGACGAGAGCTCCATACATCATTCTCACTCTTTCTCCAATAAGGTGTGTGTTTGTGACTGTGTGGTTGGTAGTGGGGGGGGGGTACAAGTCTGAACTAGAAGACAAACTCTTCCTGTCTTCGTCTTACCACCGTGTCCTCTTTCTGCAGTGAGAGAAATGAAAATTCAACCCCGCACCATTGAATCGTCTTATATATTCAGACCAATATCTCCCTTTTTCACACAAGCAAAGAGCTGTGCACACAAGCATGCGCAAAGCTGCTCAGGTAAATGCACACACACACACACACACACACACAAACTCAGGTAGGGTATTAAACCCTGCTTCCTTCAATCCCAGAGAGCAGACCCGTACCGTCCTCTGCGGATTAGTGTGAGAGATGGAGAGAGAAGAAAAGGTGAGAATGACTAGACCAAAAGAAAGAAGGAGACAGAGGGAAAAAAAGAGAGGAAGAAACGTGATACAAGTAAGGCTGAAATGGGGGGGGGGGGGGGGTTGAGGGGACGCAAAAGAAACGAACAAAACCTAAGAAAAAAACGAAACTGCAAACAGGCTGCAGAAGGAGACGTGACACAGCAGGTAACAAAAAAGGGGCAAGAACACCAGCTGGAACATGGTAAAGGTCTTTACAGGTCCCCTCGGTTCAGGGGAACTCAGACCCAAATCAGACCATACCTGAGTGGATCCAAATGGTATCATGGTATCAAGTGTGTTTTGTGTGTTTTCACCAAAATCAGTAGTCTACTAGATTTATGCTATTAAATAACAATTTAATTACTCTATTCATAGATATTATGTAGGCTAGACGATTGTCCTTTGTCAATCACCCAGTTGTCTACAGATGTTTTATTTTTTATTTGAAGCATATAAACAAATTATTTTAGTGTCTATAACTTTACATTTGTTCTTAGGACATTATCATTATCATTATTATTATTAGACTGCTGTTATTTTCCACCACAACTTCTTGTTAATTGATTACATTAACTGACAGTGCATCATGCTGTTACCAGTGTTGGTGTTCTGTTAGAGTGTTCGGGTCTAATTACACTCGAGTCTATTCAGGGTTGGCTCCCCCTCAGATCAGAAAATTAATTTTACACATCAGATCAAAATTGTTGGGCCCATGAAGACCTCTAGTACATGGTGGATTAATTCATCAATTATTTATTCTATGACCTGTTTTTGTTTATAAAATGTTCATCGGAAGTTCCCAGAGCCAAAAGTGCTGTAATCAAACTGACAAAGTTCTCTGACCAACACCCACAAGTGTTCAATAAACTTATGCTCTTGTTGCTGGTTTGGCAAATGTTTAACTTTGTCAGAGTATATTTTAAAATCAACAGATTACTCAATTAATAGAAATAATAATAGTAAAAATAATAAATAATTTCAGCATTATTTGTGTCCGACCATATGCTTAAAATATCTTCTTCATACCAAACAGAAGTTGTTCATAATATTCCAAAGAGGTAATGTATCATGCCAACACCTTTCCATCCACACACCCACACACAGACCAATACACAGTGAATAATGTTTGGTAACAGACGATGAGAGCTGTCTCTCCCTGCTCTCTCTGTCCAGTAATGTAGCCCTCATAAAACCCACACACTCTCCTCTGCCAAAGTAGTAGCGCGATTCACTTCAGAATGCACATCAGCACATCCAGTCACACGCCCGCACACAAACACACACACATGGAGGTGTCAGTTGTGTCTGTGTACCAGAGCTCTCTGCGTGGTCCAAATAAAGATTACGTCAGCATAAATACTGCTCTCAGTGATGGCTGCTATAATTCCCTGCAAACATTTGGCCCACTCACCAGCAAGCAGCAAAAGTCAATACTAATTGCCATTAACATAATGATGCAAATTAACATTTGGGTCTAAGGGTTTTATGATGCCAGTGAAGCAAAATGCTTAAGAAGCCATCCCACAATCTCTTCTAAAAAATTCCATGAAAAGATATCTAATTAGTGCGCTAACATCACGGCAAACACGTTCAGAATCATTCAAGGCTCTTCTGTTGCCAGTTTTGTGAGACTACAGATGAAGCCAAGTGACCTTATGCCAGCAAAGTGAAAAAGTGAAGTGGGGGCAGCAAGTCGCTGTCGATAACGCTTCCTTTTCTGGGGTAGGGGGGGTGGAGGGGCAGCAAGAGAGCTTGCTCTGTCAGGACTAGCTTCCGTCCAGCAGCAGAGCTGCTAGCATCCCCGCCACTGTCGCCAGATAGTGTTTAAAAGATGCTGATATTTTGGGCTGACTTTCAGATGTGTGGGGTCGACGTCTGTCCATCTTTAGAGAGATTGATAACACTTGTTGGAAAGCTTTTATTGCACTTAACGTAACGAGTTTGTCACGATCCAAACTGTCTCTCCTCTGCACCACTCCCTGTGTGTGGGGAGGGGCTAAGACACACACATACACTGAAACTGAAAGCAGAGGACATGAGAGAAACGCCACTATGAATGATAGAAAAACTCTCACACTGAGCCGAAATGGAGCAAGTGCTGTGTTTTTTTTTAAATTCTGAATTTTGAATGATTCACTGATTCACATTTTGTCATGCAATTTCATAGTGAGCCACGAGACTTTAATCAGTACAAATTGGGTGCCACAAAACCGTTTCAGTGGCAGAAATTACACTTGCACCTCTGCCTACAGGGTTCACTTCAGTGAAAGCGCTGGCATTTTGTGCCTGTCGGCCTGGGCTATAACTCAGAATTAATGCTTAGTATCTCTACATAGGATTGTATTCTAAAAGAACAAATAAACAAAAAGAAAAGGTACATATATATATATATATGTGTGTGTGTGTGTGTGTGTGTGTGTGTGTGTGTATGTGTATATATATAGTATAAGAATTACTTAAAGAGTCTTTAAGATGGAGTCTTTTCAATGTAATGTATGGACTGTACATCCAAGGAGTTTATTCCAAAGGCCAGAAGTTGCTTTGAGTGTACATCTTCTTAGCATATATCTCAAATGTGTTGTGTTTCCTGCTGCAAAAAGAAAACTGATCACTATAGTTTCCATTAACCATGGTCCCCTTGCAATGAGCACAGCTCAGAAAATGTGTTGCGTAATAGAAAGTGAAGACAAATTGAGGAGAAAATGCAAAAGAGCTGCTGATCTTGTGCCAGAGTCTGTCATAGCAATTTTAAAAAAAAACAATATATGGGTAAACTGCTCGATGTTTGTGCTTCAGATGGTATTTCATCTTTATCTGTCACCCCCAACAGTTGTAGGATGTAATATATGGAGACCATTAATTTTAGTTAAAAATAAGTCATAGCTGTCTGAATGTGGTGGGACAGCTAAGTGTTGCATTTAAATACAGTAGTCTATAACTGGAAGGATTTAATTTGTCTTCAAATTGTGCTGTTACATATTCAATGCAGAAGTCTTCTGAAGTCTGAACTTCTTTATAAGTGCCTCTGTGCACCAAATTGGTTCGATTTAAAACTCCAAAGAATCCATAGAACTTTCCAAGTGTATACGATGCCACTGCTAAACCAATCATATAGGTGACAGGAATATGAATAATGTCATCATGCAAACATAATGGCTGCAGTAGTTCGCACAGATCCATTCTCAAGTTCTCTCCTCACATAAAATCACTGAGCTGTCACAACCACCCGCTCCTATCAATCCTCATATGCTCATCAAAAAAACACTGATTGCAGGAAGTACATCAGTAGCAGGTGTCATCTGCTTCTTTTAAACAGTTTAAACAGTTCTCTTTTCAGATAATATATAGCATGAAGTGACAGGGAAGGAGTTGATTGGCCATGACCACAGCTAGTCCCTTCCACAATGCTGCATAATATAGTCTTTCTAAACCAATCCCTTTAAGAGATGCATCACAGGGGTGTCATTGCGTCAGTGCTAACACTGTTCTAGACAAAATGAACCAACCTGTGTTGATGTTACCCATTTGAACCATTGCAACTTATTTACAAAAATAAGACATGTCCATATTCTCAATGGACGAACAAAATCACAATGAATTTAATGTTGCTGGTGGTTTGCCAGAGTCTTTTATGTGAGCCAGTGTTGTTGTTGTTGTTGTTGTTGCTGTTTTGTTGTCGTTCAGCTGCTCCCGTGAGGGTTGGCCACAGCGGATCACCATCCGCATATGTGATTTGGCACAGGTTTACGCCGAATGCTCTTCCAGACAAAACCTGGGTTCAGGGGAGCAAGGGATCAAACCGCCAACCCAGGAATCAGGAGCCAACCAGGTCTACCACCTGAGCCACAGCACCCGTATTTTATGTGAGCCAATAACAATGCAAAAAAAAGCACTCCACAGAGGTACATAACCTCCGAGAGCACTTTCAGGGTTAATCCTTGTTGCTATCCTGACCAGAATAGCAAAGATTAACATGACATGCTGAGAGGAAAACTGTGATATAGTGCAGTCCTCAATAAAACCAGTGTCTCTGCAGGAATTAATTGGAGAAATCCTGAATTGCTGATTGCTGCATCAACTTTGTTTGAGGGGGCTACACAATTATGGCTAAAGTCATAATCCCCATTACCATGCTGATGTTGTGATCACAATTATAAATGATGATTATGACTCATGGTAAGTTCAGACAGTTGGGAAGCAGAAAGAGAGACAGACTGAATAAAGTACTTGATCACAGGGCAGGAGGGGGACGTGTTACTTAACAGCCTGTGGTCATAACTACTCAGCAGCATGAGCACACCACCATAACTGTTTTAATTTACAGCGGGTGCTCAAAAGTCAGTCATATGTTTCCTAATTGATGATATGCCAGGATTTTATGGTGACTAATTTAAAGTAAAGCCATGATATACAGTTTATAGACAGTGTATATATTCAGGGGCAACACTTGTGTACACAAGTCCTTGGAATTCAGTGTGTCTGCTTAGTTTAGCACTGAAATGCACTGTAAGAAAAATTCAACTCACCTAAGGGAGGGGATGTGTCCAACCACACAGCACCAGCACACAGCAGCACAGCAGGGGAGAGAAACAGGCCAGGAAAGGGGAGAAGAAGAAACAGAATTAGCCTTATTGCAGTCATACATTCTCTGTACAATTTTAGCATGTTTTCCTCTGGAGGGAATGTGGGGAAAGATACTGGAAAGAAAATATGGCTCAAAATATATGACACATGAAACGGAAGTACAAGCAAAATCAGCAAACACTCCGAATTTGTGGGCAAGTGCAAAGGGTTGTATATAAATGCAACACTGTGACTGTGTCTGTCCTCTACCCAGTCATGCACATAAACAAATAAAAAAAGGTTGTAAAATGTTGATAGCAAAGTGTTTTTTATAGCCAGAAAAAGTCTGAGGGTTGAATTCACAGCTCATCAGCAACACGGAGGAGAGGAGAGGAGAGGAGAGGAGAGGAGAGGAGAGGAGAGGAGGAGAGGAGAGGAGAGGAGAGGGCACGTTCAGTTTTTCACATTTTGATATAGCTCCTCCTGTGGTGCTGAAACGGGAGTGTGAGTCAGTGGGTTTTTGAGTTTTGAGTCTCTCAGTTAGTCCGAAGGGGAGAGATCAAAGTCCAGCTTCCTCACTTATCAGAGCTGCCTATCACACACTATCCTCCAGCTACAAGCACACTTTCCTGCCTCTTTCTTTTACTTTCCTTCTTACATACACAAGAAAGAAATGAAACACAAAGTGAAATACAGAAATGATGTAGTAGAAACAGAAATCCGAATGGAAAAAGGGCTGTGAGCCACAGCATCTGGGGTTGCCATTTGAGACTACATCTACTGGGTGTAGAGCCTGGGCTTGGCAATCCGCCAACACGTGCCTCACACAATGAGCTGGAAAATACCACACACACACATCTCACACACACTCACAGACACACTGGGTCGCACACAAAATGGCAAAGACCTTTAAATCAACTGAGGTAGTAGCACAAAAAAAAACAGCACAATTTGACAAAAGTCAAACAACCATCCTCACACAAAAATATATGCCTGCACACACACACCACACACGAACCTGAAGCTATCTCGGCTGGTCCTCAGCCTCCCACAATGCAACAGGATAAATGAGCCAATCACTGGGTACGGTTCCTCCCACAGATTCAAAGAAATCAAGATTATTATCCAGCCCCCGTACAGTGTGTGTGCATGTGCATCTTTGAGTGTGTGAGTGTGAGTGTGTGTGTGTCTGTGTGCGTGTGCTCATTCATGCATGGTTGGGATCAATGAGAAAACATGAGTCAGTCTGTGCTGTGCAGTGCCTACCTCCACCTATCATGGGGGCCAGTGGCCCTATCAACCCTCCTATCTAGCTGTCCTGTCAAGCAAGAAAACAAGAGAGAACAAAGGGTCAAATGCATCAGTGTGGAGTGCGAGTCTGTGCTGCAGCCCGGCACACTCTGACCTCTCATTTACCTTCTCTGTTTTCCTCGTTTTCCATTGTCTCATCAAGCTGTTTGCTGTAGTGCAGTCAAGTTCAAATGGACCAAATGCAAGAAAGGCAGATATCTTTTGCTGTTCAAAAATTAGTTTTCACATTTTTTTTTTTTTATCGCTGCCACAATGATTAAAGTCTGGAAAGAGTAATCAGTTTGAAAAAACATGACTCTAATCTCAGAGATGGATTATGTTGTGTGAAATGTAAATGACAGAAAAGTTTTTTGGACGCTGTTCTCCTATAACCTTTAAAAAAATGTAACTAATGCTTACTGCAAATGGGAAAAGAGTAATTAGTGCCAGTATATAAGGGATTTTGATAATAGCGCACGACTCCTGCCATTTGAGATGGGAAAAAAAAGATGGCAAGTGCAAACATGTTAAGATTCGTGTGAAAAAAGGAGGCAGGAAGATATGGAAATATTCTTTTCAGAATCATCCCTCACTAACTGCTGCAAGGATTAAATGACAAGGCCTAACCAGGCCACACAACCTACAATGATAATTGCGCCTTTAGGTTAAGTGAAATACAAAGGCTCAATGTGAAAAACGTGAAATGATGCGGTGAGAATATACAAACTGTAGCATAAGTAATGTTTGCTGTTCCATTCTGATGTGGAGATAATTATTGAATCTTTGATTTTTAAAAGAGACCATATGGACAAGATTCACAAAGTTGCATGTGATTGGCCATGGAAGTGCTGCCACTGGCTTATGGCAGGAGACAGTCTGGCCATCTAAATTTAGCTTTTAACAGCTGAATTCTTATTCCAGTCCTTCAGCAACATTATTTAAAAAGTTAGCTGGTAACACAATTTACCACGGGAAAATTTGTGGCAGTTTTAAAGGTATCAAATCCTGGACACTGCCCAATCCTAAACCCTACTTCCTATCCTTTGTTCTTTGTTCAAACATAGATAACTGACTGTTCATTCCTCCTCACTTTCTGTTCTTTATACTATCATCCACTCTGCAAATCCCTCCTTCAATCCATCAGGGTTAGCACATGCTCCATTAGGTTTTTGTTATGTCTCTTTGTGAGATCTGGGAGACACAAGAAAGGCACACCTGATCAGACAAGGCCTGCCCTCTTTCTACCATTGTTTCTCATTTTCTCATCAGCCAGGGTTTTTGTGCTGTTAAAATACTGTTTTTTGAGGATCCAGTCAAATACAAGTTACGCAGCGTAACTTAGTAACACATGCACACAGAAACAAAAGCCCACTTTTAAATTTCCCTTATGCACTGCCTCCTCACCTATCCTAACCTCCTGCCTCCACCTATTTTCCTCTCTCTGTTTTTAAATGACTGTCTGTCTCACCTCTCTGCACCTCCTTCCCTCTCCTGCAGTCTGAGCGCACCAAAGTGATGTGTTGAAAGCAAAAAACCCATCGTTGTTGTCATCTCAGAGCTGCTTGGAACTGGAGGTTGTCAAGAGGTCTCCACCACAATGCTCTTTGTAGTTGTCAGAGAAACTTAAATACTGTCTTTAGTGCTGTCACACAAAAACACACACACAAGCACACACAATCACTATAATTGACGTGCAGCTCTGGACTCTTTCAGTTCACATCCGTAGTGTATGTGCATGTGTGTGTCTATGTGTGAGTGACGATGCACTAATATCCTATTCGTCTTGGGATAAGTGAGGACAGTGGTGCTAAAATAGCTCATTTTGTGGCTGTGGAGCCTTTAAGAGGTGTTTTAATGAGACATAACAAGTTATGGCAGCTCATTCTCTATGCTCTTCTATACCACATGGACATAGTCACACAGTCACTTGCTCACACAACCATCTTCACACACACAAACACACACAGGTTTGTTCTTCTATCCCCGTGGGGACAGTCATGGACATAATGCCTTCCCTAGCCACTTACTACAACCTTAACCATCACAGCTAAATGCCCCCCCTAACCTTAACCCTAACCTCATTGTGACCTGAACTCTAAAATCAACTCTCAAAAAGCAGAAACTACCTGTGGTGACCTCAATTTTTGTTCTCACAGTGACAAAAGTCCCCATGGGTTAGTGTGTATTCAGGTTTAAGTCCCCATCGGGATATAAGAAACTAAAAACCACACACACACATTTTAGTGGCCAAGGTTAAGGTGATCATTGAATGAAAGTACTGTATTCCAAGTCAGTGACAGCGGAGACGTATTTGCCCTGAATTGCTGTCTGTGCCATCACTAATCTCTAATGCTGAATGAAAGCCTGCAGCAACACACATGGGGCTCACACACACACCTGTCAGAGACCACAATGGTAACCTCCGCAGGGAAACCCCATAATACCGTGCACCAGGTCAGTTGGCTGGAATGGTAGAAAGAAACAGATGGAGAGGGAAGGAGGCGTGACAGGGAGAGGGGGGGGGGGTGTGCTCAGAGGAAGGGTTAGGGAGCAACAGGTAAGGGAGGGAGGGAATCAGGGATAGCTGCCGGGCACAAGAGGGGAGGTAAAGGAGGACGGTAAGTGGAGAGAAGGACAGAGATAGACTCTTAAGAGGAAGGACAAAGGGAAAATGAAGGGCTGAGAGGCCAGTGGTGGTGTAGCGGGCTGAACGGATAAAGAGAAGAGCAAACGGGTGACAGGGTAAGACGGGGGTAAGAGGTGACAAGGGGGAGAGGTATAGGAGAAGATGAGGCCGCAACCTCTGAGGCGGCTAATGAAGACAGTGAAGTCAGCATGTCGATGGGGGAGGCACTGTGGGTAGTGGAATGGTCCATCTGCTGCTCAGCCCGCTGGGATATCACAATCACCTCCCTGGCACCCACTTCTCACTTATACAACCATTAACAAGGAGAGAGAGGGAGGGCGAGAGACAGGGAGAGAAAGAGAAAGAGGGAAAGCATGTTCTGTGTTGCTGTTGTTAAGCTGGCTGAACGCAAGAGTCACAGCTATACACACACATACCCCCCCAAAAAAAAAATACTCCCAAAACTGACCCTGATACATTTGTACAACTCTATAACACATTTCAAATTCTGCAAACACTATAAACCGGAAACTTGTCATCTGTTGCACTTTTGACTATCTGCATCCTAATCAGCCACATACTATTAACTTTTTTTTGTGTGCATGTTGGCAATATTTTCTTCTTTCTTTTCTTGATATGTACCATGTAGTATATTTGAACCTTGAGTGTGTTCTGATACTTGCATTTGATTGAATAGACTACACTAAATGCACAGTTTTGGTGAGAATTTTTGTCACTAGTATTTTCCTAAGACAAATGCTGAGTGTACCATATATCTGGGCCAGCTAGTCAACATGGTCACATGTATCTGTGGGTTTTCGCCGCCTCTGGTAAAATCAAGGAGCTGGGCTGTTGTGGGTGCGTTACAAACTAGGAAATCGAGTTTTGAGGCTTATCAGGCACAAAGACACAGCACAGCGGTTTATAGTCCGCTCTTTTGAGGCAGGATTGTAAACGACTGTCAAGTTATCACAGCAGCAATATTCTCCTGTCTCTTTGTTCGCAAAGGTGAATTTAGCACAACTCTTCAGTTTTATGTTACAAGGTGTCCTACCCTGTATGGACGGCTGTATGTTTTTAATTGGCCAACAGAGTATTTTTGCAGATGACACTGCACTCTGCTGCGGGAAAGGTTGAGCCACAATAAAGTGGACTCTGGACTATCCTGAGTTTTTTGCTGGTAAGATACTATGGTGGCACCCTGCTGTGCCAGTGCTGTGGTCTCACTGAAATTAATAAGGAGCCTGAGTTTTTGATCTTTTTGCCTCTTCTTTTTGGAGCAGGAATACATTGTAATCTGTATAATTTGGTTATGGTTATAGGGTATATTTTGTCCTGGAATCACACACTGAAATAAGTAAAATAAACAGAACAGAACATCAGAAATGTGCATGAGGACATGGGAGAAGAAACACAAATTTTTTTGAGGCTGCACTTGTACTTATCCCTTACACTCTCTCGCCTTCCTCCCCTTCTTCCAGGAGGAAAACAACAAAATAGTGCATTACAGGCGCCATCTGGTAAGGAGTGGGGCTGAAAGAAAAAGACCATTTTGACAGGCATGAACAGTTACTCCATTTGGTCTTAGTCCAAACTGACTATAGCTGCCACAGAGGCAAGCCACAGTTTTTTCAGACACCTTTTAAGACTTTTAAGCAATTAGTGTTTGATACTCAAAACATGCATTAGACCCAAAATCACTGATTAAAATGCAACTCAAAAATGTGGTGTAATTCCCTGTGTCAGTATCATTTAAGAACCTATAATGTCTATTTTTGCACAAGGCTCTTAATTATGATTAATAACATTTGTTGTGAAATGAAAAGGTTATTTTTTTGCTCTCATACTGTCATCAACCCCCTCCATACCTGTGCAGCCAGCATTTAAGCTCCTCTAAAGGCCAAGAAAGGTAATGACAGAAAAACACTTCATAGAACTTCATACAGAAAAACCTTTTCTGAGGCCTGTTTCCTCTGAGCAGATAATTTAAATCAGAATTATCTAGTTCTGAAAACAGCACTTTGTGGTGTGTTTTGCTCCTTATATTAAAGGGTAACCATTGGTGAGACACATTTTGAGAGGAAAAGAGAGCCTCTTTATAAACACACTGTAAAAAAATCACTTTGAAAGTGTGCTTTGGCAGTAATGTTTTCCAACATGTCAAGGTATAGTATGTTTAAGTGGTGCTGCTCTTCTTTTCTGTTTTTATTGATGGGATTTTTCAGAGGCTAAACTGAAAGCTGGTTGCTGTAAGTGTGAGAATGGTGTGATTATTGTGGTAAACAAGTCCATGTCAAATTTTTACAGGCTTAAAATTATTTTTTTTTTTCAAATGTTCAACCAGCCCTTTAATTTGGATTTGAAGGTTAAAAGCTGGACATCTCATTCTGCCATCACTCATCTTGGTCCTGTCCTCATGTCCTCAAATTAGATATAAGACAGAAAGCAACTTATAGTGGACACAGCTCATGTTTTTAGCTCAGCACATCCTAATTAAGAGAACAGTCATATCTTATGATAGATCCCCAATGTAAATGATCAAGAAATTGATTAATACATAGCTGAACAAACTTAAGTGAAATATGTAGGTACATCAGCATCTGACCATTAAATCAGACAGCCATTATTATTGGAGGATACTGACTGTTATATAATATATATGTATATATGTATATATAAGTTGGCTGATGAATATTGCAGAATTACAACTGGAGCATAGAAAGATGTTTGTTTAGAAACAGTATCAGCAAAGTGTGTCCCACAGGAAGCGCTGACAAGTGTGTGTTTCAACTGTAAAATGTCCCTGAGTTGGTCAGAATTCTTCAATAATTACATGTAAGGAATCGTTAACAAAAAGTTTTAATTTATGTTAAGTGTTTATACTAAAAATCAAATATGTTCAGATGTGTTGTTATCTGCTTTTATAAGCTTCAACAATCCAGGATCAGTCAGATTCTAGTGCACACAATGTGCGCACACAATCAGCTGAGAAGAGGGCCCATCACATTCAAGGAAACCAAGAAATCGAAGAAAACATATACCCTGCCTTCTCTCTCAAGCCTTTTTCATCAGCATAGTAACTCGGGGTCACTGCTATACTAAGCCATTTAGAGGGCAATGAACCTGAGAGGTGCCCCTCCAGTCCTATGCACTTATGGACAAGACACAATAAGATGATGGCAAATACACATTCACCCAAGCAGGAAGTGCAGAAAAACATTTTTTCTTTATCGCACATCAGTCCCTCTCTCTCTTTCTCTGTCCTACTCTCATGCACACACTCACACACTCCTCCGCAGCAACTGAGGCTGAAATACAATGCAGAAAGTTGTCTTCAAAAGACTGTTTATCAGCTTAGTAAACTTACTGGTACTGGACACAAACATTCACATACACAAACACACATCTCTTCACTCTCACTACATCCCTCAGTTTTTTCCTATCTTTCATCCTCATTCTCCCTCTCTCTCTAATGAGGCATAAAGTGAAAAATTCTCTGTACCCATCACAGAAGTAAACACATATTTTCAACTTTTTGCGGTCTAGCACAGCACGGAAAAATACAACTCTCCTGCAGCGGCACACGATCTTGTGTGGAAGGACTTTCTTTTTCTTTAAATTTCTTTGTCTCACAGCTTCCTTCTCTTTCAGCGATAACTCAGAGACAAATGGAGTCAAAGTGTCATTAGACAGTGGCAGCATCATGATATCTTTTTGATACTATTATTTTTATGGGGTATTTTTGAAAAGTTGTTTGAAAGGGACAATGTACAATAATCAACATTCAAATAAGTGTAAATTGTACTCTTCATCAGCAGTCACTTTGGCTGATGTTGTTAGGCGTCCAAAAAATATTAATAGCAATATGTGCAATCGTTAAAACATGCTACATTATGATAAAAGCATATATAATAGATAAAAAGCACATACAAATACAGCATTTATAATGCAGTTAAAGGATACAGGTATATAGTCATGTTAAGGTGGCTAAAAACACTGTTGGTTCTCAATAAGCTATTTCTTAAAGTTATACTTAAAGAATAATAGGATAGGAGGACTTTCTAATTGATTGTGGTACTGAATTCCATTACTGTGCTGCTCTGAAGGAAAAGACGGCCAGGCTAAATGAAGTTTTTCTGCGTGGGACTGTGCAGTCCCCCCCAGCTGCACCTCTAGTAGCTCTGTTTGCAGTAGATTTGAAGTTGATGAAGCCAGACAGAGGAGGAGGAGCTAAGCCACGCATAATCTTATAAACTAGGCAGACATTTTTGTATTTGATGAGTTTTTCAAAGCTAAACAGATTATACTCTTTTAGAATATAGCAATCATGAAAACCAAATGGCCTCTCATCTTGAAGTGTTTTCGGTCCTTGTCTGTATGATGACTCCAGTGGTTTTAAGGCTAAAGTGTGTGTATCAGTCTAACTTATCACACAATACGTGACGTGGGAGAGAAACGTGTGGAAGTACATCTTAGCTGGCTCAGCTGATAGGAAGTTTCTGGTAAACCTTAAAATTTTCCCATGCCATACAACACACACACACACATACGCACACGTGGATACACATGCAGAGTCACGCACCCCAGCACATCAAATTTCCCAAAACCACAATTTTCCTGGAGCCCAAGGAAAGCATGAGGTCGTCAAGCACAGAGCAGCTTTTCCCCTAAGGAATGTTACCAGCCTGTTTGTGGGTAAGAGTGTGTGTGTGCAAAACGTGCGCGTACACACACACACACACACACACACACACACACACACACCACAGACAACACACACACACACACACAGATAGTGGCTGAGAAAAGGGCCGGTCTGGGCAACGCTCAGGATGGGAGCACAGACGACCTGAAAAAGCATTTGACATTCATTTCAGCCCCCCTCCCCGACTACAGAACACTCACAGAAAAAGCTCTGGAAGTGTGAAAAAAATGCTGCTATTGAGACTCAGGAGAGACATAAAAAGATATATATATATATATATATATGAGACAGATGGGTGGAGGTTGTGGGGTGTGGTGGGGAGGAGGTGCGTGAAAGTATGAAATAAGGATGGAAGATGGAGAAAGCGCTTTGCTGTCATTGAAGCAAATGTAAATACCCTGCACACCACTCATGCTATACTACCCATGGAGGAATAACACACAGAACAAATGCCACTGTGTATGAGTGTGTATGTGCATGGTATACAGGAGTGTGTTTGTATACCAGTGCTTGTGTATGTATGTCTGTGCATTGTTAAAATGTAGCTTATCGCAGTGGATTATGCTGACTTGCAGCTATTAAGAACTTAAACACATTCAAACCAGCAGGGAGCAATTTCTACTACTCAATAGACGGTCTATCACCCTATTGTCTGTCCTGCTGTGTGCGTGTGTGTGAGAATATATGTGTGTGTAAAGCTATCAAATGAGTGTGAGGGAGGAAAAAAGAAGAAGATAGTGGAATATAATGGAGGACAGATGTAGAGGATGTAGGCAATGATAAGGAAGTGCGGCAGGGACAAAGAAAATGATAGGGACGGATAATAGGGAGAAATGAGTCGACCACAAAGGGTGAGTCAGTCACAGGGGTAGTGTTTGTGACAGCTCTCTATCAGAAGAGACGTAATGAGATTTGATGTAACGTGATGTGATGGCAAAGCAATGCTAGAGATGTTACCCGGCATTGAAACAGACAAGATCTGGATCAGCATTTCACTGATCACCACCACAACCGCACGTCAACAACGCTCAGACAGAAAGACACATGGCATGCAAGCGTGTTTGCCTGTCTATCTGTCAGTGTGTATTTGTGCGTGTGCAATTTGATGATCTCCCCCAGAAGGGATTATCAAAGGGACTTCAAATACCAGAAGATTCATCTCCCCTTGAGAGGAAGAAGGAACAGTGTTGGGGGGTGGGGTGGGTGGGGTGGGTGGAGAACTGGAGGAGAGCGGCAAGCCTTCAGCAATGTTTACCCTACCCAGAGAAATATCCAGTGTCCTCGCTGGTACAGCCTTCAGCGACATGCATACATTTCATCCAGCACTACAGATTTATGATCTTACACACAAACACAAACACACACATACACACACACACACACCATCACTCATGCTGCATTCTAGAACTGCGTCAAAATGAAATGTGTGCGCAAGCATAATGAATTCATTTATGCATGCTTGATATTGCATATATGTGTGTGCCTGTGTGATCTGTTGTGTGTACCGTGAATGTACGTATGTATGTATGTATGTGTTGTGTCTGCACGTGTCCAGGAAGTTAAAGACAGAGACACAGACAGGAAAGGGAAACGTGTATATCATTGAAAGGTCTCATATGCATATGCAAACTAATATAAAGGTGGTCAAAGGAGTCCGCGGTGTGATCGATGAGAGAGGCAAAACAATCACTTTTGCAGGCGATTAGGAGATGAAGGCTGTAGACTGAGATCTGCATGACCTGACAGTTAAAGCACCACACACACACACACACACACGCGCACACAGCTCTAAAAAGCACCTTTAGGAGTCTGGACACACTGAAGTTAAAGTGTATCTTTGAACTTCTACTTGTCAGAGGGCTACTTCATGATGTAATGATAGGTTAGAGAAGGTAAAGTGTGAGATGGCAGGTCTGAAGCAGAGAAGTGCCACTGAAAGAGCAGGGAGGGGCTTGTTGGTGCATGGAGTCTTTTCTCAGGTAAAAGCACTCTGGAGAGTTGGGAGCCTGACAGAGTGAGTTTGTATACAGGTGAATCTGTGCGTGCATGTGTTGTCCCTTCCTACACTATGAATCATTGAGGTTAGAGGTCATTACTAAGAGATGGACTAAAGCAGGAAGTGCTAAAATGACCACTCTGTCCTCCTGCTCCATCTCAATCTCTACCCATCAAAAAGAACAGTTGTTAAATCATTAAGGTTAAAGAGATGGACTCCATTGGTGACAATGTGCTAAAATGACCATCCTTTCATAGCTGCGTCTCTTTCCCTTTCACTTTAATTCTACATTTCATGGGAGTTTCTATAAAAACGTCTAATTGCATTCTTCTGTGACAGGTGTGAACCACCTTTCTTAGGCTTCTATTTTGGTTTGACAGAAGCACTTTAGCTCTCAGTTCAGCAGAATGGGAAAACAAGCAGCAAAATAGATGAATAGATGTACTGGGTAAAAAAAACAGATCTAAAAAGAGGCAGTCAAAGGATGAAAGGAATCAGTTTAGTCAGCTCAGTTAAATTTGTGAAAATGAGTGCATCTTTCTTTTCTTAGAAACACAGGAGAGCATCGAACTGCTGTCAGTGATATCATCAAAAGGCAAAGCCTGGAGATGCTTCATTGAGAGTAAATGAAAGGCCAAGCATTTTGGATGATGGGAAAGCACAGAGGGTGATCCTTTGCAGATGTGAGCATGTTCTCCATCCATTAGCTCTACCGCTTATCCTTTGAGGGTCGTGAGGGAACTGGAGCCAATTCCAGCAGGCTCTGGTTGAGAGGCAGGGTACAGCTTGAACAGTCAATCACAGGACTGACATATAGAGACAAACAACAAAACCTACGGGGAATTTTGAGTCGCCAATTAAACTGTATGTCTGCGGACTGTGGGATGATTCTGGATTACCCGGAGAAAAGATGCAAGCTCCACACAGAATGATCCGAGCCAGCAGGTTCAAACCCAGAACTTCCTTGCTGTGAGGCCACAGGTCTAACCACTGCCCACCATGCCTAACTTGTGGGCATATTATCTGGTTTAGAATTCTTGATAAGGGCAAACAAACATCCAGCAAAGTCACCAAGTTTCTCTGTGATAAGTTTCCTTTAGTGGAGAAAGGAAGGAAGAAGGGAGAGCATCAGTCTCAGAGTTTTGAATATTTGACTGTTTCTGTTGATTGCACCTTCAGCAAAGACATTGTCATGTTCCCACATACCAAGGAAGTCTTTTCCACAGATAGGCTGTACTTAGAAGACCTGCCCTCTGTACACTAACGGCTACGGAAATCTGTTTGAATGCATTTCAGTAACCTGAAAGCATTTTTGTCCAAAAATGTTGGACATAAAAATATTAATCGCCCTCACATTTAGTCTATTGAGTTTACACACCAAGTGAGACTTTTGGCTTTCATAAATTTCATGACAGAGATTCTGTGTTTTATGTATTCATAAAAAGGGTGAAAGAGGTGAATTTATTAATACATTTTAGTGGTAGTAGAGATGCGTTTGTTTTAAAGATGATGTTCTTTCTTTAAAGATGATGTTTCTCTGAGTCAATGTACAATGTGTGTGCCATGTGTCCGTGTGTATGTGTCTACCATACTGCCAGCTGCTGTTCGGGATCCACAGGATCATGGTAACTGGTTTCGTTTTGTTGTGTGCTTTCAGTATTTTATCAGACTGGGCTGCTGACATCACAAAGTGGATCTTGAAGTGATTTCTCAGCTCCAGCATCAGCTTGTGAAATTCTCTCCATTCATGACACATTCTTTTTTCCTCACAAGTGGGAGAACTATCGCTGCCTCAGGGCAGCATTTTGTTTCATAATGGGGCAAGAACATGTATTAAAAAAAAAAAAAAAAAAAAAAAAAAAAAAAAAAGTACAAGAGATTATCACTTCCATCACTATAGATCAAATCACTATCTTGATTAATTTAAAATATGCCCATGAAAAAAATTCTGGCTTTGTATGATAACAAATAAATGAGGTTGTGTCACTGTACACCAGCCTGAACTGCCAACAGCTATGAAATTAAAGAGGTGGTGATACTGTTGAAAGGCCAAAATGGAGCTTGTCTAAAGGTAGCACTGTATGAAAAATAGTTTGTGTGCAAACTTTTCCAGCTGATGTCGCCACTGTGAATCAGTCAGCCAACTAATGTTTGAGCCATCTTTATTTCAGACTGTTATCTCCTGAATCTACTCCTCTGTAGCACTCCCTGTGTCTGATACCGAGGCTCAGTCTGTTTTTGTGATCAGAGCTAATCACTGGCTCACCAGCATGTTGGCAGAAGCAGACATGCTGAAATACTGTAATAAAATGACATCATCATCATCATTAGCGACTTTCAGCCGCTCAGTAGGAGCTGTGAAAGTATCCTTCTTCTCCCCAGCGAGTGTAAGCCAGTCGCAGTCAACAAGGGTGTGTGATATGAGTGCAATAGGTTTGAAAGACTCACAGAAAACTGGATAACATCCAGCTCTTTTATGAACCACTACCACTGTGAGAAACCAAAACCATGTATTTATTTGTTCAGACAAAATGCATGTCGCTTTAAATTCATTCATCTTATTTTCCATATCAATTTGTCTCTACAGCATAGACCCCCCTGAGTGTTTTTTTGACCTCTGAAAGACACAACAATGCACTGTAAAATCAGAAGAAATCTTATTTCAACATTTTGGATATTTTCCTTTTAACGAATGAGTGAATTTGAGATAAGATACAGCAAGAAGAAGGCGTGTGAGCAAGTGAGGGAACAGAGGAAGTAATCCAGTCCCTCCCTCAGATATGGTAATTCATGCTAATCTCCATTCACATACTTAATCTCTTAATTGCCTTAATTGACATGAAAGAAGGTTGAAGCTTGCCTGATACGGCAAATGTCAAGAGCCTGCCTTCCATCCTGCCTGCAGCACACATCGACATAAATATATATATATACATATATATATATATATATATATATATATATATATATATACACACATATATATATTTAACACACACAACAACACACACACACACACACACACACACACACACATATATATATATATATATATATACATGCTTGTGCACTTAAACATACAGTACAACACACTCAAACAGGAACACACAGGAACAGGGGAATAGCTTCCAAAAACAAAAGATATTTACATTAACATATACACACACGTAAAGTTGATTATGCTGTTATGTTGACAAAAGACAAAAACAAAAGACATGAATACTATGGACTCAAGGATGTGCTTGGGAATACAAACAAACACACACACAAAAAGAAGCAAATATATACATCCTCACAGCAAGCAAATCCCTTCATTGTATCATGGTCTTTAATTAGAAAAATAAAGATCCACACTTTATTTTACAAAGACGGTTTACCCTTTTCACTTCCTCTGAATGCCTAACTTCTTATTCTTTGCTTTTTGGGTCAGGTTCTGTGTGTGTGTGTGTTTGTGTGTGGTGAAAGAATGCGAGAGTGAGACAGAGAAAGCAGTAAACAAATGCAGATTGAGGGTTTTTCCATATAATTTGGTGAGACAAAAACTGTTATTGTACTCCACTATCATTTTGACTTAAGGCCTCGATCTCTTAGTTGAAACATTTTAATGTGCACACACACACACACACACATTTACACATACACACACATACGCTACCACACAACAAAAGCCAAAAATACATCTCTAAAGGTTTCAGTTCAGAAAAATAGGATTGGATGCAGTGAGATAAAAACATTAGCATATACTTAAAAACACAATACATGCATGGGCTACAAAAAGATACATACACAGTGTGTGCGCTCTGCACTATCCAGAAAGCAACATCAGCCGAGAGAGAATACACAAACACAACAAAACACATACACACACACACACACACGCTGAAAAACCTTTCACAAAAGAAACAAGACTACCTATGACCCCGTTATCTCCTTTGTTTTCTGCCTTTTCATAGCTTCACAATCACATCCTCCTCCCTAAAGAGTGGGGAGTCCACCCACATCTAAGAACATAGACAGACTGAGTAAAAGCTGCAGCTTTAAAGTGCGCTACAATGAGGAAGCAGTGAAGATGCGAGCTGAGGTGGATTTTTTGTTCAGACTGAACTCATGTGAAATGACAGAGGACTATCAGAGGGAGAAGGACAGTAGGAGGTAGTACCCACAGTGACCTCGAGGTCAACGCCACAGCTCTGCCATTTGACCAACCATTTAACCTCATATAAATTACCTGCTGTGTGTGTGTGTGTGTGTGTGTGTGTGTGTGTGTGCGTGTGTTTGTGTGTGTCTGTGTCTGTGTGTGACAGTGATCTATCTGTCCTGTGATGAATCCATCCTCTGCACGTGACCTACAGATTAAATCACCACTACAAGGAAACTGATTACCCTTTCCCAGCAAAGATGGCTGCAAATACACAAAAACACACTCACATGCAGAGTACACACACACACGCAGAAATGCACGCACCAACACACACACAGACACACGTCATCTGTGGTATCAAGAAAGGTCAGGTATTGGTCATTGACCTCTGAACTCAACCATCAGTTACACAGACAAGGTGATGATTTACCCCCTGTGTGTGTATGTGTGTGTGTGTTTATGTGTGTGTCTGCTGACGCCAGGTCTGTGTTGGAGTAGCTCTCCCCCCCCTCCTTTCTCTCTCATAAATTACCTGTCAACTGCAGAACAGATCGAACCAGAGAGGAAGGTGGCAGAGACAGAAAGAGAGGTTTTTATGCATCTTTTTACACCGTCAAAAAGGCTCAACTGTGACAACAGCATCTGAGTGTAGGCTTAATTAAAAACACAAGCTGCATTATGAATGATTAATTAGTACACTACAGGTAGACATCAAATAAGGCGCCTGTCACACAGACACACCCAGTTTCACAATAAGACAAACCCAGAGCTAGAATAATAAATGTGTAACCAGACAACAAAAAGACAAAGCAGCAATTGTTTCTTCAGTCACTTCAGAAGGGGAATATGAAGAGAAATGAGTTTTGCAGCAGAAGGGAAAAGACGTTGATTTTGCTGAAATAATAAGAAGCAATGAAACGACAGAGTAGAATAGGGGCTGTTTAGGAGACAAAGGTGGAATCGTATGGCCAGCATCCCATGAGTCTGGCTATTCAGGAGAAAAGCTCCAGAGAGAAAGAGAGGATAGAGTAGGAGGAGAGCGGGCGAGAAGGAAAGAGGATTAGTGTGTCTGACAGTCAAAAGAAGAGAGACGGAATACAACTCCCAGTATAACACTCTCAATAACACCACAGATTATCACCAACACAGTACAGTACAACACAGCAACAAACACATACACACAGTCACAAACACACAGAACAGTCACATAAAAGAAAAAATGTTCCTTCTCTCTTCGATTGAATAGATACAAGACAATTGTCATTGATGTTAATAGGTATCAATTTACAACCTGGCAACAAAGTTGAGCTGGGAAACATACTCTACTATACTGTAAAGTACAAGGCACTGTGGGTAATTCTGAGTCACATTCAGAGGCAATGAAGTTTATAAAACAGCCTGCAGCAGGAGTTGGAAAATAGAGGTAGTAAACATCAAGAAATGAATCTATCACAAACAATGGCACTATCAGCCATCTGTTGTTAACAGCACCGGATTGACCAGTGACCTGACCTGTAGTGGTACCTGTGGAATATAAATTATAATTGTCCATAATACTAGTAAGACCTATATGCTGGAACAGTGTGATTTATGGAGCTGTTATTATTGCCTAGTTGAGCTGCTAATGTTTCCTAATGAGGCATAACCTCCAACTCAGCACACAGGACTAAGTAATGTAGAAGACTGGAGACCGCGAGTGTTGCATCACTGTGGAGAAACAGAAACGAATGATTGAACTGAGCCGACCCACATCAAGCCGCTGGGGCACAGGCAACAGGACTATTAGGATAAGGACTTAAATGCCAGCCTCATTAAAGTACATTTTCCTCATATACTGATAAAAACTCTTTCCAGCAGCGATAAGCTAGTTTAACACTGAACTAAAAGTACCGTCGCACTGGAGTATTTGTGTTCTTTTGGGCAACCAAATTCTCTGTGATCTGAATTCAGTTTCTCCTATGACTCCATGAGCTCCGAGGGCGTTAAATGGAATCAGTTTTGTTTTCACTCTGTCGTTAATCATAAATAGTGTTTCATATCTGGGGTGAAGCTCTCTGAATAAAGTGGGATTTTTAGGAAATATGTAAATGCAGGTAAATGTGGAAAACAATTCACCGGGTGCTGTCTGGCTATTGCACCAGACAGCACCAGTAATATTGCTTGTCCTGACAAGCCAAACAGCTGCCAATGACTTTATTCCAACACAACTGTAAAAACTAAGTCATCGAGCTGATAGTAATGATGCAATAGTCAAGATGGCTGATAGATGGATAGATAAAAGGTACCAGGAGAATCAGAGGATCAGAAAGACTGAAGCATTAGTAGGAGAAACTCGAGTCACTCAGGCATCAAATGGTCTGTCTGAATTAATCCTTACCATCACGCTTCCCCTGTCACACACATACACACACACCTCCTTGTTTCGGCCCTACAGCAACAGATGCTGGCAGTCAGAGAGGCTTCCTCCACCTCTCTGTCTTTGAATCTCTCTCTCTCTCTGGTTCTATTTTTCTGTCTCCTCTATCTTTGTTGCTCCTCTCGTCTGCAAGATAAAATGCCAGTCATCCTTTGCTCTACTTGTAAACAACAAATGAGGGCGCAATAGAGTAAGAGGAGACCAATGGGCAATGGGGTTAGGCAAGGGAGAGAGAGAGAGTAAAAGAGAGGGAAAGGCAGTGGCTATTTGATAGTGTCAGCTGTATAGAGGAGATACAGACAGGCCATTCATCTCAATGGATCAGATAGCAGTCTCCCTGGAGTGTGTGCATGCAAACATGCACACACACACGGAAACAGAAACACAAAGATGCCGACTCCATGACACACACACAGACACACAAACCAATCCAGGTTTAAAGCTATGAAAAGCACCCTGGGGCTGCAAGTGCTGAAGCTAGTCTAGTTGCCGGTGAGAGACTGAAAAATGGAAGAAGTGAAGTTCACAGTTTTCTGTGGGAGTGCGTAAGCGTATGAGTGTGTGTGTGTTTTCTTTTCCATCGTCTCAGCAAGACATGTGCCAGGGCAAGCCAGAGAGAGGGACAGACAGAGAGAGTGAGAAAGCAGGAGACAGAGGAAGCCTGAAAGCCTTTGCATGATCAGTTTTCAATTTCACATCACAGGGGAGTCAGGGTGTGCGCGGAAGTAGCCGATCTCTTTCAAACTCTGCAACATTTAGACGCTATCTCTGAACCTCGACACACAGAACGAGGCCATTGTGGAACTGTCAGAAATAACAGCTGGTCTCTCTTGGTGAGTTTATAATGGCTGTGAAGGATGTTGAGACAGACTAAAATCAGAGCTGCCCATGCTGCATTCAGCCAATATCTAATTAGGATTGCCTTCCTGACCCTGCTGGACTGCTACTGATCCACTGTGTTTCCAGCACTCAGGTTTTTACTTCATTTTGCACTTACTCTTCTACAGTATGTGCCAACTGAAAACAAAGCTACATACCTTTTGAAAATCACCCTGCAGACAGACTACAAAAATAACTGAACTATAGTTCAATTCTTCAACTTCACATTCAATAGAGCAACATTTTAAATCCATCTCTAGATCCCTCCTAGGAACAAACAATGGTCACTGTTTATCAGTGATGATTAATGAGTGAATAAATGAATAAAACGTGCAGATTTCAGACAAATAACACAGATAAATCAATAGACAGTTAAATAAGTAGAAAAAAATATTTTGTGAGTTACAAGAGCTTTTACACTCTGTTGCATCACAAGTTTCCTGAGCATAATTTAAATTCAAATTGCTTGTTTTCTTTGACCAACAGTTCCAAACTCAAAGAGATTCAATTAATATCAAACAATAAAAGCAGTAAACCTTCACATTTCAGAAACTAAAATAAACACTTTGCACTTCACTTTTTTCTTGAGAAATGACTTACACATTTCCAAAATCACCACTATGAATTTTCCTTCAACTCACTAATCAATTACTTAACTAATCATTTGAACAATAATGTCTTTGTGTGCTAGAGTGGAAAATTAAGGTGAAACACTTTCTAAAGATACCACAGTTGCCATAACAGTTACTACAAGAAAGATTAGCTAAGGGAACAGATCCCTTTACCTGTTCATTATGTGGTAAGATGTACAAAACACTTTAAGACTTCAGCTAGTTAATACAACAGTTGTCAATCTCCAATAATGCTGCATGTATGAAGCATTGATGAAAACATAGCAACCTGGATAGTGACCCCAGAAAAATGTATGTACTGATACTAAACATTTTCAGCATTAGATCATGTATGGTACACAGACATGACTAGAGCCAGACCGTTTTATCGGTCGGCCGATTTTATTGGCTGATATTGGCCTATCACAAAAATATTGGTATCGGTGCATATATTCTCCAGTATGCACTTATATGATTACTTTTATTAAGAAGCAATAATGCAGCGGAAATGTTCGGGTCAAGTCAAGTTATATAGGCAGCATTTTATGTATGTGATCCTTTGTTTTCATTCAAGTTAAATATACATATATATAATATATATACATATTTGTTTTTATGTTTTTTATTTATGGTTATTTATTTTTATAGTTATTTTAATTAATTCCCAGTGAAGTTTACCATTTTAGTGCACTGTTTTTTTTTCACAAGTGTTTATATATATGCCAATACATTGATATCTGAATTTATATGCCAATACAATGATATCAGAATTTATATGCCAATACATTGATATCTGAATTTTTTTACTCCCCACTATCGGTATCGGCCCCAGCTCCAAAAATCCAATATCAGTCAGGCTCTAGACATGACCCCACACCAAATCCACATCAGAGTAGAAATGGCAAACTGATGTTCTCTTTTCATCATGCATTAGTCTGCAAATTTATTTTTGCTCATGGGCCACATTAGAGCTATCATAAACCCGACACAGAAACAGAGATGAGCAAGAAGAGAGAAATCGGATATAAAGTAGGATAAAGATTGCTCAAATTAAACAAGTGATTGTGCAATTTTCTGCCTGCACAAAAATTGCAAACAGAAACGTGCTTGAACAGCTACCAGAGTGGAGAGAGGGAAAAAAGAGGCTAAACTGAACTGGAAAGGAGAGCAAGAGACATGTAATAGCCAGGCAACAGGATAGTGGTTTGATGAAGAGTGTAAAGGCTGAGAGCAGGTGTCCACACATCATCTAGACAGTGCTTTCTACAGCACAGGAGATGTGCTCACAAACGTACTACACACTCACACATACTTTAACTTGTCTGCTCTGTGATGAAGAGATATTGATGGTCTACACACAGGAATGTTTACATCTGATATGAAGCCAGATGGTTTATCAGATCTAAGCCTGCACAGTGGCATGTAGTGGCAGGGCTCTAAGCTGTGCTTTGGCAAAGCAATTTCTTTGAGCGAGGGGAAAAATTTTTCCTCAAGTGTGGAGGTGGGAAGTCTGGTGGTTACAAATCATTAAATATGTCCAAAGGACTGATTATTAAAGTATTTCCAGGAATTATATCCACAGCGCATGTATCCAAACATGTCTGTGTATGTTTGTGTTTAGAGCTAGCTAGATGAGCAACCAGGCTTAGCTGCCCTCGTTCCTTCATCCGCCCAAATCTCTGACTACTTCTCTCTCCCCATGTGAACTCATCTTTTAGTCCCATCTTCCAACCTGACTTATTTACTGCAAATCCTGCCTTAGCTTCTTAAATAAAAGCCTTGGCTCTTTCCACACTCCCACTGCTCTTTCTGTCTTTCTATGTCTCTTTCCATTTTACTCATCTCTCTCTCCTTTAGAGGTATATATTAGTTTACCAATACAAAACAAAAGCTGAAGGGCAATGGAAACCAAAGTCGCAAATAATGTCAAAAGATGAGGAGAGCGGAGAGGAGACCTTTAACACAACTTCTTGAGTCTGGTATAAAGGGGGTATTACGGACACCATTAGGCTAATCAGATGTGCTGCTGCAAAACTACTGCTAGAGTACTTTTGAAATGACAAAAAATTCCAGTTTGACTATCCAACACTGCTATAGCCTGTCTGTTTTTATCCAGCCATGGTATTTTGGGTTGTGTGTGTGTGCTGTGTGTGTGTGTGTGTGTGTTGTGTGTGTGTGTGTGTTGTGTGTGTTGTGTGTGTGTGTGTTGTGTGTGTTGTGTGTGTTGTGTGTGTGTGTGTGTGTGTGTGTGTGTGTGTGTGTAGAGCCTCAGTGATCAGGTCTAAAGCTGTGTGTAGGAGATAAAGGAAGTCATTAGTAAATTCTGCCTCTTAAGACCCCCTAATACCTTGGATGGGACGCTGGCCAGAGGTTAGCCTGCATATATGTGTGTGTGTGTGTGTGTGTGTGTGTGTGTGTGTGTGTGTGTGTGTGTGTACATGTATGTGGCATTGTAATCCCATTCCTTTGCCAGGGAGAACACCGAAAACTGTACACATCAGTAGTTGCTGTAACTCAAACTAACTTCAACAACTTTTGAGTCAACGCAGCAACAAGCCTTGTCTGAAATAAATTGAAATGAATGTCCTGTATCACTGGATCATTGGAAAACCTTTTGTACTGATATAATTTTCAGCTGCCTGCAGTAATGTCATACAAGCTATGTTAGAAGGTTCAAGTTTCTCATTTCAGCCCAGTTCAGAGCAATAGAAGGAAGAGTGATGGAGACAGTAAAAGGATTGGGGATGGGAGGGTTATGGGCTCATAATGTATCAGAGGACTTTTTGATCAGCGTTTAGTAGGCTTAACAGAGCTCTAGATCAATATAACTGCTAATAGATGCATTGATCTGCATCTGCTAGTGCCTGCCCCACATTCTGACTGGCACACACATCGTCACAGACACACAAATCCACATACTTACACCCCCCCTCCAGGAACACTCACATGTGAACACATCTGAAAACAAAAAGCACTAAATGAACAATATTCACTGACAATAGTGGTTGTGGGAATGTGAGAGTTGATCAGCTACATGGGATAATACACTAATTTCGATTTTTAAAATACACACAGACACACACACATACCACTATCTATATTGCCAATTAGTCGTCCAATAAAACCGTCCACAACTGGAGAGCAAACCATAAAGTATAGTGTTATAGCTAATGAACTCTACAAGTTAGATATGCAGATAAATGCACACGCACTTACTTGCACCCAAATACACATATCTAGTTATAAACACACACACAAAAGCAGGCACACTAGAAATATGCCTCGCATTTGCAGCTAGAGATGTAAACAAACATATTTGCTTAACACACACACACACACACACACACACACACACACACACACACACACACACACACCTCTGGTGCAGCAAATGTACAGGACTCCGCAGTAAAGAACAAACAAATGCCGCCTGGTATGAATAAACAAATTAAAATGATTGCAGGTTGAACTGAGAGTAAATACAACACTTAGCTAATTACTTTGTTTCTGACTGACTTTAGTTAGATAGACCCTCACAAATAAAACCCACACATAAACAGACTCACTCACACACTTTCCTTCATTTAAGCAAAGATATGAATAAAAGTGTCACTTAAACACACAAAAACAAATGATGCAAGCAGACATACAAGTGCAAATATTATGCTTCCTCCTACTGTACTAGGGTTCATGAAGAAAAGAGAGGGAAAGAGAGAGAAACTCCGCCTTGGCACTTGCCTTTTACAGGAAAGCTTTATATACACCTGACTTACTTCTGAAGCTGATTTTTTCCTGCTAGGTCTAGGGAATAAAAACAGGCTGAATACAATTCAATCCGGCACCTGACACAAACAACACACACACAGACACGTACATGCATACACACCTCACACACTCCATCTCATAGTTCCCAATCACATATCTCTCCACTGATTTGTTGCAGAGAAAAAGCAATTTATTAAGCTGCCTCTTAGGAGCTGGACTCAAACTAAACTGCAACACTGGCCTACTTACACACACACACACACACACACACACACACACACACACACACACACACACACACACACACACACACAGAAGAGGAAAAGAGTTCCTTACTTCTTACCCATACACTCATTCACACTTTCATACAAATTCAGACTCCAATAATGCTTAAACAGCTCCCAGAAGAGCATCATCAGTCATCTGTTGAATATAGCAACTAATGGAACTTGCAGTCCACTATAATTTGATGTGATCCAAACTGACACCAATAACTGATCCCAGTCCCTTCACACACATACCGGCTGGTCCAAGGGTGGCTCTGTTGCTATAGCTACCGGGAGAGGCAGCCAACTCCTCATGACAGGGCCTAAACTTTACTCTCACCTCTTCTTTCATTCTTTGACCATTCACTGACCAGGTTCAATTCCAACTCCTCTCCTCTCCAGCCTGTGGGAGTCGTTAGTGGGACTTTTAAAGTGTTACTTCTGGTTATGTGACGTGGGGTTGTGTGAGGTCCTCATACATATATACACACCTACATGTATTACCTGACTGAAAAAAGCCAATATCTGTTGTAGTGTACACTTCATTTTCAATATTTTCACCGTTTTTGTCAAACAGCCCTTTCCTTTGAGACTTACGTTTTCTCAACTGTTGAACAAACCGTTGAATAAAGCATACAGTTGAACTGATATTGGCTTTTTTCAGAGGGCATTTTTTTTTCCTGCTGACTGTCCACAGCAGTACATCGCTCAGCTTCTCTGTCGGTGCTCTTGTCTGTTTTCCTGTATTACTATAGGTAATACACGGACTATGTGTTAGTACCTCACACAATTCCACGTCAAAGAAACCGAACTATCACTTTAACAATCCCACTGACCACTACCACAGGCGAGAGAGGAGAGGAGAGGAGTTGGAAATTAACCGGGTTCTAATTAAGGCAAGGTGTGCATCTCGGCTATGCACCAATATGGTAATTGAAGGGATTAAAATTAGACCTAGCCAAGGGAGAAGTTGTGTGTGTGTGTGTGTGTGTGTGTGTGTGTGTGTGTGTGTGTGTGTGTGTGTGTGTGTGTGTGTGTGTGTGAGTGTGTGTGTGTGTGTGTGAGACTGTGAATGTGTGATTGAGATGAAAGTAGTCAAGCAGAGAGACCAAAACCCAAATCTGGTCTGATCCTCCTATATTAGCCCGACATAGTCCAATGCTACCCAACATCTTCACTCATTAACACACACACACACGCACACAGATGCACACATAAATAACACAGAAACACATGATTTATAAACACTCTTGCAGACATGGTGCAGATATATCATGTTGGATTCATTAGTTCAATCATGCAACCAGCACAAAACCCTGTAGTGATTAACATCTGACACACAGCTTAACAAAAATCTGTACATGCACACATATATATTTTTACTGAACATCAATATATAGACAAACACCCACACACACACACACTTACACAGAGCAGCTTCTAATTTCATTCCACAAATACAGTCTCAGTATTTACAACCTGCTTAACAAAACATGTTCCTGCTTTATTAGATTAAACAATGTGTGTGTGTTTGTGTGTGTGTGTGTGTGCGTTTACATGCATGGAACAACAGGTGAGGTATCGCTAGACAGCATAGACAGCATAAAGAGAGAGGAAGGCAGACAGAGAAAGGGAAAGGAAGAAAGAAGGAGAGACTAGACCTTCATTCTGCATTCAGGGAGGTGGTGTAGATCGTTAGCTAAATAAATTAGAGCCTTGCGGCTGTGGATATCACACTGCCATATGTCAGAGAGAGAGAGAGAGAGAGAGAGAGAGAGAGAGAGAGAGAGAGAGAGAGACTGGGGGAGAGAAAGAGAAAAAAATCTGTTTGCTGCAGTAAGTGTGAATATATACACAGGAATGGCAACAGAAAGAGATGTGGACTTAGCTAAGAGAAAATGTTGGGATGGAGGAGAAGGAGGGGAAAGGGTGACAAGAGTAGAGGACAGGAGCTAATCCAGAAGAGTTGAACTGAGACCAGAGTTAAGCACATATGAGCTTGTACTCTGCCCTGGGCCCTCACAGCCCACGCACCCACACAGACAGACAGACAGACCGAAAGACAGACAGACAGACAGACACACGGACACACAGACACACAGACACACAGAGAGATGGGGAGTGCGAGAGAGATTAATAAATCAGTATAAAGTTTTTGGATTAGTATGAGGGAGAGAAAGTGACAGTTGAGGCGTTGGATGACCTTGTCATTAACTTGGCTAAGTAGACTACAAACCCAGCTATTAGTATTACAGGACCTTTAAACCCTTAACAGCCTTTAGCCGGCTCATTGCTGTCACAAACTTCAGAAAGCTTTTCTACCATTTAATGTAATGGGCGACTTTATTCCACTGGTGAAACTGTCCTCCTTGTTGTAGCAAATATTGTTTTTGGCTTTTGCCCTTCAACCCAGAAGATGGCAATAAAATTATCAGGGTAGTGGCCTCCACAATGAAGTACCATGGCCTTCCCTCCAACCACTGCTTCAGGGAAGGCCATGCTCAATATGACACAATTGAGCATCTCACCACTAACTGCACTGTGTTCATAATTAGACTGTGCTGTAGGTGTTTGCCTTATCAGGCTCTTGTTAGCCATCACCCTTAGATTACCTGTGTACTTAGCTGGCTTGATTTGAGGTCAGGAGGCAGAAAAGTCATGACAAGACTGGGTTATAAGTCAATCTTCAAGCCCAGCACTGAAGGAGCACTACAACAAATAAGAAATGGTCTTTCTCATGTAAGAAAGACATGTGAGTAGTTAAAGCAATGGCTAGCTGAGCCACTAAATTATTTTTCACCATTACAGATTACAGTACATACTCAAAAACCCAGAGAGTCAGAAAATACAGCAATACGCACAATATGCAACTATAAGACTGTAAGATGAGTAAACAGATAATGCTACTTCTAAGCACACTGGCTCCAAACTCCACTCGTGTGAAGGGAATGTTTAAAACCATAAACTGTTTTATTACCAACCATATATAACATTGTTAAAAAAAAATACCACATTTAGATGGATGACAGGGTCCCCAAGAACCCAGGTAAACAATGTCCTTTTGGCATAATCTTTGTGAAAAATTCATCCTCCATGACAGTTTGTGGGTTTGGGTTGTTTTCTGGAGCATTTCTGTTTCAGTTCTTGACACAAAAACTGAGGAAACATGATGGTTCTACTTTAAAATGTACTTAAAAGGAGCATAATCAAATTATATAAAATTGACTTTGAATTGTGGATCATACTGTCGAATCATGTATAGACTTGTATCAAATTGTCTGAGAGGGTTAACGGCACACCACAACTGAAAAACATTTTGGTGTCTTCACAGGACACTTGCTGGCAAATTAATTACCATGCATGCAAATTCATCCACAGTGGTTCTTTGTTGAGGTTACAGTAGTTCAACCCTCTGCCTTTCTTACCTTGACTTCCCTTATTTTCATTCTGTGTCTGTATTAAATACAAGGACACCACAATCAGGCTGACATGTATACACCGACGCTCGCAGACACACACACAGCAGCGCAGCATCTAGAGAGGATTAAACAGCTTAGACATTGATTAGACACACCTGAACCCAGGAGGGAAGGAGGGATCGACAACAGAGGAGGTGGAAGACGGTGGAAACAGTGGGGGTGGGGGTGGATGGGTGTGGTGGGGTGTCTAAAGGCATGTTGGGAAAAGAGAGAACAGAGGAAAGGGTGGGGAAAACAGGCGTCATGGGGCGGGGGAGTGGGGTGTGGTGGGGGTTGAATATCACACGGACAGAACCAGGGTGTAAATGTCTCAGAACATGTCCTCTAGGATGGAGTGAGTGGCAGAGGGAGATAGATGGAGGGGAGAGGAGTGAAAACGCTGTCTGCACACACTGCCAGAGAGGTTTTAACACTCCTGTTTGTGGCCAAGGTGTGAAGACACGCACTCACATAGATATTCCCCTCTCTCCATAAACAAACCACACACACACACACACACACACACACACGCTCACAAACCTCAGAATAGACCTCAACACACACCTTCCACAACAATCAAAATTCTACCCACAACCATACATATATGAAAAGACCAGAATAGGGCCCGGAGTCAATGATGCATATCCGAGTCTATTTATAAAGTCCTGCAGCCTACACTGGATTGCAGCACAAAGCAGCATTCCCCATCTGCTTTTAGCTCTCTTGACTCCTTTATCCACCTCTTGCTCCTCCATGAATAGAATAAAAAAAGTTTTTACTTTAAATGATACCCACTTTTTTCTTCCTCTGTCTCGTTCCATCTTCCAACTTCCTGTATGGCCAGAGGGAGGACGTTAGGAAAGTCAGAGTGACAAAAAGTGCAGCAGAGGTTCAATTTGTGTTTATAAATAACTGGCAACACTTTAATTTGCAGGTTCATTTCATGGTTCTTTCCAGCAAATTTTGAATAAAAATCTCCAGAAATGATTGCCTTCCTATTAGGGAATCACTGGCCTGGAAAGAAAAGGAAAGCTCTCCATGTTTTATTCCTTTTCTACCCCGACATACACCAGAAAGTTTTATTTGAGTTTCTCCGCTTGATTTCTACTTCTCCTCACATTTTCCTATGAGACTTGTTTGAAAAGAGGAGAGCAGAAATTATCCACAGTTTCCCTTTTCCTGTAAACACTTGATTTATTGCAATTTATGCAGAGACACACATGCACATACCAAGCACACAGGTCGACACAGACAGCAGTGTAATATTAAGATTAGGTAGCCAGACATACATGGGAATAAATGAATGAATTCATGAGTTATTTGTATATTTATGGATGCTCCAACTGTGAGCAGCTGGTAAACACTGTGAAGTCACTGAGAGCAGATGTACTTAAGAGACAAACAGAAACATTTACTCACTTGATGCATAATCACACATTCGCACACACATGCATGCACATCCAAACAGCACACACATACATGCTTCTGTGACCCAATTTATTTACATCTAACATTGGTCAGCTGCAAGGCTGTCATGTACTCCTTCATGCTTTACCCCTTTATCACATAGAAGAAAATTATGGCTAATGTACTTATAATCTGATTATGATTATATAACTACTGCTGCTAATCTAACAGTCTCTCTCTCTCTCTCTCTCTCTCTGCCTTTCTCTAGGATGATCAGTGATTTATGTCTTTAAAAGGAAGTATAAAACCAAAAGCAACGGGTGAAACGAACTGTGAGATTAAACTAACCCTCCTCCACGACTTTCTCTTCCTCCTCCTGCGTTCTCTCTCCTCCTCTCTAAATTATCTGAGAGCTGTAATTAAAAAGTGCACTTTGGCTCTTGCATGGCGCTAACAAGCAGGCCAAAACGCACACACGCAAATGCACACTAAATTAGAGATAGCTGAAGCTCAACTAATCATCTGAGTCTATGCCATAATGAGCGGTATGAAAGAAACACAATGTTCTAAGTTTCTGAATTAAAACAAAGTACTGTAATTTACTGTAGTGCATGTATCTCAATATTCTCAATATTGATTCTCAGCTTTAATCTTATCTAATAAAGAAGATCCTGGTTGGACGCAAGAGCCATGAGTATTAAACACATACAACAAAAAGATGTGATTTCGCAGTGATGTTGCTCCAGCACTGAAGAAGTGCTGTGGTGCCTAATTTCAGAAACAGCTCTCAGCTGATTCGGTGGTGTACATTAAGTCAGATTTACTCTCATGCTAAAACATAAGATTCACACTTCAACAGAAATCCTTTTTAAAACCTGTTTATTCTCCAACAGATCAAACTGGCTTTGCATTTTACCGGATAATAATGCTCTTGATGATTTAAGATTATCATAAGATTATCCACTAGTATAATCAGAGAAACTGTTTTTTGGGTTGTTTTTTTTTGGAGATCAGAATGTGCCTGACATCAAGGAAAATATTCAGTCCTGCGAGATAACAAGTTAACCAGATGCAGCCTCATCCTCCCAAGCTACAGCTCAATTACTTATCAGCGGTTGGCAAACCATGCTGTGCTGATCCACACAAACAAACAACCCAGGTTCAAACAGCAAGTGAATCTCCTAAGACAAAGACATTGAGGCTCATATTGCCTGTCATGTTGCACGTCTTGTGACTCTCAGCTGTTAGCTACAGGTTGTAACACCTGCGTTGATGTGCCAGTGTAATCCTATCATTGTAAGTGAAGACAAGTCTTCCCTCAGTCTCAGTAGTATTTATTGTATAGCAGAAAATACATCCTTCCTGTCTCTTCCTTAGCTCCTCTGGAGACACATAAAAAACTCAATTTTGTCAGCACCATCATTCAACCCCATTCATTTATTATCGCATGCTTCAAGCCCATACCGTAGAGCCTCCTTTGAAAGTTTTACAATAGCTTTGCTACACTAGCTTGATAGATACCAGACAATCCAATCTCAGGTCCAATTATAAGCATCAAGGTGGACCAGTGTGTTCTCATGATGTGTTCTTCATCTCTTGATGGAGAACAGAAACATCAAATTGCATTGCTAAGAACCCAAATTATTTTCTCCTACAAGGCTCGGTCTGCAGCTCTCTAAAACTCGTTACAAAAAACCTTTTTCATCTCCATCTTGCTCAGCTTAACAATAACACCCTTCTACGTTGAAATATCTAATCTACAATTCTGGAAAATAAAGGGCTCAGAGCAAATACTTCCTAAAAATCATACAGGCATATTTTGTGTTGAGGTTTTTGGGTGGGCAATGAGGAGAGTCTTTCAGAACAGCATTGGCACCCTCACCATTGTCTCTTCCCACAGAATTTGGAGATGGCAATATGTCATTTTTGACATATAAGTCAACGTAATATTTTGACTGATCAGTAATGGCAGTAGCCTCCTTATGTTGTGAGAACTGACCTGCCATTATGTTAGACTAAACAAGCTAACATTAGCCTTTGTGAACATTGTGTGTCGAGCGTTAACAACAATGGGAAGATTTCAGGACATGAACATTGTGATGACATGTTAATATAAATTTAACAACTTAAACTCAGTCACCCTGAATGCTGTGCACAGATCTGGATGTCTATCTTTGAGGTGTTTAGATAAGTTTGAGATGTTTTCCCTCCTGTCATTTGAAATGCTCTGTGGCATTGTTTGCATACATGGCTTTTGGTCATCTATAAATTGTCGCTGATGATCCGCGTCAAACATAAAATATCATTATACATCAATCCATTGCTGTCTGTCTGTGCCTGCCTTCTTCTTCTCTTCAAGTTTGATATCAGACTTGTAAGGTAAAGATACTGCCCTCACATCTACAGTACCTACGACATCTATGATGCCTTCAGTACTGTAGAAAAACAAGTACAAGTACAGTAAAAACTGAATTTTCACAAATTTGGCATCGACTTTGTGGCGAAGTACTGGTTCTCGGCACATCCCTATTTTTGTGTCTGCATGTTTGGATAAGAATTGTTACAATATTTCAACACTGGTTGTGGGCCAGCAGCAGATTTAAAGAGCCAGGGTGAGAAAAGTTGGGGTGAGGGGTTTTCTGTGCTTACAGGAAAGTAATATCTGTCATTCCTCATGCTGCTGTGGTTTTACGGTTTTGATAACTTGCCTTTTCACAGTTGACTTCTCATTTTATATTTGTGTGTGTGTGTGTGTGTTTGTTTGTTCTGTCTGCAGAGGATGAGATACGTTTATAGATGCAGCCCATGTCTACACAAACAAAAGGTAAACCCACCCACGTGAACACAAACTCTTATACACCAGAGAGCATTATACCTTCAAGACCTTTATACCTCAGTGACACAACCCCCTCACAAACACACACACACACACGCTTGCACACACGCACACACGTGAAAGGAGTTGAGTGTGTGAAATGTTCAAACACAGGCTTTGGCACTTGAGTAATTGTACTCATGAAGTGGCATTATGGCAACATGTGTGACCAGTAAGATGCCATCCTTGTGCTTTAGTGGAACTTGTGATTGCAACCCAATATGCCAGGCTCCCAGGCTGCCTGTGATTGGCTGATTGAAGTAGACTAATGAATGACTGCATGAAGAAGCCGGAGACTTATTCTGGTCTGATTAATGTGTTTTCCTCAATGCCAATTAAACACTGATTACACAAATTAACAACTCTGGGCCACCATAATCACTAAGTGCTCACACAGGGACTGGCGTTGATGGAATGGGCTACAGACATATACACGCACACACGCACACACACACTCACATATACATACACACACATACACACACACACACACACACACACACACACACACACACACACACACACACACACACAAAGACATATACACACAGCTGTAAGGCACCACACCCCATTTGTCCTTCTATCCTTGCCCAAAGCCCCATCAAATGCTGCCAGGGCTGGCAGTTGTTATAACCTAATGCTTTTAGCTGCATGTCGTCCAAGATAGAGTTACCGACCACATTCACCAAACACCCTCTTCTCTGACTCGTTCGTGCTCTCGCACACACATGCACATACACACACACATGAAAGAAAGAAATCCATCACCCAGAGCCATGCAAGAGTACACATAGTACCCATACATTGGGCCTCACATTGAGACAGCTGGTGCCAAAGGGTGCAGTTAGTGGATCTCCCCTCTGGGATGGGTTACCACCCCCTTCTCCTTGTATGGAGCCAGAGGGAAAGAGGGGCAACAAGAAGTGAGATTAAAGGGAAGGAAATGGGGACAAGACATGGGAAGGGGGGTGGAAAGTGACAGACAGAGCAAGAGAGGTGTGGGAGAAATGAAAAAGGAAAGTTTCTGCAGACTGAATGTAATGTGACACCACAGCGGGTGGGGGGTGGGGGGGATGGGGGGTGACAGCATGGAAAGACACAGTCAGACCATGAGGGAAGAGAGAGCACGAGAAAGAACGAGAGAGAGAGGGAAAATTAAAGGGGATTTGCAAAACTCCTTGAAATTTGAAAACTAACTGGAAGTGTAAACCTCATATGCTCAGATGCACTGAGCCTCTCTCTCTTTTACTTCTTGTCACCACACTTTAGACATTATGTGTGTTCTGTCTGTGTGTTTTTGACAGAAAAAATAAACATTAACGCTGTTATGATTGTGCTAACATGAGAAAAACCACTGACCACTTAAACTGACCACTTACACTTAAACTTAAACTTCTGTCTCGCTGTTCGGTCAGCACATTAACCAGCTTTTGGACTGTGCATTTTGTAAACTTAACTTCTTTGTGTGTGTGTGTGTTTGTGTGTGTGTGTGTGTGTGTGTGTGTGTGTGTGTGTGTGTGTGTGTGTGTGTCTGGCTTTATAAGCATGTGTGTATGTGCAACACAATGCAGTTTACAGTTTCAGCAGATTTGTGTGAAGTGTTTTGCTCTATCCATCTGGATCCATATACAGTCCACTTAAATCCATATGTGTGTAGGCTGTGCTGCATACTCATGTGTGATAGTCTTTGTGTGTTTCCGTCTGTAGACGGCTGCTACACTCTGCTTTTGCTCAGAGTTGGCTTTTCATAAATGATCTTAATTTTTGGGATACATTAGCTCAATATGTTTCTCATTGTGTTGAGGAGTCGTTGCTGCAGGGAAATATGAGGATATGAACAAATGAATTGATCTTGTATTACACACAGTATTGTTCCTTCAGCAGCAAACACACAAACAAAACGCACCTCTCCCTCCCTCCATCTCCCTCGCTCTTTTCATTTATGACAATGTAGGTTTGCATCTAATGTCTGCTGCGCAGACTGTGTGATTGTGTGAAAGGAGAGGGAGGCCCAGGTGTGTCATTATACAAGCCTAATACATCCATGATCCAAGCTAATTAGATTTAAACTAGAAATGGATAGGAAGACCATGAAGTGAGAATAGAGAGGGTAAAGGAAAGTGACACAAGGAAAATGACAGACAGAGAGAGAGAGAGAGAGAGAGCAAGAGAGAATTGAGAAACAGAGGTGCTGAAGACTGAGAAATCCTTCCAGCAGTGATTGTGTTGAGCCTGTTGAAAGCAGGTGGTTCAAAAGCCTATTCACATACACAAACACACAGACACACTGCAATTATCCACACTCCTGATGCACAAAAATGCTCAGATGCACAAGATATACACAAACACACACACACACACACACACACACACACACACACACACACACACACACACACACACACACACACAGCCCACGCAGACACTTTGATGAGCAACTGACATCCTAATAAGCCAAAATGTCAAATAAAGTGACTCTCAAAGCACATAATCAAGTAGATTTGGCCAAGAACTATACTGAACAGTAAATTTCAGATCCAAACAAACAAACATACACACACACAAAGGCCATTCAAGGTGTGTTTGCCAGGCATGAGGAGCTGTTTAGAAATGATGGTTGCAGTAATCAGCATAATGTTTGCCTAGAGCCGTGGACTGACATTTAGAACAGTGGATTATTGGAGCAAAACCCACACAGTGCCTTTCAGAGAACATATCATATTATTACAGAAAACTATTATAGATTACTGTTATAATACCGATGTTACACTGTCCGCATGAGAGTTTGTGGTTTCACTGTGCAAGTCAGGCCTTGTTTTGTCCATGCGTGACTTATTTACCATTGATTGGTACAAATTGGCTCTCAAAAACTGAGCAGGTGGGTGGGTGTCCATGAATGCAGGACAAAGAGCTGAGCTGCTGTAGAGGCAGTAAACTGTCCTGATGGTTTCACTTAAAACAAAATCATGTCAGGGATGTTGAGTTCTGGAGGACAGGTAAGTTGTCCTATTGAGAGCCACAGAACATTTTCATTGACTTCTCCACTGCTGAGGGCAAAATGTACCCTGGCAGTGAACATATCAATCATGAGTTTTTTCCTGAGGAAAATATCAATAACTATGGCCAATAATCTATGTTTTGTGTCTTTTCTTGAGCAATGCATGAAAGCTTTACCATGCAACTGATTAGATCAGTTAAAGTTCCCCTGTTGCATAAGAAATTTTATATGCTTATATGCTTTGATGCCTAATGTAACTCTGATTTTTTTTTACCATGATCTTAGACTCCTTTCATATTGCTGAAATTGCAAAACAAGTTTTTTGACCTTGTACTGATGCAAAATATGTTTATCCAGGTAAATCCACAGGATGTCAGCATCTTGGAATGAAGAGCCGTGTTATTTCAGCATGCTAACTCCCTCTATTGTTATGACTTCCTCTTTCGTAGGGTAGACACACAGCTGGCATCCTCCAGTACGCTATCATGCTTCATACTAATGTAAACTGATGTCACGTCACTCCCACTCTCATATGTACTCTCCTCTCAGCCACTTCTGTGAGATGTCCGATAAACAGAATTCTGCTAGAGACAAACTCTGCCTTCAAGATCAACTTCATTTGGATTATAATGCAACATCTCCCTATCTCACGTAGTAAAGATAATCACGGTTTTGCTGTCTTTGTAAAAAACAAACAAACTGTAGACTGTACATGAATAGAATTTGAATGGAACAGCATTAAATCACGATTCAGTACTATGAACCTCAATACTAAGAACTGTTAGCCCTGACTAATTGTGCACCCTCTATTGTAGACCTTATAGGGAAGTGAATGAGCTGCTTAACACAGTTCATCAGTTATTTTATCAAAACACCTATCATCAAATAAATTCTGCCACAACGACATGCTGGTCTTTATCTAATTTCCTGAACTGAGTGAAACACGTAGGTGTCAACAGGTAATTTTTACCATCATGATGACCAAAGTGCAAGAACAACCTCACTGCAGTAGGGCATAATGTGGATGAATATAATATTAGTAGAAGTGCCATATCAGCAGGTGTAGTTGGTGTGAACAATGAGGGCCAATCATATCAGCTCCCTTCATCTGCCTTTATTAGCAACAGACAGTTTAATGGATGAAGAGAAGGCACAGAGTAGACTGTCTCAAATATTACTGTTTAGAAGCCCAAATATTAACATACAGCAAGTCAAGGGCAGACAAAATTATAGTTCATATAAAGTAATCTTAAAAGAAAGTTGTAAAGTCAATGCACTTTGGCAACAACGTATCATATCTGGTTACATTTACACACTGGCAATAAAGCTTTATTTTAGCAAAAACAAAAAGAAAACAAACATTCTTGCAGTCTTCATGATCGCATGTAAGAAACTCCTGCCCACAGCCTCTAAAATTATGATTATATTTTTAGTTTAATCGATCGTTTTATTCTTTACTCAACAAAAGGTCAAGATACCCATAACAGCTAAACCACTAAGTAACCTTTTCAGTGTGTGCTGACATAGCTCCACTAACAATTAAAAAACCTTTATTAAGAATATAAAATGTATAAAAAGCAAGTAACTCCGCCTGTTTCTAAGGCCGTAAACTCTGTCACAATGCAACTGATTTCAGTTAATAAATGAAATTGACTACACTATAAACTTTTGATAGTCTTGACTCACAGCTAAACATGCAGCAACCATACAGATCAAACAGCATCAACCTGGCTTCCAGCATACTGCTACTGAAGAACAAAGTCATTCAGGGAAACTCTGGGTATCATCTATTTAAAAAATTATCCTGTCATGTCATTTGGCTCATTTACAGTCTTTTGTTTCTAAAATGATCCATTTGATAAATTTCATGTCCTTTTTTATAAGAGAAGATAATTAAATGTAAAATTCATTAAAGTTTGTTATTTTGCTGTCATGTCAAAGCAGCACAAGATGCATGGTGTAATCTAGAGAGGGCCTGCATGAAAAGTGTAATTTTACTTACCATTAGTACACTGGCAATAAGCCTACTCCTGCATTATCAAACTACAGTAGCAATGTAAAGATCTTTCAGATCTTTTTTCAAGTTTTTTCGACTGCAACTATTATTATTTTGTCTATAAAATGTCAGAAAATAGTGAAAGAGCCCAATGGGACTTCTACAGATGTCTTGCTTTGTCTGACAAACAGTCCAAAACTAAGTTATTCAGTTTAAAATCATGTCTGACAAAGAAAAGCATCAAATTTTGAGAAGCTTGACTATAGTATTTGGAAAAGGAATAAAAGAAAGAGAAAAAAGAGAAAGGTTTAAAAAGCTCAAATTAAGTTAGATAGATTTTTTATCACCTACTGATATTCATTCCAATGGCGTGTGTAGTATGTGCGTGCACCACCCAGGTGACACGGGGCACATCAGGACAAATCCCGGTAGGTCTGCGTGTTCTGGGACTGGTAACTCTTGAGCCACATGAGAGCTGCTTAAGGCATGAACTAATGTTGAAAACAACACACAACTGCTCAAGAAACATTTAGTAGCCAAGTGTCCAATTACTTTTGAACCCTTGTAGTTTGGGCACTGTGTGTTAAAAGGGTTATATCTCCCGCACAGTTCTTTCAATATTTATTTAAACCAACTCACAATACAGCTGAGACTTGGCAATTCAGTGTAGTATCCATTATTTAACTTCAAATTTAATGTGCAGAAGCACAGAGAACAATAATTGTCTTGTACTGTCCAAATACTTATGCTCTGGACTACATTTATTACTGTATGTTTTCAATTAATTCTAATCCATAATTTATATTAACCTTATCATATTTTTTTCATTGTTATTTTCTATTGCAAACACTATAAACAAACAGAGATAAATGTAATGTCCAGTGGCATGGTTGACTGTCATGAACATTTCACTGAGTCAAACACAACCACCACACTTTGACACAGCTGAGCCACCAGGTTTGAATTAACTGAAGATAACTGAAGGTGTGTGTGTATCTTTGCGTGTGTGTGTCCTGAAATGTTCACTTGTGTGTGCAAATTCTACAGCAGCTCAACACAGGGTACTATTGAAGGGTTTGCATCAGCAAGCAAACAGGATAATTAATTTCTCTCTTTCAGTTGAATGCTTTCATTTTATTTTCATTTGTTTGCCTTTCCCTCTTTCTGCTCCCACATTCACAAGATAAAATGAATCCTGTGAGAGATGACTTGTGATTCAATCCACACACACATTCATTTTACTACAGGATGACAAAATGTCTCTGAGAAGGGTGTGTGTGTGTGTGTGTGTGTGTGTGTGTGTGTGTGTGTGTGTGTGTGTGTGTGTGCACTTAATGAGATGAATACGTGTGCACCGCCCCTTCCCAATTACTGAGAGTGGAGGAGAGAAATAAGTGGTAGAAAGGAGAGAAAGATGTAACACAGGCAGGGAAGGAAGAAAAGAATGATGTGTAACGACTGGAAAGAAAGATGAAGTGAGTAAGAGGGGGATTAGAAGAATGGTAAAGAAAATGGATAAAGTGAGTCCATTAGCCAACAAACTATTTTCTCTCTTTTTAGTCGTTCTCTTTGAGGAACTCACTTCATCTGTCTTGACTAAGTATCTTAGACTTTGTTTTGATTACGTCTGTTCGTTTCTGTACCGTCTTCTCTCATCCATCCATCTACTCCGCTGACCCCATAACTGACAACCTATTCTCTCTTTCCTCCTACTTTCTCTTTGAATTACTTATTTTCTCTCTTTCATTACTTCTCTTCATACCAGAATTTCTTCTCATCCATCTGGGCCCATTCATTTCTTCATCCATCAATCAACACCACTTTTTTCTTCTCTGTTTTTAAAGGAACAGTTCATTTTTATCATTATCCATTCAATCCCATGCAAGTAAAAACATTTATTTAATATTAGGAAGATTACAATTGACTACTTGTTTAAACATAGCATGCTAGTTAGAATCAAAAACACTGATATAGTACTTTTAACTAAAATTAGTGGCTCATGTACACTTGGCTTTAAAAAGGTAGCTATTCACAAATGAACCCTGTCTCCAAATTAGCACAAATCTGAGTTGTGGAGAAGTGAGCCCACTGATAAGTTAAAGCTATTCAGTTTCTAGCACCACTTTCTACTGCAAAATGGCCCTAGCTGATGAACAGACATACAGAGGGAACGAAGACAGATTCAATAAAATAGACAGTACAAGCTATGACATCATGCATTTCCAAACCAAGAGCATAAAGACATGTAAACTCCAGAATCTAAACTTTGAAAATCAGAATGGCATTCTAAAGTAAAATTACTGTGCATGAACATTTGTTGTTCATTGAAACTCTTTACACTCTGTGAGTCAGCCACCAGAACCGAGGGTTACACAGAGCAGACCCAGCAACACAGTGATATCTTTGAATCACCAACTTTGGCACAGAAAGTAGAACAGACTGGGGTTGTGAAGGGAGAACACTTGCAGGTACAACTACCAGCATCAATGTACAGTAATAATCTGAAACTGACTGAGAGCTTGTCAAGATTTCCTCATTGTCTTGATAAAAAGTGATCGGTGGTTTGTTAAAATATGATTAATGATTATATGAGCTGATGGTGTGCACAACTTCAGTGCTCTGCCAGCACTAATGCAATGATTCATTTTTGTAGAAAGCCTCTTATCCCTGCATGGAACTCCACAAATGGAATTAACGCACTGGGGTGTAGATGTAAAATTACAGCTGCAGCACCACTGTGCAAAAAACTTAAATCACAGATCTAAATTGGGGCCTAACTGAGGAGGTGGTAATAAAATAAGAATAATTTATGTAAATTCTCCATCAATGTACCTCCTTATTCCACTTTTTGGAAATATGCTATCCTGCAATACATATGGTATGTTACATCGGAAATGAACTACCAGTTCCTTACAGGATGTCAATGTTGGCGTTCCAATTCCAGCGCCGAGACATAATCACATCACAGTGTATTTACAGGAAATGGAAAGGAAATTGATTAGGTGCTGTATAAGGGCCTCTTTCGAGAAGACATTATTTGTGTGAATTTTAGTCGACCCTCCTTTAAACGTATGTCACTTAACCATTCAAAAACGTCATTACATCCTCCCATGCCATTTTAGATAACTAGCACTGTAAAAGGCAGAGCCACAAGCTTGACTCACAGTATCACTGTCCATCAGTCAGGAAACTGAGAAACCTGAATGAAGACATATCATATTATTATGTGCTGCTTATGCACTAATACACACTCATGCAGCACAAACACAAGCCACCACTTTTTGATTCTGGCCATACGCTCAACTCGTCCCACATACACTCTCACAGACACACACATACACACACGTCAGTAGTGCAAGCCAAGTCTCTATACAGCTGGCTAGCTCCTCACAGAGGTATGCCCACCTCTAGCTTGGATCAAAGGACTAAGCTAAAAACCTCTGGCCAGACATGCGCACACGCACACGCACGCACGCACACACACACACACACACACACACACACACACACACACACACACAAGTATAGTACTTCCTGGTTACTTCTAGATGAGATCAAAAAGGGTCTTTTTCGCTCTGAGCCTATAGTATAAATCACCATACATAGACAAGTGTGCACAAGCACACACATTCAGGCACACACACACAAAGCCACCCTCTCAAACACCTGTGGCAGATCAAATGCATCAAGCTGAGAACACACACCTGCAGCAGGGTAAAGCCTTTGCACTGAACAAGTAAACCATGCTGCTCTGATACACACACAATGATGTACACTCCCACACTTCTACTCAACCACGCCTGACCTCAGTAATATTCCGTGACTGGAGATTCACTATGCAAAGATACTATTCAAATAGCTAGATGGCCCCAACCACAATCAAAACATACACAAACAAATAGAGCCTCAGCCAGGTGCATTTGGTATGGGGAGCACAGGGACGAGGGCACATTCAATGCTCCTCTGCTGAAAAATCTACACTCCATAACGAGTGCCATGGTAAAAATGGCTACAGTGAAAGCAGAGAAGAAAGGTGAGACAGAGAGGAAGAGAAGAAGCGGAGAGAGATAAACAGAAAAAGTGCAGTGATAAAGAGAGACAGTCTGGGGTATGATCCACTGGAAGGTTGCCAGTTTGAATTCCAATACTGTCTGAAACATGCTGGATGAGGTAAAGAGAGTAGCTTTCTTCACCTCACTATAAGACTGCTCTTGAACCTTCAACTAATCTAGTGCTGCCACTAAATGACTGACAGTCCAAAGCTAAGGTTTGAAAGGTATTTCACAGGTGTAAGGAGAGAGTGAGACAGAGAGAGAGGGGTGAGTGTGTGTGTGTGTGTGTGTGTGTGTGTGTGTGTTTCTGATGTATCCCCAGCCACTTGCTATTGTACTTGCACCAGTTGTTCCTGTAAAAAGGAATCTGTTCCAAGATTACCATGTGCATGTCACAGGAACCTGAATTCTGTAATTTTTCAACATCATAAAAATTCCAATTGGATTCCATAAATCCAAGTTTTAAATCATTTTAAATTGAGTTAGTAGCCCTATACTCAATATTCTCCTCATACAGTCCGACATATGGACTGTAATATCTGGGTAAAATGTTATATTTACATAAATTGTCAAAATATTTATAAACAGAGGGCATGTGGCATGCATGTAAATATATTTCATGAATATGCTTGTGATAATTATCTCTGTATCTATCTATATAATATGTATGCAGAACACACTGCTCATGCTCAATATACAGGATGTGATCATATCTGCAGTATTACAGGTTGTCACTGACTGCAGGAATACTAATTACAAAGAAAACACCTTTCCTCACATGTAACCTCCAGTGTGAAATCTGCTGTACAATAACCACTTCCAATAAATAAATTAATAATCTTCATCATTTACTGATGGGAAGTGCATCTATTCAGTTTCATTTAAGGATTTGGCTAAATGTGACGTTGATTCCCATTCTGGACCAAGACATTTGCAACCAGATGTTTCTTGTATGGCATATATTGCTCAGAGTATCAGCTCTGCCCCACCAGTTTATCCAGTGAAAAACCACTTCATAATCATGGCAGTTCGGTTTTATTACGGTGATAGTTCTTAACCAGATTTTGCTGTTTGTCTTCAAAGCAATCATTAAAATGCAATAACTGTACACACATATTACTGAGTAATTATGTGAAACCACTATACAAATAATCCTACAACTATAACATCTATCCAATTGCCAAACAGGCAGTCTAAGCATGACTGTGGGTAATAAAATAGGGATGGTCTGGAGAAAAGGAAGCAAACTGTTAACATGGGTATACTTTACTTTGAAGACGAGGTGATAAATATATCACAATGTCATCTTGGTTCATAAGTGTGGAACATACAGTACACAACCTGCAGTAAATGAGGCAAAGAAAAAGTTTCACAAACATTTTTTTCCACATATGAGACCCATGTTATTATTGCCTTGATTAAAGATTAATCCTGTCTGTGGTCCTTTTTAGAGGCGTTCGGCTCTGGATAACAACTTTGCACTGTTTATTTCTAACGCTGGGTTCAAAGTTCTTAATACCATTAAGCCCCATAAAATGTACTACACATGATGAACCTGTCACAGTGGCTCTTGGTTTCATTTATTAGTTCTTGTCTCATCTTCCTCTGGCTGCAGCTTATTTCAAAAATAATGAAAATACTCAGTAAAGGACAAAACTATTCATCACATATGGGTTATCTCAAAGAACAAAGCAGTGATGTGAGATAAAAAATATTCCCGAGAAGAATCCATTGCATCAATGTTAGAGAATTTTGACATTTTTGAATATACATACTCTTGAGCCCTTTCACATTTGACAAGGTTAGTGTTTTGTGACTGGTTTATTTTCCATCAGGCACTTTTGGTTTCCTTTCATGTCTTTTTCTATCAGATGCTACAGGAAGAAATGCTGCCTTCAAATGGTATGTATGTTCCATGTATGTATATATGTATGTATGTATGTACCATGTTCACGACAAGAGTAAATATAAATGCTCCCCTCTTGTGGTATTCACCGACCTCTGATTTTTCTGAAAGCTCAGCTCACTTCACAAGTTGTGACGGGTTTGATGACATTTTAAGAAATGGCAGAGGCCATGGAAGTCCATTTTTCATTGGATGGTAAGTAAATATTAGGCTTTGGCGATGAAATGATAGTGATATGAACTTGACAATAGACACTTCATCAACAGCAATAAGAAAATTGTTCATATTAAGTCCGAGAGTTTCACAGTTGCATGAACAAACCCCAGGCCTGCTCCCTACATGGCTCATAAACACAGTCTATCAAATCCCTTGATAATGGAGCGTGCTACAAGTGACACGCAAACATCATTTAACAGATGAGTTTGTTTGGTTGCAACGGCAACAACAGAAGCGTGGAGTGAGAAAGCCTGTAAAGACGCAATTGTTAACAAAAAGGACAGATCAGCTGGCCAGTATGGCAGTTCTTTAGGTTTCTTTAAGTCTGACTGATATTAGAACATCATTGTGTGTAAACTTTGAACCATCCGAGAGCGGGAATACAACAGATTGATTTCATCACCTTAGCCGCTTCATTCCTTTGGATTATGCTAGATGTCGCCAGTCAAGAACAACATGTGCTACATCTAAAAAGACAACCCACAGGCAGTCAATGATCCAAAAACAAGTAACAAAACATCCAAATTTGAAGATATTCCCTCAAGGCGTTACTAAGATATTGCATTCACATGGATGGGACAGACAGACTTAAGGACTGAAAACCCAAAAACATAATGACTCCAGCCTTTGGTTGTTGCCAGCACAGAGGCTTAAAAAGAGAGTTTAATTTTGGGGTTTTTTTTGGTTGTCTCTTTAACTGATGGGTCTGGCAGCAGGTGTGAGCACAGGAGATCATTGATACATTTAATTAGTAACTCTAGTCTGTGGTATTTATGTAAGCTGCTAAGCAAGCACACTGTCACTCCTCAACAGTGAAAATAATTTTTCCTTCTTCAATTCCCCATAGCCATTCTGCTTTCACAATAGCCAAAGGTCTTATTAAATTAGTGCGTAACCGGCATTAATTTGTACAGCAACCACTAGAAAGTCTTGTTTTGACTCTTCATGACTCAGTCTTAATAAGAGCCTTATTTAGCACATTCAAACAATAAATTATTACTTTATTACTTTTGGGTACAGCTATAACCCTCAGGCAAACTGCACAAAACCTGCATTTGGAGGTCACTATCTTGTTTAATTCAACATATCAAGATATATGTAACTATAATTAAAGCCAAATGTCACATGCTCCATATTGAAAATATAGCATTACTTTCATATTGAGACCTGGACAAGGATGTTCCTCTCTCATAATGAGCACTTTGATTTGGTTGGTTTTCGCACTTCACCAATCTGCACTTTTTGGTCACATGGGTGGATGCTGCATATTAAAGGGTGTGACTGCTCAGGTATAATGTAAAGCCTTAATATACTCCCCCAGAACTGCCAGCGCCGGCGAAAGTTGGACAAAAGACTAAAGACCTGTGCTGGGATCACACCAGCCACAACGACCGTCACCGCCAACAGTACTCAGTAGTCATTAGTACATCATTACATGAGTACTCAGTGTTCATGGATCAGACCACATCCATCTTCGAACTCAACCTTCATTTTGATCTTAACTACACACCTACACTTCCCACCTACTACTTCTGGTGCCCTTGCTCAATTCACACCCATTTTCAAACTCACCCTTCATTTTGGTCTCAACTACACACCTGTATCTTGCACGGTTGTGACCCTATCACAGTGACAAAATCTGTCCACACACACAAATACCTGCCAAAGCACTCAAAATCACCTCTGTGTGTAGTTCCTACTACATTAGGTATCTCAAGGGCCACATTTTGCCATGATGACACACACACACACCCAGACTCACAAGGTGAAAACAATACCAGCCACCACCGCATCACGAGTCAGCGGTGCACAGCGCTACATGAAGTCAAATGAGCCTATTGCCGGTAGGTAATCTGTGGGCGTGACACAGTTCATCAGTTGTTGAAGCAAGTGATCTCCCCTGTGTGTGTGCTAAAACCAAAACATGTGTGTTTATCGTGGTAATGACAGAATTACAAAATCCATGTCGTGGTATAATGTGACACCGATGACAGTGATGAAACCAGTATACTGCCCACCCTTAATACACAATTAAAAACAACTGCACAGAGTTACCTGCAAAAAGAATCTTTATACTATGTAGCTCAAATAGAGCTGCAACTAACAATTATTTTTTAAATTATTGATCAAAAATATCGATCGTAGACCTGAGGTGACAACTTTAAATGTCTTGTTTTGTCTGACCTACAGTACAAAACACAAAATTGTGTACAAAATAAAATACAGAGAAAGTAGCAAATCTTGATTTTCATTTGAAAAACTCCAACTGTTAAACAGTTCTTAAATAATTGTTGATAAACCATGAATGTCTGCCATCTATGTCTAAGAGGGACATATACAAGACTTAACCTAATAACAGTGGGCCAAATTATTCTGTCATACATGTTACCTCTGAGGGGAATCACTAGGCCGACATCAAGGATTTAAACTTTACCTACACTTTAGTTGACAAGCAAAAGTTGGTGTGTGTGTGCATGTGCGAGCACCTTTTTCTGTTTGTCTACCAATCTTTACATCTGTCTGTCAGTCTTTTTGATTTGTGATATCTTGTACTTCAGTCAGTCAGTAGAGTTCATGTTTTGCAAGCGCTCTGCTTTATATGAAAGTCTCACTGTAGAACCGTCTTGAAAAGTACAAGATAAGCTTTTGTGCTATATCCCCCCCCTCCACTCCTATAACACGTACACAGAGCGGATCAATAGCAACCTCCTCCCCCTATCTTACATAATAAACACTAAGGCCTAAACAACAAAACAGCCTCTATTCCACCTGTGTGGCCTGCAGCAATGGATTCTTTTAGTCCCTTATGGGAAGACACAGAGGGAAGAAGAAACCAAAAAGAAGAGGAGAAATACTGAAAGACAGAAAACACAAAAAAAGGAAGAGCAAAAGAAGAAAGACAGAGAGGTAGGCAGAGGGAGACCAGAGTGTATCCCACTTGGCTCATATTTCAAAGCTCTGAAGGATGTTTTTGAGGAAAACTTCTATAAAATGCATCTTTTCACGCAGATAGGAAACCAGTGTGACTGGGCAGAAGCACACACATGCAGACACTTCACACAAACTCAAAGCTACTGACAATTGCATCTATGACATATATTTAATGTTAGATACTTTGTGACTTGAACTGACCAGTCATAGTAACACTGCTGCACAAGGAAACATGACACAGCTGACCTTTAAGTGGCCTCACCAACCCAACTAATCACTCACCAAAAAAGTTATATCAGCTACAGCAAGTTTGCATATAAAAAAAAGAAAGTAAATGCACCTGCTTCACCATCCTTTATACACACACACACACACACACGTTTCTCTATAGCTGCCACTTCTTCTACTGTGAGAAGAAAACACTTATGACTGATAGAGGCTTAGCATCAATATGACACACACAACACTCAGACACCAGCACAAACACACACCTGCCAGCAACAAATACTGTATGTAGTCTGCAGTCCTGTCAAGACTAAAATCTCTTTCACAAATCCAGCGCACACAGAGACAGGTAGCCACACACAAACTCTTGTCCCCCCCCTCAAACACACAGCCAGGTACACACACAGGCCACAAAGTGTCAGGTGGCTGTGTAAGTGTGGTGATTTCTTCCTCCTGACAGACAGGAAATAAGGGAGTCGACCAGGGACCTCACTTCCTCTTAGACCTGACTAACCTGACATCTATCACACACTCCCCCCCGCACCACCACCACCACCACCCACACACGCAATCACACACACACACACACACACACACACACACACACACACACACACACACACACAGTCTTCTCCGCCATTAGTCCTCTCTTTCTCTAACGCACATACACATGCACACACACAATCCATCAGGCTCGTAATTCTCTCCCGAGGCCTCCAGAATTTGAGCCACCCCAATACGGGATTAAATTTGTGTCTTTGTGCAAAAAAAGAACATATGTTTAAAATGCTTCAAAATCCCCAGGTTACATGCTAAAGTAATGGAGCATGCTACAATACTTCTGGTGGCAAACAGCCTGTAATACAAATTGTTTTACAACTGTTCTAAAAACACTAGCTTCAAAGGTCGCTGCACAAAGAGAGAGACCATCAGTGAGATATAATTTAAAAAATGTAAAAACAGACATAAGAGTGTCAGGGAGGTGGAAAAGTCACGGTAAGGTTATGCAGCATGGACGATGATAATCAGTTAGACGAGGCATCTAATGTACCCTCTCCTCATTACATCATGGTTAAGCAAATTTCCACATCAGCTTTAACTGTTTGACACTGATGAGAGAGAAGGACTTTGTGTGTGTGTGTGTGTGTGTGTGTGTGTGTGTGTGTGTGTGTGTGTGTGTGTGTATGTGTGTGTGTGTGTCTGCTTGCATATGTGTAAGTTGCATGCTAGTCTATTTGATTTGGGTTTTGACATAACGCTCAGAATTCTCCCAGCCCACAGCCCACCGTCCAAATGTCAAACCACTGGCCTCTGTTCACTAAAGCATGCCCAGTGGTCCAATCAGCATCAAGCTCTGGCTTAGCTAAGCCAATGACATGTGTCATATCAAACCTAATCACACTGATAGATCCACTAAGTGGGACAGCATGGCGTTGCAAAACTTTGCTTGGCCTACTTGAAACTGAAGACAACTTCTAAAGTCATGATAGCAAACTTAACTTTAGAAAGAGCGCTAAAAACTGTGACCTGAAATTTATGATTTAGACCAAAGAAAAGTGCAACGGTTTAACAACTTGGACGCTCAAGCCACATTTTAATGCAATTACCTTGGGCAAGGGTAGTAATAATGAGGACCAGCGGTATTTTTTCATTACACTTTGGCTACTTATAGACTATTATCATTATCCACATTAACAACGGGAACAAAATCATTCTCCATTCTCTGTATAACTGACCTAATGGTTCATATCACTTTTGCAGTGTTTGGGTTGTTATAGAAATGTTTGAAAATCATACTGAAAGTCTCCAAGATGCATGGCTCTCAAACGGCAAAGTTGTTTAATAGAAAATCCTGAACAGCTGGCAAGGTTTTCATCTTACAACGGTGATATTAAAGGTAGTGAGGCATTCTGGACTCTGCCTGTTAGTGATATAGAATATGATTTACATTTTGAAACACGCTGAATGTGACCCATCCTTGACTTCACTCAGAATATAAAGTCTAGAATGAGGCTCTGTGTGTATCCATGGTGGAAATGTGAATCAGTCAAACAGCTGTGGAGCAGAACCCACTCAGTGACAAGGAGGCAACGGGGGAGAGGGGAGGAGGGCGAGGGGTAAGTTATGAATAAAGAAGGGAGGATGTAGAGGTGATCAGATGAGAGGTGGAGGAAAGGGGAGAGGAAGAGGAGGAGAGAGACAGTAAAATGCTGCCGTCACTTAAACTCTAAAATGAAAGATCGATGAGCTTATTTAAATGTGCTCCCAGAGACGAGAGTTGGCTCATATAAAGCCTCGCATTTATGAGGAGGGGTGTGGGCATCGATTGACTGAGAGTAAGAGGGAGAGAGAGTGAAAGAGGGGGAGGGACGGAGGGGGAGGAGGGAGCGAGGGAGAGAGAGACGCGGAGAGATCAGGAGGATCAACCTTGGCTCATGAATTTCATCCTTTTCCTCCTAAAATAAAACGTCCTAATAAATGCTGGGGATAGAAGGGTCGGAACCTGGAAAATCTACAGCCTTCGATTGGCCGCCTGGCACAGCTTATCAAATCAATAACCACACCCCCCCCTCCGCCACCCCTCCAGCAGCCTCATCCCGAATCAGTTTCACTAATTCCAAATTCACCCCCTACCCCCCGCACACACACACATACAAACACAAGCCCTGCCAGCCATTCTGACGTATAGATATTTCACAGCAGGGCAACCCCTTTGAGCCAAGATAGCTCAAAGGGGTTGGTGGGTTTGAGGGCGGGGGTGGTAACTTGGGTGCTGTGGCTGAGACCTTGACATTAGAGGGAGGACGGAAGGAGCTGACTCTGCAGCCACACCATCCCTCTGTCTTCCACCTCCTCCTCAACACCTAGGAGGGAGGGAGGAGAGACGGTGAGTGTGATGACTGGGAAAAGAAGGGAGAGGAGAGCAACTTTTGACACACACAGAGGTGTTGTCATACCGTCATCATCGATTGAACTGCAGGCACAGCTTTCTGAGTGACAAGCATGGTGCGCTGCATTCCCTCTCTACCCCCCCCACTCCATTTTTTCTTCTCACCCCCTTTTCCTGCCACTCCCCTCTCCCTCCTCTGCTCCTTCCCACACCACCTCCTTATCCTCTTTGCCACAGTCTCCCTCCTCCTTACTTTCTCTCACTCCCCTCTTTCACACACAGGCACTTTCCTGCACTTAAACGGCACACACACATTCTCCATGCGTTCACAAATAGCTCACCCCCACCTCAAACACATACACATACATGCACAGACATTCCTGAGACCCCCTCCTCCCAATAACCCCTCAGCCTTACATTCTGCCCACCACGCCATCTGTGACCCAGAGAAAACTGTGCCGACACCAGCCTGACCTTTTCTGTGCTTTTGTTTTGCCACTCTGACATGATCCCATGAGCTACATGCACACATAAAAAGACACACACACACACACACACACACACACACACACACAAACATCCACAATTTCTCTCCATCACTCTCTCTATAGCTATAGAAGAAAAGAGCACAGAATGTAACATGGCAACACACAATTTGCACACACAGCTTTTGCCATGAATCGATATCTCATCATATCTGTCTTCTTTCCTGTTGCTGTATTCAACAATTACTCCACACAGTAACCTTCTGCAGTCACAAGTCACAGACATTAATCTGGACGCCATCCAGCGCAACAGGGTTAATACTAGACTAATAGGAGGCAACTTCAATTAATACACTATGTGCAGCTGCGAGTGTCTATGTGTTTGTACATTTATGTTCTTTGTGTAGTTAAACAGGTCATTGACTAAGAGGGGGATTATCAATGCTTGGACGCTGTAACACCCCCTCCTACACATCCTCAATACCTTAATCCAACAATCATCATCCTACAATCTATGTATCATCATAACAATAACAATAAATTACCCACATGCACTGTAGTCCGTACTACCGCCACCCCCTTCTCTCTCCCTCACACAATCAATCGGACTCAATTAAAAAAAACAATGTTGTTGGCCTAATATAAACACCCCAGTCTCTCTATTCTCATCCTGCAGGCACACAGACACATCCTAACTATTAGACAAACTGCTACACTCGGTCTAATAAATCACACCCTTGTTTCCAGTCTTTGAATCATCATCTCACTCTTCCCCTGTTCACCATGGTCCCAGTTACAAATGAGTCTGTCAGTAGGTGTTTTCAGACTACACACTTTGCATAATGCCACATATACCGTTAAAACATCTACACCTAAATACATACATTAATATAAATGTTCTTTATTGCACCATGTGATATTTGAACCCAGCTCTTACCTTGGCCGTGCAACATGTGGCAGCTGCTGCCGAGAAGGAGCAGGAAAAAGAGAGGCAAACACCGGCTCCCACTACGGGTCGTCCCGGTCCCCATCATCATCATCTGCCGGCTCCCTGCTGCGGGTCCCTCCACACGCTCCGGGGACCCAATGGGGCAGCTAATTCCTGGCTTCATGGTGTGGGACCAACAGTGTCCGTGTCCGCTTGTGCCTTGCTGCTGAAACTCTCTCTGGGGAGGAAGTCCGAGCGGAGAGAAACGGGATTCAGCACGGGCAGCTCCGCGCTCTCCCGGTGAAGCGAAGCTACGAGTTCACCGCTGTCACTGCCGACAAGCTCCCCGCTATGACTTCCCGGCTCCGGTGTCCAAAACTCAGCAAGCAGAGGGGAGAAAGAGGAGGGGGAGGAGGAGGAGGGGGGGTCGCTTCACCAACAGAAAGACTTTCCCTCACGAGTGTGGCTCCACGATATAACAGCACGGTAATCTCTATCTGCTGTGGAGGAGTCCGTGAGTGCCCTGCGCCCTGCGATACCTCATTTTCATTTGGATTGATCCGAGCACGGAATTAATACATTTGAGTGTGTTTTAGACTTATCGGCTTATTCTCTGCTACAGACCTCAAATCCGCGCTTGTTTTGATGTCTTCACCGGGGATTTGCCCCGCGGATCATTTAGCTGTTTAGACAGTAGTCGTATTAACAGAGAAGCGATAAAATACATAAATTATCCATCGTGTGTATGTGTGTGCGCTAAAAAAAAAAAAAAATCAATTCAGTAATTGATTCTGTGAACAACCCTGGATTCTGTCTGCAAACAAACTGGGCTCTCCTCAGTAGCTTTTTTCCAAGTGATGGAGAAGCGTGGTCTGCAGTCTGTTATCTGAGCACAAGTTAGATATCCTCATTAACTGTTTACCCTAAAGTCGTTGCGGGTCGAAATCATCCACCACTCTCCCAGAGAGGGACTCTTGTCTCGGATACCAGATACGCTAACTTGCCGTAATGCGCTGCGTCTCGGATTACACGGAAAAATGACACAACAGGTTAGCAAAACATAAGCACACTACGTTTTTATCAAGTTTCTCAGCAACCACCTAGAGTTTTCTATCTTTATGTACACACGCCGCTGAAGAGCAGTTAATTCAGACCATGTTAAAGTAACAGTCGGTTTGAACTGAAAAACAGCCGTTACACAGAGACGGTCATGTTACTCTCACTGCGACACTGGAGCCTTTCGCTTGTTTTATCGAGGGTCTTCAAAAACAGTCCACCCGGGAAAGAAACCTAAAAAACAAAACAAAAAAACCTTACTTAAAATGGGTCTTATCGTTGTCCGTTCGTACTCATGGGAGTTTTTTGTTCCCAGTTAGCGTCGTTTTAGCCGGTCTCCTCCGTCTCGGCACCCTGTTGAGGCTTGGGGAGCAGACTGAGGCGATGCGTCTCCCTCCACTGAACACCTGCCACCCTCCTCTCCGCGATACAGACTTGGTGAGGGGGAGCGGGGGGGGGGCGCTCTTATTTAACCTTATTCAGTTGCTTTTATGAGACTTTTGTGAAAGCAAACAGTAATAGTCATGAGACCGAATGTACTTTTTTCACTCATACCCCCATGACTTGTACACTTCCTCCGTTAATCTCTCCTCTCGATCTATCCCAAACTCAAAAACTAAACTTCTATTCACCATCATCCTTTGTTGCTGATTGGTTGAGCCGGGTGCTCCTTCTGTTCCTATTGGACAGACCGAAACAGGGGGCGGGAAGCAACGCAAGGCACTGTGAGTGTAGTGGACTGCGCCCCCAACCCCCCACCCCCCAAAGAAAGCACCCCACACGGAGAAGTTAATACAAGTATTTTTTCTAGCAAATTAGATATCAAATCAAGCATTTATAGTATTGAGGAACTCCATATTAACATTTTATTAAGTAATCGCACTTGTTTTCATCTGGCCTTTATATGTGGTTTATATCACCCATCATTCTTCATTGTTCTTCTAGATCCTAGTTTATTAGGCTAAGTGTTATTCTGTAAGCCTCTATTATCATATGTATATCTTTCTCCTCTGCTGAGTAAATGCTGTAATTGTATGGGGAAAAGTGAGGATCTTCATAAAGCCAAATTTCTTTTGGGGGCTATGAGAAATTATTCTGGACTTAAAATAGCCTGAAATTGACAGCCCAGCCTTCCTCAGTACTATTTTTTTTTCCTTCTTGCTCTTGGGCAACCATATGGTGACATTTCTGGGAATGGTGGGAATTGGAAGAAGAGAATGACTTATTCGTGGAAAGTTTTATTGTTTGTGTTTGTTTTTCCCTCCATATGCAGGTATATCTAATTTTCCCATGAAAACTGAAAATGTTAACCAGAGAAAAATGTAAACTTTAACATAAAAAGCTCCTGGCTTTGTATAACCCCTGGTGACCTTGTCAGTTCAGATATTTAATCCTATGTAATCATTTTTGCAGTTTTATATTCTACTAAAACAATAAAAAATAAAGTTAAAAAACAGAGAATTTGTATGTCAGTGTGTTTGGCGAGGCAGTAGTCAGCAGGACTGCAATGAGGAGTAAAGCCTGAGGATTTTCTCACCTCACTTACTTCAAAGAATTTTGACTATATATTATTTGACTAAGGAGAAACTCTCTGAAGCACCACTGGTGGTCCAGCTACACACACAGGCATTTGCTTCATTACAAAATAACTGCCTAGAGCTATATCTTAGTACTAGTTATAACCTAGTTTCTTCCATGGTGAGGGTCATTAAATGGCACATTAATGTTAAAGCCTACAACACAGTGACCTTATCTTTTATTGCCTTCATAAATCCTCAGAGACAGACTTTCCATCCTCTGAGTGACCAAATAGTCTCCCTAGGCCATCTAGCTGTCCCCAACGCACTCTCCTCAAGTACCTTCACCTCAGCACATCCATTTATCTTTCCATCCAGGCTCATTTGGCAATTGGCTCCCAACGTTCTGTTTCGAGTAAAGTGGCTATGATACTGCCTGGAGTTTCCATGAAAAGATTCTGCTGCTCCATCTGCACTGCCAAACCACAGAAAGAGACTGCTCTGGATTCCACATCAAATCACCAAAATCACCATCTTCTAGTTCATAAGTACTTTCAGAGCCATATAATAATTCATACATTTTTTTTAAGCAATATTGATAACCCAGAGGCTAGTTTTAGCCAACTAAGTGCATTTGATTTGAGCATTTCAGTTAATTTCCTATTTGTCGATCCCCATTTGTATATTACAGATATTTCAGTGTTGTTTATTTTACATGTCAATTTCTGGTAGAACTATTAGGGATTTCACATTAATTAAAAAATCACATATAGTCTGGACATACTCCATTATGAGTAAAAGTTCATGCATTAATATGTAAGCATCATTTTAATGTTGCGTATGGCTAATTTCAAGTACCTTATATACTGGAGTGTTGCTAAATTCTTGAAAATACACCATATTTTTTATTTTTTATATTTTGTATTAATAATCTGAATCTGTAAAATAACTAAAACAGTAGCTTAAGTTAACAAACAAATACAGTGGAGCAAAGATACAATATTTGCCCCTGAAATGTATTGGAGTACAAGTATAAAGCAGCATAAAATAGAACATAGTGTGTAGTGTATAATCACCTGAAACTAAGAATCAATTTTGTTTTCTTTAGCTCAGCAGTCTTAGTCTTTCATACTTACATAGGGAGCAGGTGCTCTCCCACAGAGCTCGCCATGCACCACCATGTTTCTATTGTGCAGTAGGAATAAAACACTGGCTATATAGAGGGCATTTTGCATTTTTACATTACCTGAAGGCCACCTTAGGTTCTCCTATACACACTTGGAAAGGACGGGGTGAGAGGAGGGGTCTGGAATCTGCAACCTCAACTAGATGCCACTAAATCGTATTGGCTATTTCTGCTGTCAGCATACTTGGAAGCTGTTGTTAAGGGTTTCTCTTACAATTTGATGAAAATAGGAGTTAGTCGCTTGATAAATATGTTATTCTTCACACTCAGGAAGAACTTTTTTAGTTGGATTTTTAAAGCTCTTACACCTGCAATAACTGATTGTTTTGGCCATCTGGGCGCTGTGGAAAGAAACTGTGAACACAACTTTGACATGTCATCTCTTTATAAATTGACTTTTTAGCAAAAAGTTTTCCATTTACATAACCAACAGCTATGGAGCAACATTACCATTCTCTTTTAGCTGTTTTTGGTCTCTATAGCAACTCCTGAGGGAAATATCTGATTCTTTAGTTTCTTAAATGCTCCACTATGTTCACAGCGTTTCTAACTGTCTTGAACTTTTTCTCTGAAAACATCTGCCTGCTGCAGTAGGAAATGACACTATGAGAGCAGTGAGAGTGAACCAGGACAGTAAAGTTGTGGACTGGACAGCTAAACATTGAGCTGAAACTCACTATAAAGCTCTGTAAAGCTGAGAGGAGCTGCAGATTTGGGTGATAATTCTCTGTAGATTAATTTACAAGTAACCCCTTTTCACATTGTCCTTGGATACACTGTTATCATAGGAAAATTGATTTTTGCCACCCAAAGTATAATTGACAGTTTGATAAATATAATGCAGGATCTCAACCCTGTATAACACATACAGTGTGAGAGATTTTTGAGCCACGATCAAAACATCATCAAACTCTGAATGAGGGAATATCTTTTTCGAAGAGTGGTGTTCACCTCTCCAGGTGGATTTTCAGAGACTTGTAGAAACCATGTCAAGGAGCAGTGAAGCTGTTGTGACAGCTCGTGGTGGCCTAAAACCTTACCAAGACTCCTTAGGTTGGTTTTGTCACTCATCCGATTTCTGTCCCAAATCTTACCAGAGAACCCAGTATAGTGGCACTAGTGAGGCCTTTAATTGCTTTCGGTGTCAGACATCTTGCTGCTAGGGTCTTCACCATATTTTGCTTGGCTGCACAATAATAAAAACTCTGCAACACTACCTGTGTCAAACTCTGAATTTCCTCTGGGATACTTTTCCTCACCTGTAAGGTACTAAAAGTTTAGCAACTGTGCACCTGGCTGACCTGTTCCACCGTGCTGGCCCACCCAGGGGTATCTGCACCTTTGGATCTTGGCCTCCTTGTCGCCCCCTCAGTCACCCATCTCCACCTTTCTCCACACCAGGCAAGCAGAAGCGTGTTTGCAGACAGTGACAGACTGCTCCTAAACTCTGGATGCCAGTTGCTATGATACCATCACCATTTTCACAACTTTCAAGCTCACAAAGACATAGCTATTGTTTTTGTCTTTTTTTTTGCAGTTAGTTTAATTTGTTTGCAACCATGATTTTTTAATAAAAAACAGTCTTCTGTCCCACTTTGTGTAGTGTCCTTGAGTCTGAGCAAGGTATTTTTGAAATGGAATATATTAAAATGCTCTAAATACAATAACGCCCCCTGCTCACCTGTGACCTCCACTCTCATTTTCTTTAAACTGTTTCTCACTTGTTTCAGATTCCCGGTGCTGTTCCTCCACGAGCCCATATTTCTAATAAAACTCTCATTTACTTTTTTTCCCAATCGCTGTCCTGTTCCAGTGGAGGCAGGTCATGGATATTGCAGTAATGTTATGTGAATGAAAGTAAGCAGCATTTTAACACATTTAGCTGCAGGGGAAAATATTCTCCAGAACTGACCCGAATCATAAATTGAAAGAGGGCTAGAAATTCATAAAGGAAAATGTTCGAGGTGATATTTTACCCTCTGGTATATTAGGCTAGATTTTATTTGATAAAAACCCTGTAAAAAGAAATGATTTTGGAGGAAAGTTTAAAATTCTGCTCATTTATTTATGTAAGATACACCCAGAGTGACTAAAGGAACAACTCACCCAAAGCCAGAAATCACAGAACTAAGACTCACCGATATGCTGCCTGGGTTAACGCTAGTGATAATGAATGGGATGTGATATTCTCCACTCACATGTGCCTTATCTTATAGATGGCAGCGAGATTCCTATTTTCACAATGCCTATCCCTCAGCCTTTATTTAATGCACAAGAAAAAATGAATAAAACACAAAACATGTTGATAATTAGCATATTTAACATGTGTAACATAACAGTGCTCAGATCTTACTGACTCAATATCCTCAATCTATGAATCTATTTTGCTCATTTATATCATCATAAGAGGCTTGATTACTGCAGAAGCTGCTTGTGATCATGAAGTTGCTAATAATTCAAATGTGAAAAGATCATTTGAATGCATGACACTGTTTGCAGCGTATAACTGTAAGCAATCTTGGTTGAGTATAAATGTTCCTCAATTCACTTTTGCAACTTTGCTCACACTCATGCTTTACACTCATGTCCCAAATTTTTGTTATCTTGTTTCCATACCTGTCCTCCTCACCCAAGAACTCGCAAGAGCACGCGCAAACAGTTGAGGTGAAATAAATTCCAATAAATGTCAGACTTAATACAAAATGTTTTGAAATAAAACCCAGAACGCCTTGGAATCATTTCCTCAAGCATTAATTTTGTATAACATTATTGAGGGGGGGGGGTTGTAACGTGTCCAGTTCCTATTAGTCATTCAAGCCTATATATTTCCCCTTCTGTCTCTCAACAGAAATGTGCGCAAACGCCCACACACACACAGAAACACATGCATACACACACACACACACACGCTGGGTTATCTAGTTCACAGACACAGACTGACTGAGTGCTCACAGGTTCTAATTCTGAAGCCAATTTAGCTTCCAATTACCTGTGTATCCACTACAATTACTACTGCATTTCTACCTTCAATCCATCTATTGCTCTCTATCTCCAAAGCATCCTGTTATGGCTTCTCACCCTAAGAGAGACACACATAATTAAACACACACACACACACACACACACACACACAGGGCACACAATATTCATCTTGTAAGTTCACCTCAGACAAATATCTAACCTGACATGTGCATGAACATCTATCTCAACACATCTCGCTACATCTGCTCAACAAATCTCTCTCTGTGCTCTGCTGCTCTCACCCCCCCTTTCTCTTTGCTGGCTCTCACCGCCACCCTTTCTCTTTCCACACACACACACACACACACACACATGGTGTTCCCACTCTCTCTTTCAACACTCACAGTGCAGCGATGAATGACCTCCATAGAGGCTCTATGATCGGGCTGAACGATGACACCCAATCTCTGTTATTCTCTCAAGAGGCAAACATTGGGACTGTCCCCTGTCTCTTTAACACCCTGTTTGACTAGGCTAATGACTTCTGTCCCCGGCAAATCAACCAGCACATTGCATGCGCGCACACCACACAAACACCCACAAACACACGGCACACACCACAAGCCCTGCCGAGCTAAATGAGCGGCTTCCAGTAGCTCGTGCTGTCATCGTGGTGGAAGGAGATAATGTCAAATTTAAACCTGACCTGGCATAAGCAGTGGAGTGGTGGTGAGGAGAACACACAATGGGAAAGTGGCTGGCAGACAGCGACGCGGAGAGACAACAGATTTTAAAGTTATGACTGTTGGGACACTGACCACAACACATCAATTGCTGATTTCCCGTTGCTTTTAGAAACTTTCGTTCCATCAGCACAATAGGTTTGTTTTTTCTTTTTTTGTAAAATGCTCTTTCATCATCATGTAATTGCCTCAGGCTGCTGGATATGATCATGCTTTAATACAGCACTTGTGCCAATCTAAACAGTCCTCAACCAGAATCACATACTGTACAACCTCTGAGGTGTATAGAAAAATCAAGAGACCATATGAAGGTCTTTGTGTTGAGGCTCTGGTTGCCATTATAATGCGATAACAAGCCGAAGATGCTGGAACCTAAAGACACTCATATGCTGCCAAATGAGCTCTTTGTGTTATGTGTGTGTGTTGTGTGTGTGTGTGGTGTGGTGTGTGTGTGTGTGCGTAGGAATGTCCACTCATGCTTGTGTGCTTGAATGGCAGTTGTGCACAGAAATTATACTGTCTTGTCTCTCCTGACTTAATTTATCCACCTTCTCTTGTTTTTCTTCACCATTTATGAGAAAAATAATTACAGGGGGAACACAACATTAAAGCTAATAAACTGAATAAATAGAGTCACTTTTCTAATCGAACAGCACTTACATTGGCTTCAACTGGATACTTCATGAGCCTCTCTTTGTGTGTGTGTGTGTGTGTGTGGTGTTGTGTGTGTGTGTGTGTGTGTGTGTGCGTGTGGCGTGTGCGTGTGTGTGTGTGTGTGGCACCCAAATGTGTAGTTTATTGTTTAGTTTCAATTGTAGCCAGGGTGATGCTGCATTCTTGCATTTCTAGGCAGATGGAAACTTGATCTCCAAAACCAGCGGCTCCACCTGTTATCCAAGCTATCTCCTGGGCTAACAGAGAAAGAGTGAGGGTGCACTGAGAAGAAAGAGCAGGAATGAGGGTGAGCTGAGGGTAGCAGTAAGACCTTTCATGTGAAAAAGGGCGCGAGGAAGGAAATGAAGAAGGAATTGTAAGGAGTTAGGTCACAACTGTAAGCAGACTCAAAAAGAACAGGGAGGGATGTGGGGATAAGTGTAAACACCGTGGGGAGAAAGGGAGGATCGGCAGAGAAAGGGGGATCACTTTTTTAGTGAGTCAAGCACATAAAAAGGGGTGTGAAAATCACAGGCTAGGCCTTTCAGGGCTCTTTTATATGGAAGGAGAATGAAGAACTAGTAAGTGAGGAAAGCAAGAGAGCGAGGCTATTAAAGTAAGAAAAGGGAAATATAACCAACAATTTCAGGGTCGGCTGTTGGACGGGGCAGAGAGGGTGCAGAGAGAAATACAAAACGATAGGGTTCACACTGTGTTCTAGTGGACGAGTCTGTGTGGGTCTGTGTTGTTTTTTGTTTTTTTTTTTGTTTGTTTTACTTTCTTTGTGGCATGTTGTTTTGCTTGATCTCTTAGCTCCTGCCAGTGTGTCAAACTTACGGCAACAAAGTGAACAATCAATCTGGAAGCTCCGCCTCCAAATCCTCACATGCCCCGGTCCCAGCTCCTCATGTGTCCCACGCCCGACTGCAGGACCTCCAGCTGGTTCTCAGAAGAGCTGCAGTGTTGAACATTTGGGATCAAACTCCTGAAGCTCCTCAGTGGCACCCTGTAATCACTTACAATTATCCAGGCATCACACTGTGGATGAGAGAGGGAGACAGGAGTGGACACGCTGTACACTCGTGAACCGCACATAATAGGAAGCAAAAACAAAAAAGAGAAAACACATGGTCTTGTTGGCATGATGAGAGCAAATTTGTTCCTGCACACAACTTGGGACACTCAAAGGCACTCACTCCCCGGCCCTTTCCAAGTCTGCAGGGTGTGGGACAGTATTACAAGGGATCTCACTGAAAGTGATGCCATGCCCTGAGGGAAACACACTATGAGCTTTGATTTCCTCTTTTCCCATTTCAGGCCATCTCTCCCTATTACCCTCTCCACCTCTCAGCTGCCTTTACTCGTCCTCCTCTAAACTCACTTCTTTTCTTACTTTTAACGCAATTCCATCTTTCAACCACATAATACATTTTATTTCCCCTGTGGGGATTACAAACATAGAAACGCTGCATTTTTTCCCCTTAATATGCCTTCCCTTCCATTTTCTTCTTGCAAATCACTCCGTGTCAAGATACATTTGGCTTAGGCTGCCATCTACTTAGGTACAATTTATGGCATTCTTTATACAACAAATATAAAAGCAAAAATTTTTTAAAGCAGCATAACATATATGGTGAATTGTAATGTGTGACAGGATTCACATGTAAATGGAATATGTTGCAACACATAAAGTATGTGAGGTGTAAAAAACTGATTTAGTTGGTTTAAAAAAAATACCTTTACTGACTGTATTGTTGGTCTGCAGGGTGCTTAGTTTGCAAGAGAAACACACACTGGAAAACACCTTTGAATAACAATTCAGCACCACAAAGACACATTTCTAACAAGAGAAGCTAACAATGACTTCAAGTGAGACCAACAAATGTCTCCTTTGTGTCAGAAATGAATTCCTCCTGTGGTTTACTTTCTAAGGCCACATCAGTACAACTTTAGTTGTTTTTGTTTCACAACAAAAGGATTTTTGGATTCAGAACCAGAAATAACTTTGGATCAGACAGAAGTTCCTCAGTGTCCTGACCTTAATTGATGATCCAGGCCATCAGTTTCCTATTAATTTTGCCTAGTGTTAATTTACTTGTGGCAGGGCAAGCTTTCATTAGACGGGATCGTTATAAATTGGCTTCATTTTTTGTTTGGCTCCAGTCAATACGTTGCCACACAAAACTAGAGCCAGATCAAGTTTTAACAATCTGATCAATATGTTAAAATGTTTTGAATGCTAACAGAGGCTGAAGTGTCCAATGATGTTACTTGCAAGAGGGATACAGCCAGAAAAGAACCTGGATCTACTATTACTAACCTTTATCAATAAACAAGGTTTTTCAAAGTGATTACAATTAAAAGAACCATATTTATTTGTTTTGCCACATATACTGAGATAAAAACAAAAAAAAAAACGCCAAGTATTTAAAGGTGGAACATAGCTCACAAAAAACATTTTTTCCTACACAAGAAATGTTACTGATGATTAAAGTATCCCAGAAAAAAACAGTGTAATTCATTTAAATACAGTGTCTTACTTAGATCTGTGGCAGGCTCCTTACAGTGTTACAGGAATAGAGAATAACATATTTTGAGAAGAAGGTTGATACCAACTCTTATGTCTGTACCGTAAAAACGAAGCTAATGCGAGCAGCCGGTTAGCTTTAGTTTTGGCAAAAAGACTGGAAAACTAGCTTGGCTTCTGTACAGCTGCTACAAAATCCACCTATTAGTACCTATAAAGCTACTAATGAAGCAAGTTACGTGTACATCTTATTTGTTTCAGTGCAAGAATGAAAAGTGTGGCAGGGGATTGTATGCTATTTTCTTGGCTTTGAGCAGTTGTCAGGCAACCAGCAGGAAGTTACAAGTACTTGTAAAATGGCGATGGTGTTTTACAAGTTTATGTTTTGTCCAGAACGAAACGTGATGTGTTGATGAGTTTTAGAAGTGCTGGTAGGTGTTTTTTGTGACTGTTGAACAGAGCCAGGTTAGCTGTTATCCCCCCTGTTTCAAGTGTTTGTGCTAAGCTAAGCTCAGCTTCATATTTCATATATTTATTACATACATTATTGTTGAGCATTATAACTGGCACAGCGATCCTCTATCTTCTCATCTAAACTTTCCACCAAAAAGCCGGGATAAGCAACAATTTCCCAAACTATTCCCTGAATCTCACACAGTAGTTTGTGTGTGTGGTGTGTGTGTGTGTGTGCGCGTGTGAGAGAGAGAGAGAGAAGAGAGAGAGAGAGAAGAGAGAGCAGAGAGAGAGAGAAGCAGAGAGAAAATATTATGTAACTTTTTGCCATGTTAGCAAGTCAAACGCATGAAGGCATGGCTCACAGGGTTTGAACAACGCATTGCCACGCACGCACACACCACACACACACACACACCACAGCACACGTAGTAACACAATGCATGCACCTGGCGTGAGCTGAATTGGTGGCATTAACCCTCACATGCTTTTCTACATGCATGCATCTGTCCAGATTGATGCACATCACAGCAACTTTGTCACCCCCTCACATCCTCTGTTCCTGCCTCTTTCTGTCGTCTCTCTACTGAAACACACACATAGCTGTCTCAATGCAGTTGACATAAAAAAAAACAAAAAAAAAAAATGTGCTACAGGAAGTTGAGTCAGAGCAAAGTGAACAACACCAGTCAAAAAGGAAAGCACCGTGTTCTGCTGTGGCGACACGTGACTACATGCAAGAGAGTGCATGGAGACCATCTCAACACAAGGGTGGTTCAGGTATCCGTTTGATTTTTTTGTTGTTAACGAGTATACTGGATGACAATAAAATACTGGCTTCTGCAGTTCATTCTTGTTGAAGTACATTGCAACCTCTGGACTGTAGAACCCTTGATTATTTTCCAGTTCTTGACCCACAGTCCTTGAATACATAACAAGTTATATCTTAGGATCCAGCTCTATTCACGAGGGATAAGAGGGCTTATCAAACCTTGAAGGCAGCAACAGCAAAGCAAGAAGATTGAACAGTGCACATGACTTTCCTATTCAAAGATGTGCATGTGAATGGGCACAAACAGAGTTGAATACAAGTGTGAGAAAAGGTGAAGGTTGCAAAGTGAGGATTGATCTTCATCTCTTATCTCCTCTAAGACTCTTGTCTCCCATGGATCCACAACGCCACACCTTTGCCCCCCCTCAGGCAAGCCGCGGTCCTCTCATCGTGCTCTCATCTCTGTGTGGGAGAGGCAGTAATGTGAGGCGTTGTTCTTGTTATTGTCAAACAAAAATTCTAAGTTTTAGGAAAATCTTGGAGTGTGCATAGAGAAGGAGAGAGGAAGGTGTGTATGGTTTGTGTGGACTTGTTACTTCAATTCCAAATTGTTCACAACAAGCCCACAAATTTGTTATAACACCATCATATGGGCTGAATGTCAACAAGTTTGGTGTGTGTGTTTGGGTTAACCACCATACTCAGCCCGGTCACGCAGGAAACAATCAGAGCTCGCGTCAGGCAGACTGAACTGACCCTGAAAGATCACCATGTGTGGAAAGGCTGGCTGACCGGATGAGAAGACTTGGTGTATCCTCCAATGAAATTGGATCTCATGCAACTCAAACTTATTAGCGGCACGCAGAAGCACAACGTTTTTGTGAACACATATGCCGCAGAATACTGCAATCCAAATTAGCTGCCAACCGCAGCTGAACACCTGCCCTCTCACCCAGGAAGGAGAATTTGATTGGGTTTCGGTTTTTCAAGCATTTAGGTTTAACGTGCAGCTGGAGAGTGGATACGTGTGTGTGTTGGGTGTGTTTGTGTGATGTGTGTTGTGTGTGTTTTGTTGTGTGTGTGAGTCGTGTGTTCGAGCTGGTTCAGCTGAGTAGGTTGAGGAATCAATTCAACTAGAAACACATTATCTCATATAAACTCATTCTCTTCCTTTTACCCTCCTTATTCTGGCTTTTGCATCTCAAGCATTTCCCTCTCTCCCCCTTGACAGGTTACATGGGCTAATCTTTCGAAATGCTGAGGAAGCAAAGGCCTTCTGGTTTTCAATTCCAGCCATCTAATCAGGGATTTCGCCATTTAACACCTTGGAAAAAATGTATTATTAAATTGTTGGTAGACAGCAGGAAACAAAGAGAAACGTGGAACTGAGAGGACACAGCAGCTCATTTGAGGGGTTGCTTAAACTCAACATGTTAACTTTTCTCATCCATAGAAAGAGCATCCTTACAGAACATTGTTTTGTGCATGCTATGGCCTTTTTTCCGCAGGCAGGAAAAGCTCAGGTGGTAAATAATCCTGAATTCTAATTTACCGGCTTCAGTTTCAGAGGCCATCGTGACCATGCTGGCCCTTTGTTACTAGTTAATTAGTAACACTTCTGCTTTTAGTTAGCAATGACATTTTTTTTTATCAGCAATGTGTTTTGCTGTTTACTCTATTGATCCGAATCCAAAACAAATACATGCACAAAAACAGCTGAGAATAAGATCTCAAGAGTCACCCATCAAACATGCACAGTGACGTGAACGGGAGCAAGAAAATGGAACAGCTTTTTAACTTTTTTAACTTTCTTTTTTTTTTTGGCCATTTGCGAAACCACAAACAAACAAGTTCTTCACCTTCTTGAGCTGATATGAAGTAGCATT